>NC_048314.1:12407024-12772006 GCF_013100865.1 Trachemys scripta elegans
TTTTTTTTTTTTTTTTTTTTTTTTTTTTTTTTTTTTTTTCTTTTCTTTCAGAAGTACTGAGCTCCCGCAAATCCCAGTGAAATGAATGGGAGTTTCAGGTTTCTCCGCATCTTTGCTGTTCTGTTGAAATTCCAGTCCTAACAGTGATCTTTATAGATTTTTGTTTTGTTTTAAGGCTAGAAGAGACAATCAGATCGTCTAGTCTGAGCTCCTGGTAGCACAGGCCAGAGAATTCCATTCAGTTAATTCCATGTTGAGCCCAATAACTTGTTTAGGTAAAGTATACCTTCCAGAAAGGAATTCATCTTGAATGAAAGACTCCAAGAGATTGTTCCAGTGATTAATCATCCTCATTAATTTTTTTAATGCCTTATTTCTAACTTTGAATTTGTTTGGTTTTAACTTCCAGACTATGGTTCTCATGCCTTTCTCTGCTAGATTAGAGACCTCTTTAGCACCTGGTATCCTAAAGAATCTTCCTTTAGAGAAAAAAGAACAGGAGTACTTGTGGCACCTTAAAGATTAACAAATTTACTCCTGTTCTTTTTGCGGATACAGACTAACACGGCTGCTACTCTGAAACCTTCCTTTAGAGAAGATCTTGGAGAAATGCATGGAAACCTGTATATTATAAATAACTTCCAGGAGACTACTGGTCCAACTTTTCAATTGAAACTGGATGTTTTTCAAAAAGATCTGCACAAGAATTATTTTAGGGCCTGTTTTATACAGGTGTTCAGACTAAATGATCACAATGTTCCCTTCTGAACTTGCAATCTATAAAAATAAGGAAAGAATGGGTTAAAGAATATTTAGATAAGCTAGGTATATTTTTAAACAGGGAAAGAAAAGGTTGGACAAACACCTATCAGGGATGGTCTAGATCAGTGGCTCTCAACCTTTCCAGACTACTGTCCCCCTTTCAGGAGTCTGATTGGTCTTGCGTACCCCCAAGTTTTACCTCACTTAAAAACTACTTGCTTACAAAATCAGACATAAAAAGACAAAAGTGTCACAGCACACTATTACTGAAAAAATTGCTTATGTTCTCATTTTTACCATATAATTATAAAATAAATCAATTGGAATATAAATATTGTACTTACCTTTCAGTTTATGGTGTATATAGAACAGTATAAACAAGTCATTGTTATGAAATTTTAGTTTGTACTGACTTAGCTAGTGCTTTTTATATAGCCTGTTGTAAAACTGGTTAAATATGTAGATGAGTTGATGTACCCCCTGGAAGACCTCTGTGTAATCCCTGGGGTATGCATACCCTAGGTTGAGAACCACTGGTCTGGATTTACTTGGTCCTGCCTCAGCGCAGCGGATTGGACTTGATGACTTCTCGAGGTCCTTTCCTGCCTTGCATTTCTACGATTCTATAGTGCTGGCATGTATGCAAAGGGCTGGAGTACAGGGATTAAATGTGGGGTTCACAACCCAGCTCCATGATTATAGCAGTGGAATTCCTGTGCATTTTGCTCTCCTGGGCTGCAACTTCTAGAGTGGTGGTTTTCAACCTTTTGTCATTTGCAGATCCCCTAGAAATGTCAAATGGAAGTACGGATCCCTTTGGAAATCATTGTCTGCAGATCCCAGGTTGAAAACCACTGTTTTAGAAAGGATGTAAAAAGAGCCATACATGCAAGAAAAAGGTCCTGTTACTACAAAGAGAATAGAAGAGGTACCGGAAACAGAAATAAGGGAAGGGAGGAAAGTAAGGATGAAGACTCAGGCCTTGTCTACACTAAAGGGAAAAGTCAAGCTAAGCTGCGCAATTCGAGATGCGCGAATAGCGTAACTCAAATCGATGTAGTTTAGAACTATTTACCGCGGGATACACACTATGCTGGCAGTAGTGTGGCTTGACTAAGTGTGGAAGGCTTGAGTTAGGAGAAGGATATTGCTTCTTGGAGACTCAAATCTAGAGCTTATTTTAAAAAAAAAAAGTTAAAACTTTTTTTTACCAAACTGAAAACATTCACAGAAAATTATGGTTCAATTTTCCATTCTTGATAACCTGAAAAATGTTACTGCTTTGGTTTTTAGTTCTATTCTGGGTTACAAATTCTCAGTTCTTGAAAACTGCTTTTTATTTTAATCAAAAGCTTAACTGAAATCCTGTTGGGATTGTGTGTGTGGGGGTTTATTTATTAAATGAAAACCATTTCATAGGGAATTAATAAATATCTTACTTTCTAAGGGATATTTTGAGGGGGAAAAAAATGTTTTTCAACCAGCTTTACTCAAAATGCTGCAGAACGTATAATGTTCTAGCATGAGAGATGGTTCACAAGGGGGCAGTGTGAGGCAGTGATACTAACTTTGTGCATGCGTCAGCTGATGGTAGGAGTGTTGGAGAAGGATGATGTATGGAAATCATGTATGGCTCACCAGGGTAGTGTGTGGTGGTGGTGTGTGAATCAGATGTGCCGTGGGGAGATGTTTTGTGAACGTCTGTCACGGTTGCACATTGTGGCAGTGCTAACTGTATGTGGTTTTGTCAATAGAAATTGCTTGCTGACACTCAACAAACTTATGCCAGATGTTGCTGTATTGTCTTCAGAGAGAGGACATTGGAGCATCATAAATCTGGACTATTAATGGCAGACTTGCATTGTCTGCCATACAACCAGCAAAATGATTGCTGCTATTTGCTGTGACAGAGACATCAGACTCATTCCCCTCAAGACGTTACTTATGGACATGACCTTATCTCAGAGAGCAATATAAACAGCACCTGTCCCACAGCAGATTCAACTATTGCTATGAAATTGATCCATTCTGCAAGCATGCCCTATGTGGTGTTCCTCTAAGAATAGTGATACCCCCCCACCCCCAGCAGCACCACTAATGGCCGCATCCTTATGTTTGGAGAGGGAAGCTAACACACTTAATGCCTTGGCCTGCTGAGAGTCCACCTTGCTTGATTCATGCTCTTACCGTGGCTTCTGGAAGGCAGCATGGGGTAGGAGAGATGTCTCCTTTGGCCATGTCCATCAGGAAATGCGGTTTTGTCAAAACTGAAACGTTCTAAAAGTGTCGCTTTTGATTAAATTCTGATGGACACCTGCCTGGCTTGCTGCCAGCTCGCCACCCTGGTTCCTAACAGACTACCCTGGAGCCAGAGATCCCAAGGCTTTCAGGGTCCCCAAATCCATGGCAGCCCGGCACGCTGGCAGGGGTAGGGGTGTGTGTGCTTCCAGAGACCTAGCTCCCTGCATGCTGGGCTGCCAGACTTTGCTCAACCGGAGATTCTTGGAAACATTTTGGAATTCTTATGCTATGGGAAACTTTGAAATTTCAATTTTTGTGCTTTTTTAGGAATTAAATTCTTTTTTAAATGTTGGGATTTTTTTCTATGGAAACTAAAATTCCAGTTTCCAGCCAGCTTTAATTGTGGAACAGCTATTATATTCCTAAATGGCCATGCAATCCCATTATGGTCTCACAGTAATGAGACCATAGTTAAGGTTGCATCAGAATTCTGTTTTCCAGGGTCTGGACTTTAGCCTCTCACCCTTTTTTCTGAACCCTTTTTTTGTAAACATGTCATAGGGAATTTGAACTAAAGTTCAGCCATGAATTTGTGTGGAATGATCTCCGGTGTTATTTTGTGTATGTTTGTGGTTGGTTTTTCTTAGAAAAATGAAGAAAATCGAGAAGCCTTTGTTCCCAGGGGTCCCATTTCAGATTTGGAGGGGGCAACTTTATCCATGATTCCAGGGGCTGCTTATGCAACTGAAAACTCTAGTTGTTTTGCAGACAATAACTTAGAGATTATATATATCAGTTAATTTCTAATACTAACATGTTCTGACATCTTGTATCATGTCACTTAAGGAACACTGGTTAGGCTTAAAATTTGAAAGCATATTCTTACTCTTGAATACAGCAATTGAAACAATTGTAGAAAAATCTAGATTCCTTTCTATCATTTAGGCTACTTACTTTTTGCAGTTCACCAAGCTTGGAATAGACCATTTAACTTTTGAAAACATCCTACTAGAGCAAGGTCCCATGAGTTTATACTGCACCCGCCTGGGGCTCTAGGGGTGTTACCATACTACAAATAATAAACTAGATACTGACTTACTCTTTCAAGTCACTTTCACAGTATTGCCAAGCCCAAATGTTCAAAAATCATGAGATTGGCTTACAAATCATGATTATGTAAAAGTAATAGATTTGGTGTTTATTTGCCTTCTGCTTTTTGAGCCTTTAGGGTGCACTGGAGTCACATTTTGAAGCTTTCTCCACAGCCACAAGGGCTAGAAACTTACTTTTTCTTTAAGAATGAAGGCTGAAATCATCATATATCCACTTGACTCCAGGAGCTGGGGCTTTAAGGAAAACAATAAATATCATCAAAAAGAACAAGGAGTACTTGTGGCACCTTAGAGACTAACAAATTTATTTGAGCATAAGCTTTTGTGGGCTAAAACCCACTTCATCGGATGCATGCAGTGGAAAATACAGTAAGAAGATATACACACACAGAGAACATGAAAAAATGGGTGTTGCCATACCAACTATAACGAGACTAATCAATTAAGGTGGGCTATTATCAGCAGGAGGAAAAAAAACAAAAAAAACTTTTGTAGCAATAATCCGGATGGCCCTTTTCCAACAGTTGACAAGAAGGTATGAGTAACAGTAGGGGGAAAAATTAGCATGGGGAAATAGTTTTTACTTTGTGTAATGACCCATCCTCTCCCAGGCTTTATTCAAGCCTAACTTAATGATGTCCAGTTTGCAAATTAATTCCAATTCCGCAGTTTCTCATTGGAGTCTGTTTTTGAAGTTTTTTGTTGTTGGAGAATTGCGACTTTTAGGTCTGTAATTGAGTGACCAGGGAGGTTGAAGTGTTCGCCGACTGGTTTTTGAATGTTATAATTCTTGACGTCTGATTTGTGTCCATTTATTCTTTTGCATAGAGACTGTCCAGTTTGGCCAATGTACATGGCAGAGAGGCATTGCTGGCACACGATGGCATATATCACATTGGTAGATATGCAGGAAAACGAGCCTCTGATGGTATGGCTGATGCGATTAGGTCCTATGATGGTGTCCCTTGAATAGAGCTGTGGACAGAGTTGGCAACGGGCTTTGTTGCAACGATAAGTTCCTGGGTTGGTGTTTTTGTTGTGTGGTGTGTGTGCTGGTGACTATTTGTTTCAGGTTGTGGGGGCTATCTGTAAGCAAGGACAGGCCTGTCTCCCAAGATCTTTGAGAGTGAGGGATCGTCCTTCAGAATAGGTTGTAGATCCTTTGTGATGCACTGGAGAAGTTTTAGTTGGGGGCTAAAGGTGACGGCTAGTGGCGTTCTGTTACTTTCTTTGTTGGGCCTGTCCTGGAGTAGGTGATTTATGGGTATTCTTCTGGCTCTGTCAATCTGTTTCTTCACTTCATCAGGTGGTATTGTAGTTTTAAGAATGCTTGATAGAGATCTTGTAGGTGTTTCTCTCTGTCTGAGGGATTGGAGCAAATGTGGTTGTATCTTACAGCTTGGCTGTAGACAATGGATCGTGTGATGTGGTCTGGATGAAAGCTGGAGGCATGTAGGTAAGTATAGCGGTCAGTAGGTTTCCGGGATAGAGTGATGTTTAGGTGACCATCGCTTATTAGCACTGTAGTCTTCAGGAAGTGGATCTCTTGTGTGGACTGGTCCAGGCTGAGGTTGATGGTGGGATGGAAATTGTTGAAATCCTGGTGGAATTCCTCAAGGCTTCTTTTCCATGGGTCCAGATGATGAAATAAATACCATGAGACTCATGACAAAATCATGAGAGTTGGTAACACTGCTTTCACTTCTGTTTAAAGACTAGTTACTTTCCAGAAGGCTCTTAAGAAAAACGCTACAGTGATTGAGTTGCAGTTCTCCCAGGAAAATATTTAAAACCAAACACCAAGAAAATTCCACATTTTAAAGTTGAGGAAAAAATGGAGTCTTCTGGGGTATCTCAGGGCCACTGCAAGTAAGAAAGAAAAATAAACAGGCATAGGAGCTCTGGGCAGCTCTTTCTCTTGGGGGGGTGGAAGTTGGAGGGTCAAATCTTCCAGACCATAATAAGGTAAAACTTCTATTGCCATCAGTGCCTCCCCTCATGGATATTAACGTGTTCAATAATTATACACTTGAGCCATCTTATCCAGGGCTACACATTTTATACATATTGGCTCAGGGACTATATTTTCTGGCATATTCTGAACAGTGCTGAGCACACAGATGGTGTCAGTGAAGAAGAACATAAGAACGGCCATACTGGATCAGACCAATGGTCCATCTAGCCCAGAGTCCTGTCTTCTGACAATGGCCAATGCCAGGTGCTTCAGAGGAAATGAACAGAACAGGTAATCATCAAGTGATCCATCCCATCCCCCATTCCCAGCTTCTGGCAAACCAAGGCTAGGGACACGATAATACAATATCATGAATAATACAAATCATGACAATAATTGTTGACTTTATGCACTCTATGGATGCAATTTCTGTCCTTTGTTCTGGAATTGGCCTGAATACAACTGAAACCCTAAAAAGTTGAGGCATAAACACATCTGATACTCATACAACACTTTCTCGTTCCTTGCTTTTCTCAAACTCTGGACAAAAAATGACAAAACAAAATGGTTTTCAGTTAAAATATAAAATTTCCCAGCAGCCATTGCTTTACAGCTCAGCGTGGGGCAGAACCTGCCGCTCCTTGGGGGGGTTAAGTGATCTACTCTCATTCTCTCTCGCTCGCTCGCTCTGTCCTCATCCTTCCTGACCTCTGTGCTGCTTTTCATGCTGTCAACTATGACATTCTTCTCAATTGCCTTGGACCGTTTGCTGGAGTCTGAGGGAACTGGATGGGCCTTCTTGGTTTTGCTCCCATCTAGCAAAGTCCTTTTCTTGCAGCGTGCAGCAGAGAGAGAGGCTGGTTCAGTGGATAGAGAACTAGCCCTCAGGAACCTGGGTTCTACTCCTCTCCCACCCCCCCAGGGACTTACTGTATGGCCTCAGGCCAGTGCCTTAGGGACAGAGTTTCAAAGGTTTTTAGGCACCCAAAGATGCAGCTAGGCATCTAGTGGGGGTTTACAAAGAACCTAACCTTCTAGGTGCTTTTGAAAATCCCACTAGGTGTCTAAATACCTTTGAAAATCTGGTCTTTAGTCTGTGTGTGCCTCAGTGCCCCATCTATACAATGGGGATAACAGCCCTGCTCTACCTCACCGAGGGGCTGTGAGGAGAAAAAAGTTAGACATTGTGAGGTGCTCAAATACTAAGATGATGGGGTCATATAAGTACCACAGGTAGAGTGGGAGCTTCTCTATAACACTGGTATCCTTTCACCTGGTTTTGACCCCTTTTTTTCACCGACACCCCTCTATCTTCCCTCTTTACTGAATGTGACTTTGACTCAGAGGGCTTGGCTGTATTTCTTCAGGGTGCCCTGTGGTTCTGTCTTCACTTCCAGAGCCTTAATTTAATTACCAGCCCTTTCTTATCTTAATCACCCCACCTCGGTTTGTAAACCAAATACTGACTCCCTGCCCCAGGGGCACAGGCTGAGATCAGCACCTCTCCTCTGATGAACTCGCTTTCCACACTCAGGCTGTTAAGAGCTGTGCCTGAGGGTGGGGCAGGCACTGTGAGCAGAGCTCCTGTACGGAAACTGCCCCCCAAAATGGTGCCCCTGTTTGTTCTCCCCAACACAGTGCACCCTTGCTGCCCCCACGCTGTACAATTATGACCACAGAGATCATTAGCCACTCAGCCTTCCCTGCCTCCCTCCAATTCATTGCATAGCTGGGGGGAGTCACTATAGCCCTGGTTGTCATGGCAACAGCTGCCTTTGGTAACTGAGTTACCTCAGGCTACCATAACCTGTTAACAAGGAAGAGGGAAAAGTATATTGGCTTTGTGTGAGTGCGTCTCCTTTGAGTTTGTGCTGTGGTAAGTTGCACTGTTTCTTTTTCAAAGGGTAATTGTTGGTTACCTTGCTGAAATTACATGAAAATAAGATACATACGCAGAGGAGCTGAATGTTGTTTTATTTATCGCTTCTCATCAGTTGGGTGGGCTACAGCTTTCTGATTTAGTGTGTGTGTGTGTGTGTGTGTTTGTTTTTGAAAGCAGGAAACTATAGATATTGGTCCCTACTCCATTTTTTTTTTACGCAATTAAAAAAACTCATTTAAAAGTTGTAGTAAAACTGAAATTTAAATTTAAATTTGAAGTTGCACTAAAAAGTTGGCTTTAATAAGCTTTAATCTCATTACTGTCGTAGGTCAATGTGGCTCTGAGGGCACTGAAATATCACACCAAGATAACAATGGCAGTAAAATGTACACTGAAGACAGCAAATATTTAAATAGCACATAGAAAATATTTTCTTTTGATTTAACAAACGTAGGAAATTCACAACAAAACTTCATTTAACATTCGATAACGGCTCTCATCAATAAACTAAACCCATAAAAAATTAGCAAATACGAAGTTCAGGATTTAAAGGTTTCAAAGTCAAACACTCTCAAGTTAGGCCCCATTCTGCACATGCATTATTATAGAGCCTTTTAATTACATGCAGAAGTGACCACCTGTGAAAAGTCTGGTGCAAGCCACTTGCCCAGCATCACATCGCAACTCGGTGACAGAGGCAGGGATAGAATGCTGCCCTGGAAACTTGGATTCAATTGCCCTAACCACGAGACCATCCTTTCTCTTCCTGAAGTACCCTTCTGGATTCCACAGACTCCTTAACTGCCCAACTCTGATTTATCCTTAAACCAGATCCAACCTGTGCACTGAATGAACCAGGGACCCTGTGTGAAAAATAATATGGGATCATGTAATTAAAGACTGCATTTGTGCAATTAAGGCTGCATAGGTAGCATTCATTCTGGCATTTCCTAACTTGAGTGCTTGACTTTGCAACCTTTTAATCCTTAACTTTGTGGGTTTTTTTTTTTATGGTTTAGCTTCTTGATGAGAGCAACCTTAACTAACGTTAACCAAAGAGATGTGTTTATTTCTTTGAATATAATACAATGCACACAATTAAGTAGTTCACACTTTGTTGCATTCATAGTACAAGACTGAACAGTCATTTTTACTACTGTACATTTATCAACCTGGGTCTGTAGCCTTGCCTCTTCTGGGATTGGACTGGCTGGTTTTAAAAAGCATACAATTATTTATTATTTAAGACCTATAGTAACCCATTAGTTGGTCTCTCCCAGTCAGCGGGTGCATGAATTGCTTCATGCTCTTAACCATTCCACATAGCTCTCAGATGCTTGAAAATAGTTGGGATCTAGACAATGTCTTTCCAAATTCAGCTCACCAATGTCTCACCAAATGCTGCCCCACTCCTTTGTTTTAATAAAGGATGGGAAATGGCACTGCTTTGGTTTGAAACAAATTGGTTTATGGAAACTCATTGACTCTTGCATGATACTAAGCTGCTAGAAATGAGCCCTTGCTATCGCAGGAAGCATTGGCTAACTGGCTTTTCTCTGTTGGAGAATAGGCTGCATATAGTCTTGCAAAATTGTCCTCACTTTAAGAAGTAGAGTCAGTACGAGCCAGCTCAGAAGTACAGGACTGTACTTGGAGTCATCAGTAAAAAGACGTATGTAGCGTTTTGGAGCCTGTTTTGCCACTGCTCTGTTCCAATTTAATGTTGGAATAATTCAATTTAAATTAAACAGGAGTAACAGTGGTGAATTGGGCCCTTCTACCTCAAGATGCCAAAGTACTTCTAAAAGGTGGATATCACTATCCCTTTTTGCAGCTGTGGAAAATAAAGATGGGGAGAGATGTTTCCTGCCCAAGGAATGTAGTGCCATGGTGGAAGAGCTAGAAACAAAACCCCCATTTCCTGCATCATCTTATGGTGCCCTGTAAAGTGGAGATGGGTGAGTTTATTGATACTGCAGACAAAAGCGGTCCAGATAATGTATCAGGCTGAAGTTGTCGGAAGAATAGACTTTTCCTTCAACACACTTAACACTGATAAATAGCAGACACTTTGTGGGAGGGAAAGCATAATTAACCTGTGGAACTCATTGTTACAAGATATCATTCAGATTTAATCTTTAGGCAGATTCTACAGTTGTAAGAATATTCTGCAACTGGGGATGATTAGACAGGATAAAAATTGTGTAAAGCATGTAAACCATTGTGCTTCAGTGCATTAGGTAACTGATGGGGGAGGTTATTTTTGAGAAGAAATGGCTCCTATAGATGGAGGGAGGATGGTGAAGCAATTAGGGTGCTAGCCTGGGCTGTGGGAGATAAAGATTCAGTTCCCTGCTCTCCCTGGGCAAATCATTTAGTTTTTCTGCTTCAGTTCCATCTGTAAATTGGGGATAATAGCACTTCCCTTCTTTGCAGAGGTGTTGTGAATATAAATCTGTTAAATGTTAGTGAGGTGCTTAAATGCTACAGTAAGAGGAGGGGGGAGACTTATATAAATTGTCTAATCCCTAAGATAGTCAGCAATTATGGAATAAACTATAGCATATCTTGCACCTTCCCTTGAAAAATCTGGTACTAGCTGCTGTAGGAGCGGTGTTGCCAACTCCACATAGCAGAAAGTCATCAGAGAAATCCTGAAAACTCGCTAGATGTCGCTATGTAACCTACATGAGGGACCATTTCAGACAGATGCAATAAAAAGTGTCCATCTCACATGAGAGGAATATCTCTCCGCTGAGGGGTGCCCAGGTCAACGTTCGAGTGAGGGTGTCTCTCCTCTGTGAGGGATGGGGGGGAGACAGGACAGGGTCTGTGGAGCAGAGGGCGGGGCAGGGTCTCTGAGAAAGTATCCCTGGGAATGGGGGGGACGGACGCAGCCACTGGAAGGCCGTGCCCACGAGGTGCTAGTTTTTCCAGGTCTTGTGAGACGGTGGCTGAGTCGCCATCTCCTCTGCTCCTGTGCGTGCTAGGCCGAGTCACCCCGGCCCAGCCTCCTCCCTCTGCACTTGATCGTGGCCTTGCTTGGCCTGATGGGGGGAGTGCCAAGTTGTTCATCTGCCAGAGCTTGCGGTGACTCTGGGCCAGGCCAGGCCTGTGGCTCGAAGTCTCTGGCTGCTGTTCCTCAGCCCACCCCCAGCTCGGCAGGTTTGCTATCTCCAGTCCGGACACGGATACCCCACCCCCGGCTGAGGGCCGCCAGCAGGATCCTGTAGTAAGAAGAGCATGGAATGGATTTTATTTTGATTTTGTGATTATACATATTGGTGACTTCTTTCTCTGAATATCACTGCAATTGGCAGTGAAAGTCGCTAGATTTGTCGCCAGTCACTTTGACGCTTATTTCCTTGCTAGGGAAACCAAAAAGTCACTGAATCGGGCAACAAAATTGCTGAGTTGGCAACACTGGCCATGGCAGGATGTTGAGCAAGACACACCACTGGCTGCTCTGGTATGGCAATTCTGAGCCAGTTTCTGGTAGTTGGGCCAAAAATACTGCAGGAGAAGCTCTTTCTGGTGGTAATTCTTCTTCTGGTTCCAGTTGGAAGCAGGTAGTGCATGGAATTTAAAAGGGGAACAATAAAAGGATGGAGAGAATGCTTTAAACATTTTTAACCTCCAAAGAAAGTTTGGGTTGAAATTCAGGTAAAAGGTTGGGTTGGTTATTTTAGCTGATCCAATTCTCTCAATCAGTGCTAAAGACTGCCTAAGCACAGGAATCATTGGCTAGTAGTTAAAGCATGAGGCTAGAAATTGGAGATTCTGGATTTTAATCCCACCACCTAGCTGTTCTACCAACTTGCTGTGTTACCTTTGTCTCTCTGTGCTCCCGTCTGTAAAATGGGGATGATGATACTTATCTGATGCGTGGTGCTATGAGGATTAATTTGCTAAAGATTACAAAGAACTTTGAGATCCCTATAGAAATGCCTTGTGGTGTTCAAGAGAAGGGATGAATGAATCCTTATGGCAGAAGGTTTGCTTTTAAAATTAACCAAAAAAAAAAAATGCCTTGGAAAGAAGCCAAAATTTCCAAACTTGTATATTTAATATTAAGCACTTAAATCTGTGTTTACTTAAGCATCTAAATATGTGTCCTTGTCTCCAGAGGTACTGAGCAACTGCAGGACACTTAAAGTCAGAGGCACCTATGTTCATATTTAGTTTTGAAAATGTTGGGCAAATGTCTTGAATTCTAATGTCTTCTCAGAACAGCAAAGTAGTGTAGATCTCTGTTGCCCAGTAGAGGGAGTCTCTTGCACGTTCCATCTATGACTAGATCTGCCCTGGACAGAGATGCTTGATTTATTTGTAAGGTTTTTTTACATTTGAAAAATGTATCAGGAGGGATTCTTTGTAAATTAAAAAAAAAAGTGGGATTTATTGGTGTCTGACTATTGTTATGAAATAGATAGACTTGCTGCCAATCCGCTGAGTGAGGGGAGACATGAACATCTGCTTGAGTCCATAAGTTTTCCCCAGGTGAACCTTATGAAAGAACTTCAGTCTATCAAAGAAAAAAAAAAAAAGTGTTAGGAGCAGAAGCTTGGCCAAAGCATGGGGTCCCAGCTAAGAAGTTGGAGGGGAACAAAAAGCCTAAGTGGAGAGTTGTTTTTTTAAAAAATCAACAAAAAAATACAGGCCAGGTTTGTGTTTCAATAGTAGTGCAAGATTTATTCACCAGCCGTTGAAACCCTTCTACAGAGAAGTAAGAGAGAGGGTGCACATCACAAGTGTGTTCAAACATGCACATGCAGGATACAACTTCACGGTACTGTCGAACATCCGGGATTAGGTTACAGCTGATGGATCAACTTTGACTATTATTCAGAGCATAGTTTCACCAATAGCAGCGACATCGATAGATACCCCAGCCTGTACCTCACCCCCTTCCTAAGCATGCTCATTGTCTGTGGAATTCAGTATTCAGTGAAGTCATGTGCAGACTATGATGAGTCCCTATGGAGAGGGTGGGGATTCTTCTCCACACCCCTGCCCAAGTCTTTGCCCATTTTCTTACAAAGCCATTCAATCAATCAGGGCAGGTCACACTACAGCCTAAGTCGATATAATTTATGTATGGAAAAAGCACCCCCACGAGCGATGCAAGTTTCACACCAGCGCTATGTTGGTGGGAGACTCTCTCCCGCTGACAGAGCTTCGGTTTCTCACTGAGGTGGAATAATTATGCCAGTGGGAGAGCACCCTCCCGTCAGCATAGCGCATCTTCACCAGCTGCGCTACAGTGGAGCAGCTGCGCTGATGTAGCGCTGTAGTGTAGACTTGCCCTCAGTTTTGCCTCCTGTGTTCTCGCATGGATGTCGAGAGGGGCTGCTGCTTCTGCAGTAGCATAAGCTCCTCCCCCAGTGGCCAAACATCTTCTGATACCAGTGAACTGCTAGCCTTCATTTCAGGGGCTTTCATGTAGAGGGACTTGACTGAGCCCTTTGGTGATAACTGACCTTGGCTGCAGTTGCTTCAGGCTATGGTGCCTTTTCCTTGACAGACTGGCATCTGACCTTGGTGTAATATGGTGACTTTTCACTGCAGTCTTCCTTTTCTCATTTAAAGTAGGGCAGGATTTTCTAGCATCAGGACTTGGTGATGGTTGCTAGCAAATGTCTTTCTTATCTGAGGCCGGGATTTGCTTTTGCATCATCTCCTCCTTTCTCAAATGTAAGGTTTGGAGGTACTATTTCTCCTTTGTCAAAGGGATGAGTGACTCAAGCACGTATCTCATCAGTGATTTCAAGGTTGTTCTTTTGTAGGTTCAGTCAGAGGTATAGGATACAGATAGTTTATCGATGCTTAAGCTCTTGAGTAGTGAGTCTGCTAACCTTTACTAAGGTCTCTGAAATACTAAACCCTTAAAAATGATATTTTGCTACATACACACTGGTGAGGGTGCTATCAGAATTTCAAGCCGGCTAGCTCACACTTGTGGGCTCTGTCTATGTATATATTGCTCAAGTCTTCTGCCATCTATTGCTAATGCAGTTCTGGCATCTTCAAAGTGATGAAGAGGCTCTTCTCTCTAGGTTTCTGCAGAATGGAAATGGATCTCCTCTTCTGATTGAGTTCTCAGGCCAAGACACCAGACTTGCTGTTTGTTGATAATGTTCTTAGCACTTTGTTAAGCTTAAATGTCCCAAGATGAATGCTTTTCATGCTCTGCATCCTGTGACCTATGGGTAACTACCTCCCATTTATTATTTATTTGTAGTTAACAGGAGTGGCTAATGGTGGAGTTTTGCAAGGGAGTTCTCCGGGTGAAGGAGTAATTATGTGACCCTTAGGGTAAATTTGTTGTCTGTAGTGTGTGTTTGTGGTATGCTTGCTGCTTGACTGAAATATACCATGTGGTCTGTTTTGTTTGGGTACATGTCCCCTCAGGACAGGATGCAGAGATAAAGTTTCTTGACACCTTAAGTGACTGCTTCCGGGAGTAGCTAGTCCTGGAACCCACAAGAGAAGAAGCACAATTCTTGAGTTAGTCCTAAGCGGAGCACAGGATCCGGTCCAAGAGGTGAGTATAGCTGGACTGCTTCATAATAGTGACCACAATATAATTAAATTTAACATCCCTGTGGTGGAGAAAACACCACAGTAGCCCTACATTGTAGTGTTTAATTTCAGAAAGGGAGACTACACAAAAATGAGGAAGTTAGTTAAACAGAAATTAAAGGGTACAGTGCCAAAAGTGAAATCCCTGCAAGCGCATGGAAACTTTTTAAAGATACCATAATAGAGGCTCAACTTAAATGTATACCCCAAATTAAAAAACAAAGTAAGTGAACCAAAAGTGCCACCGTGGCTAAACAACAAAGTAAAAGAAGCAGTGAGAGACAAAAAGGCATCCTTTAAAAAGTGGAAGTTAAATCCTAGTGAGGAAAATCGAAAGGAGCACAAACTCTGACAAAAGAAGTGTAAAAATATAATTAGGAAGGACAAAAGACAATTCAAAGAACATCAAGCCAAAGACTCAAAAATGAATAGTAAAAAATTTAAGTACATAAGAAGCAGGAAGCCTAATAAATAACCAATGGGGCCACTGGACGATCGAGATTGTAAAGGAGCACTCAAGGACAATAAGGCCATTGTGGAGAAACTACATGAATTCTTTGCATCGGTCTTCATGGCTGAGGATGTGAGCGAGATTCCCAAACCTGAGCCAGTCTTTTTAGGTGACAAATCTGAGCAGCTGTACCAGATTGGGGTGTCATTAGAGGAGGTTTTGGAACAAATCAACAAATTAAATAGTAATAAGTCACCAGGACCAGATGGTATTCACCCAAGAGTTCTGAGGGAACTCAGATGTGAAATTGCAGAACTACTAACTATAGTCTGTAACCTATCATTTAAATCTGCTTCTGTACCAAATGACTGGAGGATAGCTAATGTGATGCCAACTTTTAAAAAGGGCTTCAGAGGTGATCCTGGTAATTACAGGCCAGTAAGCCTGACTTCAGTACTGGGCAAACTAGTTGAAACTATAGTAAAGAACAAGATTGTCAGACACATAGATGAACATAATTTGTTGGGGAAGAGTCAACATGGTTTTTGTAAAGAGAAAACATGCCTCACCAATCAACTAGAATTCTCTGAGGGTGACAATAAGCATGTGACAAGAGGGATCCAGTGGATATAGTGTACTTAAATTTTCAGAAAGCCTTTGACAGAGTCCCTCACCAAAGCAAAGTAAGTCATCATGAGATAAGAGGGAAGGTCCTCCCATGAATTGGTAACCGGTTAAAAGATAGGAAACAAAGGGTAGGAGTAAATGGTCAGTTCTCAGAATGGAGAGAGGTAAATAGTGGTGACCCCAGGGGTCTGTACTGGGATCAGTCCTATTCAACAGATTCATAAGTGATCTGGAAAAAGGGGTAAACAGTGAGGTGGCAAAATTTGCAAATGATCCAAAACTACTCAAGATAGTTAATTCCCAAGCAGACAAGGCAGAGCTACAAAAGGATCTCACAAAACTAGATGACTGGGCAACAAAATGGCAGGTGAAATTCAATGTTGATAAATGCAAAGCAATGCACATGGGAAAACATAATCCCAACTATACATATAAAACAGGGGTGGGCAAACTTTTTGGCCTGAGGGCGACATCAGGGTTCCAAAACCGTATAGAGTGCAGGGTAGGGAAGGCTGTGCCTCCCCAAACAGCCTGGCCCCCGCCCCCATCGGCCCCCTCCCACTTCCCACCCCCGACTGCCCCCCTCAGAACTCCCGACCCATCCAACTCTCCCTGCTCCTTGTCCTCTGACCGCGCCCGCCCCTAACCGCTCCCCCGGGACCTCACCCCCTATCCAACTCCCCCTGCTCCCTGTCCCCTTCCCATGCCACTCAGAGCAGCAGGATTGGCAGCCGCACCGGAGCCACCCAGAGCAAGACACCGTGGCTGCCCGGCAGGAGCTCGCAGCCCCGCCACCCAGAGCACTGGCGGCACAGCAAGCTGAGACTGCAGGGGAGGGGGGACAGCAGGGGAGGGGCCTCAAAGGCCGGGCAGGACGGTTCCGCAGGTCGGATATGGCCTGCAGGCTGTAGTTTGCCCACCTCTGATATAAAATGATGGGGTCTAAATTAGTGTTACCACTCAAGAAAGAGCTCTTGAAGTAATTGTGGATAGTTCTCTGAAAATATCCACTCAATGTGAAGCGGCAGTCAAAAAAGCGAATTAAGAAAGGGATAGATAATAAGACCAAAAATATCATATTGCCTCTATATAAATCCATGGTATGCTCGCATTTTTAATACTGTGTGCAGATGTGGTCTCCTCATCTCAAAAAAGGGTATATTGGAAAAAGTTCAGAAAAGGGCAACAAAAATGATTAGGGGTATGGAACAGCTTCCATATGAGGGGAGAGTAATAAAATTGGTACTTCTCATCTTAAGAGGGGATATGATAGAGGTCTATAAAATCATGACTGGTGTGTAGAAAGTAAATAAGGAAGTGTTATTTACTCCTTCTCATAACACAAGAACTAGGGGTCACCAAATGAAATGAATAGGCAGCAGGTTTAAAACAAACAAAAGGAAGTATTTCTCACACAATGCACAGCCAACCTGTGGAACTCTTTGCCAGAGGATGTTATGAAGGCCAAGACTATAACAGGGTTCAAAAAAGAACTAAATAATTTTGTGGAGAATAGGTCCATCAATGGCTATTAGCCAGGATGGGTAGGGATGATGTCCCTAGCATCTGTTTGCCAGAAGTTGGGAATGGGCCACAGGCAGGGGCGGCACCAGCACACCAAGCGCGTGCCTGGGGCGGCAAGCCGCAGGGAGGCGGCCTGCCGGTCCCTGTGAGGGTGGCAGTTAGGCTGCCTTCGGCGGCATGCCTGTGGGAGGTCCGCCGGTCCCGCAGCTTCGGCAGCAATTCGGCGGCGGGTACGCCGAAGGCACAGGACCGGCAGACCTTCTGCAGGCATGCCGCCGAATCCACGTGGCCAGTGGACCTCCCACAGGCGCGCTGCCAAAAGCCTCCTGACTGCTGTCCTTGGAGTGGCAAAATACACAGAGCTGCCCCTGGCCACAGGGGATGGATCACTTGATGATCACCTGTTCTGTTCATTCCCACTGGGGCACCTGGCATTGGCCACTGTTGGAAGACAGGATACTGGGCTAGATGGACCTTTGGTCTGGCCCAGGATGGCCGTTCTTATGTTTTTATGTATGCTAGCAATACCAAGAGGCTCCAGTTGGGTTCAGGGCTATGTTAGGTTGGGTGTTGTGCAAAAACCTTCAAAGACCCACCACTGAAACTCAGCATCAGAGAAGACATGTAGTGTATTAAGGTTGGGTGAAGAGGAAGTCAGTCAAATATGTGTAATTTATATGAACAATTGTTTTTATATTTCTAAATAGATACCGAAAGAGTTAGTTATCTCCATTGGCCTTTCAGTCTAGCCAGCATTACTAATTGGTTGATTTCTTGCAGGACTTGCAGCCTGCCCATAGGTCTTAATGAAGAGAGGCCCATGACCTAATGGATCAGTTAAGAAGGATGCTCAATGCATAAGAGATATGTGAAGATGGCTGTGTGAGAAGCTGATGAGCAAGCAGATGAGGCTGGTGAGGTGGAGACCGCATAGGAGACAAGTAGGAAGGAGCAGAGCTTTACAGGTCCTTGAAGGTAGGTACAAGTTGTAAGGCCCCTAAAGTGTTCCTTGTATGAAACAGAGATGAGAATCCTTTGCTATCTGTGCCAGGTAAAGCTCATGATGAAGAGTGGTTGGGAGCCCCTCCCCCCCAAAAAACAAAGTAGGGCTCTAGCCAGCTCAACTAGTAGTGACCATTGGACTAGTTGTAACCATTCGGTGATGTTATCTTACACAATTATCTTCATCTTAGGTCTGAAAGGTTGGTCTGTGCTCTGAGCAATCTTCAATAACCCAGTAGACACCTTAGAGTATCTCCTAGGTGCTAATCAAAACTCCAGGGTGCTAAACTAAACCCCATTGAGACTCCCCATCAGTAATAGATTCTGGACCATTAGTCGACAAGAGTGCCTACGCAAGGGAAATACCTTGAGAAATCTAATGTGTGCATGCTGGTTGTATGAATTATGCCATACTAGACTATTCTGGAAAATGGCTTTCTAAACTGAGAGAGAAGGATTTGGCACCTCCAGCTAGTTGAATTTCCAGAAGCTAAAGTATTTCTGAAGACAGAAACTGACTGGGGTTAACCTGACTCCAGAGGTAGCCTGTGGTGAGTTCTTGGCATTATTACTTGTATATCACGGAGGAGCCCTGGACCAGCTGTACTAAGTGCTGTACAGGCACAGAACAAAAAGACCTGCCCCCAAAAGTGTACAATCTAAGTGAGACAGATGGGGGACGACAAGGAAACAATGAGGCAATATTGGTCAACATGATGAACAATGGTATCAGCCCAGCAGCAGCCTAATTGTTGTCAAATTTTCTGTAGCAATCATGGCAAAGGAGAGTTTTAACATAGCCCTGTGATGGTGGTGCTCCTGGATGTAGCATATGAAATATGACGGTAAATGAAAAAGAAATGGAAAGTGCAGGGGAGTGCGAATTAGCTGAGACCAGAGCCTATTTACAGTAGAGATACTGTGTATGAAAAAGAGAAATTTATGTAGTTATGCTCCCTAGATTAAAATTGCATGGGCTACCAATGCACATGTATCAGTGCCAAAGAAAACTATTGACTAGGGTCAGGATGAATTTTATATGAATAAAGCCATATTCAGGAGACTATTGATCAGATACATCTAATTGATTACTCATTGATTTAGCCAACATTTTTGAATGGTGGTGTCTGGGATTTAAATGCTTGATAAAATCCAAGGAATCCTGAATATGGAGACAGACCAGCCCAAGACTTGCAAGAGTAACTAATGATTTTTTGGTCCCCCACTTGCAACCCTCCAAAGACCAGAATTTCCAAAAGTACTAGCATCAAAAAATCAGACCCTTTTACTGTGTCTCAAAATGAGGAGACAGGCCCTAAAATCTGAGGCAACCAAAATCACTACGCCTTTGAAAATCTTGGCCTCGGTTCTTTTAAATTAATCCCAACAAACACTCTAGAGTTTCTGCAGTCTACTATCAATCCTAACTTAAATACATTGAAAATTTCATCTTTGTCTAGTCTATATAGACTAGACATTACCAGCTCCATTTGGTTGGACTTTCTGTTTGCAAATAGAATAATCTTGTGACCTAATTTCCTAAGGAGGCCTGTTCTTTATTAACTAATATGTAAATTCTACCACTGGGCTTTTGAATTGCTGCCATTTTTAAATATCCAAATCTCCAGGGTAATCGATCATCTTGCAGACTTGTTAAGGTCAGAGTCATGCATTTAAAATTAAATAACAAAATTTCACATGAACAATTTATGATGCAATGCTAACTTGTCAGTTAGAAGCACAATTCATCACACTGCCTACAAGTGGCAAATGCCAGCAGTTTGGACAGTTTATCCATAGTTCCATGAACATCAGCAAACTTTGTTGGCAACCTCTTTGTAGGCAGCACATAATAGAGACTTTTACTTGTACATATGAAATGCAACAAAAACATACAGCCCTAGCCAGGAGTATCAATTTAGTTTCCACAAGTTGAGTTTGAGGTTTTTGAAAGTTAGGGACATTATTTGAGGCTTTTCCCCCTCCTTGTCTGTTTTTTCTCCCCCGCCAACTCCCATAAGTAAGATGAGGAAATGTCATCTTTTTGAACCAATTATATGTTAAAGAATTGTGCGAAAAGTAGGAAAACAATGGTGATCATACTCAATTAAATAGCCTCAAACACGCAGTGCTAGGAGGGTGATAAGTCTGTCAGTGTTTGCCTGCAACATCCCACAGTGCTAGCAGAGGTGAAGCGTTAAATATGTTCTGCTTATTCAGTGAGGTATAGGTGGCTTGTTACTTGTTGGATATAAGAGGTGGAAGGGACTTACTGGATAGAGAAGATCTAGAGTATGGGCTGAGCAGTTCTAAGGGAGGAATCCTAGGAGCAGCCAAATCTGCCGAGAAGGCTTGAGCTGAACTTTATTATCTTGCTGTTGATATTTTTTTTTACTAAAGCCAAACTTCCTGAAGGTGGGGGGAGTAAGGGGTTGGTGACCAGATGTCCCGATTTTATAGGGACAGTCCCGATTTTTGGGTCTTTCTTATATAGGCTCCTATTTCCCCACCCCCATCCCAATTTTTCACGTTTGCTGTCTGGTCGCCCTATAGGGGGGAGACTTTGGGTTCTACACAAGCGTGGGGACTGAGATTCTAGTTCAGATTAGGAAAGGCATCTCCTCACATGGAAGGAGGCTATATTTGAAGGACAATGGAGAAACTTATGCTACAGAGTATTGTTGAATTTGTGCACGAGCTTCTACAAATGTTGACCAGAAAATAAAGTGTAATCAGCAGATATTGACGGAAATTAACTGAAAGATCAGCCCAGTCAATGTCCTAATATGTCCATTGTGGCATGTCTCCACAAACTGTCTACCTCCAACACTACAGGCTTCCCTGTTGATATTTTCATTGGCTCACTCACAGCATAATGGCATACTTTGTGCTCTAACCCTGTTAGTATTTGGGGACCCTAGTGTAGAGGATAGTTGTAACTTGCAATGATGTCTCCTGCAGTGGCGGATTTAGAGTTAGTGGGGCCCTGTGCAAAAGCTTCATTTTTGTGGGCCCCCCCCTTGGGACCCTGCCAAGAAAAAGAGAATTCTCTCTTATCTCCCCCAGTTTTTCATTCTGTTTTTCTTCATCCTCCTTCTATAAGTCAGTGTTTCCCAAACTTAGGACATCGCTTGTGTAGGGAAAGCCCCTGTCGGGCCGGGCCGGTTTGTTTACCTGCCGCGTCCGCAGGTCTGGCCGATTGCGGCTCCCAGTGGCCGCGGTTCGCTGCTCCAGGCCAATGGGAGCTGCTGGAAGTGGCGGCCAGCACATCCCTCGGCCCGCGCCGCTTCCAGCAGCTCCCATTGGCCTGGAGCAGCAAACCACAGCTATTGGGAGCCGCGATCGGCCGGACCTGCGGACGCAGCGGATAAACAAACCGGCCCAACCCGCCAGGGGCTTTCCCCGCACAAGCGGCGTCCCAAGTTTGGGAAACAGTGTTATGAGTAATGTGGAAGTAAATGAAAATAAAGTGAGGTACCTTGATTGGGGCAGGGGTGTGTGTGGAAGAGGGGATGTGGGGGGCGGGCTCTGGGAGGAAGTTTGGGTGTGGGTTCTGGGCTAGGGCAGGGGGTTGGAGTGCGGGAGGTGGGCAGGAGGGGCGGTGCTCGCCTTGGGCGGTACGACTTCCAAAGCAACTGGCACGCACACCCCTCTGGCAGCAGCTCCTAGGTGGGGGAGCAAGGGGTCTCTGCGCACTGCTGCCCGAAGGCACCTCCCCCACAGCTCCCATTGGCCGCAGTTCCTGGGACAATGGGAGCTGCGGAGTCAGCGTTCAGGGCGGAGGCAGCGCACGGAGACACCTCTCCCCCCTGGGATTGCAGGAACATGCTGTCTGCTTCTGGGAGCAAAGCAGTGCAGAGGGAGGGAGGCAGAGCGGGTAGGGAGCAGTCTTAGCTCTGCTGCTGGCACGTCTCCCCGCACTCCTTGGGAGGAGGGGGCCAGCGGGTCTCCGTGCTTTGCCTGGGGTAGGGGCAGTACGTGGAGCCACCCCCACCCCTCCGCCAGGGGTGTGCAGAGATGTGCCAGCAGCTGGCTGCTTCCGGGAGCAGCGTAGGCCCACAGCACACAGGCAGGCTGCCTGCCTGAGCCCTGCTGCGCCGCCGGCCAGGACTCAGGGGCAGGTTGTCAGATATTTGTCCTGCATTTGGGGGGGCCCCCATTATTGGGGGCCCCATGCCACTGCACAGTTTGTTTCATGGTAAACCTGCTCCTGGACTCTTGCAGGAATGGCTGCAGTTTGCAGGAGGAGTGTGAATAGAACATGTGATCTGTTCCAGCTCCTCTCACTGGACCACTGACCACACCCCTTTTCCTACTGAGTTCAGGGACAGTGATCATATTCTTCTGATCAGAAGTAGACAGACTCAAGCTACTTGGCATCTTTCTTTCAGCTAAGAGGCTTCTGTAGTACTTTCCATAGCAAGTTGCTATTTCCATTTCCCCACCTCTGTGACATGGGAACTTGTAGCCCTGAGTATCCCAGAAAACAAAATAATTGTAAACAGTCCAGAACAGATTAATTCTTGTTCTCCGCATTTGCCTGGATAAGTTGTTTTGATTTCAAATGTGTCGAAGAACTATATTGTAAAGATATAATAAGCTGCACCTGCAACCTATACAGTCCCTCCGCCCAAATGTTCACTTAAGTTGCCATTTCTGTTCCTATCACTGAAGCCTGCATAACAAAAAGAGAATAACTGTTAGGGGGGATTTTAGGAGAATTCTAAATTCTACATTCTATTTCACAGGCTTTGATTTTTCAGGCATGTGGAAAGATAGTTGGTCAGGGAACAGACAGACAAATGTGTTCCAGATCGGTATCCAGACTGTGTTCTTACACCAGTGTTTGTAATAACTGTTGGTACTGTGTTCAGAGAGAATACATGAGAAACACTTCCCCTTGCTTGGCATATAATGAAAGAAAATTACCATGGTCTCACTCTCATTATGTTTGACCATGACATATGAACATCTGATGGATAATTAAGCGTAAAATTAGATGGCTGCTTTTCTCTGATCATTTTTCTTTCCATTACTGGAAAGAGCCATCCACTCAAAGAGGAGTCACATTAATGTAATTTCTTTTATTGGTTGTCTTGGAGCGGTAATGACTGTAGAAAAATATTCCAGAGCCATGTGTACTTAGACAAGCCAAACAACCGGTCCCATTAAAATATTAGGTTGCTTCAAACCTAGAGATGGCCCCGTAACAAAATCCCTGATTCCAACTTCAGGAAAGTTTAGATGCTGAGCTAAATTTAGCAGTTTAGACTTGTCCCTGCTCAAATCTGGTAAAGTCAAAATCCCATGTGTCGTAGGTATCTTTCATTCTGAACTAGGGAAGATGACAATAATGGTTTCCTGGCAAAGCTGAATAGCAACAATAGTGTGTGTATATGCGTGTGTGTGTATATATGTGTATATATATATATATATATTTATTTAATATATATATATATATACTCTGATTTCATTAAACTCTTCAATACAGGTAGGGGCACACTTGGAAAACTGTTTTGTTCGCTGGCTATCCAACGTTTATCTGGACTGGGGTGTCATTTCAGAAAAATTCTAGTGGTGGGAGAGGGGCGAAGTTGTCAGCATATAGAACATCACATGTGATTATATGATATCCTGCAAAGTCAGAATGTGGGGCGGGAAGTGGAGCATATAGACCTATGCCTTGCCCTATAGCAAATGATGCCCCGATCTCCATGATACCATGCCACTAGTTTGGCTATGATGTGTGAAGGATTTGCCATACAGCTAAGCCTCCCTCTCTGAGTCATTCTTGCATTGGTAGGTAATTTACTGTCCCATCAAAACTTCAGTGTTTGTTAATGTTGTTCTCCATTATTTTATTGGGGACCTCAGCAGACGGTGTGGTACAAAAAGAATATTTGAGGTTCATTTGATTATCCACAGTTTAGAAAGTTTGTTTCCCTCCCCCCCACCCCCACACAATTCATTAGATCTGTTCTGAGCCTCTTAAAGCAGGAGGAGAAAAAATTGATTTTTCAAGCCCATGGAGCTGCTTTTCTGTTCTGATGGCAAGAAGCAATCCTCCCCTACTTAAAAAAAGAAAAGAAATGAAATTATAATCTACCAATGTGTTTAGTCCCCTGGGAATGTCTCTGTATGAAGATAAATTGAAGTCTTGCCACTGTCAGGATACAACATCAAAGACTTACGGTAGTGGGGAAAATATCTTCATACAGGAGGAAGGAGGTGGTGTTATTAACTTACATGTTTGTGAAACAGCATATAATTGCATGTTGCATTACAGAAATGATGATACAGTCCCTTCTTTATAGAAATTGCAATTGAAGGCCCTGATCTTGCATTGAGCTTCTGGCAGTGTTGCCAACTCTCACCATTTTAGTGCAAGTCTTGTGATAGTTGGTGGGGTTTTTTCTTTAAGTCCCAGCTCCTGGAGTCATGTGAATAGGTAAGAATTTCAGGATTTTTAAAAAATTAATGAGCCTATTTAATTGTGTATCGAAGATCCAAAAGGTGAAACTGAAAAGTTCATACCCCAGAAGTAAACTTGAGAAGAAAACTGGTTTTAAAAAGAATAAATTCTATCTCATGATTTTGGGGGTGGGGCAGACTCATGATTTGTTTTTGTTTTTTTAAGTGTGGGATTGGCATTACTGTTTCCCTATGGGAAGCCTCCTAGATTTCAGTGGGACTCGGCATGGAGTTCATTGCAGGATTGGGGCCTAAGTTGGATAAACATAGGACATTTATTACAATGGATGGGGGAAGGGGCTTAAAGAAGGATGAAGATTTAAATGAAGATAAAGTTACATAGTTGCATGTAACTGGATGTACTGCCCCTTTCAGAGCTCCGTTGTGAGAGTGATTGTAGGAGGGAGATGAGGTTCTGAAGGGGCTGAGACAGGCAAAGGGAAAAGGCTCTGGGAACTGTAGCAGAGGAACTGCTTTTGTTTTAATGATTTGCTGAAGTTTTACGTTGAAGAATACAACTGGACCCTGAAAGAGAAATGGGTAGGGCAGTGAGTCCAACCTGAACAAGGGGAAATGAAGGCAGCGGTTAGCACCATAGGGTAAGTGGCGTTGCTACAATGCCTCTAGATAAAATGTACTCTGTGCCTTTACCACTGCACTGCTGGCCTCACGTTTGAGTGTATACGCTGAAGCAGGCTGCAACAGGATTACGCTGAAATTGTGGTGGATCATCATGATGTACATAGTGTATCCCCTAGCACTGGAAGTGTGTTCTGGCCAGTATGTCTGATCCATTAAGCAGCAGACAGGCGGTAAGCATCTGAAACTAATATCAGCACACTTTCCCTTCAGAACACACTAATAAAATAACATCCTGGGCGTATGAAAGGGCTGCCATCCAACCAAACACAACATGTGCACTCTGTTCCTTAATATAGTAATATACAATGCACAAAAATTAATGCTGAGAACCAAAGATCTCAAAGCATTTGGTAAAGGTTAAGCAAGCCTCTCAAAGCCTGTGTGGTGCGTCTGCTTTAAAGACCAGGGTGACCTAGGTGAATGTTGAAATTTACTTTTTAATATGGCTAAAATATTTGAACCTTAGGTGGCGTTCCAGACAGACGCCAGCCATGTGGCAATACAAATGCTTACTCACCCTTCTGAATTCTGTATCTCTGAAAACTCCAGAGGGACTTAAGAGATGCTCTTGGCTGTTTCAAGCCTAGTTATCTACTTGGTTATTATACTTGGGTTTTCTCCCACACGTACTAACCCCCGTCACTTCATAATTTTGGAGCACTTTTTCACCATGAAATTTTCTCAGAAGTAAGGGAGTTTGCGCCAGAAGCTTAGACGCCTTGTTGGTCCTGGTTGGTGTCCAGAAAAACCTTCATAAGGTGCTGTACTGTGTGCCAGCCAGCTGACAGAAAACCTCCTTTCAGAACCACTCACTTTTTACAGGGATAGTTTATTTGGTGATTTCCATAAAGCTGCCCATAAAAAGTAATTATATCAGATGGCCTGAATTCTATGGCTCTTTTAATTATTTGTTTTATTATGTGATAATGAATATTTATTGGAGGGTAGTTCTGTGTGGTTTTAAAAAATAATCCTAAAAATGTTGTTTGCATTTTCTGAAAGTTCTCCCCAGTCTTTGTATAACTTGACTCCATAGGGAACTGTCAAATGTGTTGCAGAGATTGACTTGAATTTGGTCTGCTCTGACCCCTTCTGTGGGAAGAGTGACCGAGCAGGAAAGGCGAATGTGCTGATTTTTGCAGGTTGGGAGGATGTACTTTTCCAAGGTTCTGCGTGAGCTTGACTTGCTACCTGTGATAAGGTACCATGCTCTTCTGTGGAGAAATGCCGAACCCTTTATTAAGGCATGTTATCTTCTCCTTCGAGGAATACAAGGTGCCAGACGCACTGGAGCAAGTGGCAACTACACCTTATTCAAAATTGCCTCTCTGGATGTTTACAGCTTCCTCAGTTGCTGTCCTTTCTTGAACCTTTTTATTTTGAGGGGGTGGGAGATTGAGAGGGGTTGGAACAATTCCCAAGCTACACATGAGTTCCGCAGTTTCTCTTGATCCATCTCAGCCTGGTTTGTGACCTAGAAACTGTTTTGGTTCCAGTGGCTGATCTAGCAATGGATGAGGGAAAACGTGTCATAATATTGGATGGGATTTTCAAAAGCCTATGGAATGGGCCTAACTCTGCTCCATGGAAGTTCAGGGGAGGTTTTGCCCCTGGCTTCACTGGGAGCAGAGTTAGGCCAACTTGGGGTGATCTTGAAAATTCCACCCATAATGTCTATTTACTATTAGCCATGAAGTATAGTTGACTCGCTTGTGGGACCTACTTGGGTGGATGGAATGGCCCTTTAGTAGATAGACTCCTTCCTCTCTTGTAGGAACTGCAGGCTAGTTCTGGGAAGCTACTCATTTTCTTTCTCTTTCTTTCCTCCTCAGTTGGTCCTGCAGGGCTCAGTCCCTTCTCCTGTGTATGTGAAGATGCTAGGGAGATGCAGTGTCCCCAGTATGTTGATAACAGTCATGTCTGCATCTTCTTTTTGTCTGGTCCAGATATTGCAGTATCCTACTGTCTGACCGGGCAGTGTGTGACCAAGTGTGACTCTCTCCCAGTGAGAGAGCAGTGATGCTTGTTGACAGAGGAAAGTGCTTGGGTGAAAGAGGGTGTCTGCATCATCTATTATGGGAGTCGGCAAACCTTTTGCTAAAATGTTTTGGAGCCTCAGGTGTCCATTCCTGCTTCTGGATTTTCAGGTGCAAGAAGTCACACTCAGTGACCTTTATGATCTATGGCTAACTAGGCTGCTGCAAAACCTTTCTGTCATGGGCCTCACAAGGATAATCCATGGTTTTGTCTCCAGACTATACTACTGTTACATACTGTGCTTCTAGCTGTCATTGAAGATATTGGAAGCTCCAGCTAATGCAGGATGAAGCTGTCTTCCTGATTAAGTAGGCTGAGTCAGATATGCACAAGTATGTACACGGGCCTCTTGAGTGCAATGCAAAGTGTTGGTGGTGATCTTTAACGCCTTGAAGGAGCTCAGACTCCGGTATCGGATGCTTCTAGCCCAGTATCCCATTGCAGATGGTAAGATCAGATGGATGGTTCTTCTTAGTTCCTGGAGTTGAACTCTTCAGAACCAGCCATAAAGGTTGTCTTGGTTCTGAAGCTTGTTCCCTTTGGCTGCTAGCCAGAATCCATGGCTGGGGTGACCAAGTAAGTGTCTTGCATCATGCCTTGATCTCCCTTCTTTGTTTAACATTATTATTATTTCTGGCAGAGGGATAACCTTGTAACTGCTGATGCACACCCAATGTAAACCTCAGCCTCACTTTCTCCTCTAACTAGGCTGTTTCTAGGGTTTCCATGTAAGGCTCTTACCCCATTTCCTTTTATATACTGGTTGGCGCTAACTGGACTCACCTGCCAGCATGACTCAGCAATAATTGCTCTGTCTTAGTGCAGTGATTTAGCACCTGAGCCTAGTGTGACTCAGCAGACGAGCCCTGCTTTTCTAAACAAGGTCTTAGATTCTGCTACCCCATGACCTTCAATCCATAGCAGAGTGCTCATTGGGGAAGGGCCAGGTATTGTCCTCGATCCATGGAAGAATTCCAGTGGGTGCCAATTGTACTTATGAGCTTGGATCAGGGGGAGTCTGACTTTGATCCACTTTAGCAAGCTTGAAATCAGAGGCAGTGCTGATGCTTTTTTCAAGCTCAGTTTCCTTGTTCAAAACCATTATCTCTGGTCTCTCTTTGGAGAGTGAAAACTTTCTGGAGGCTTCACTTCCCCCATGTACACAATGTGCATGGAGCACAGCTGCTGGCAGATCTGCATTGACACAGCATGACTCAGGTTTCCAGGTAAGGAGTGAAAGGGCCACCGGAGACAGGGTTCTTTCAAGAGAGGACTTTTATTGGCACAGACAGAAAGATGATGGATTTTCCTCCTCCCTTTCCTCTGCACAAATCTTCTTTTCTTGCCTAGTTCAAAGAGCCGCCTGACGAATGCTGTGGGAATTGCCTACTAGCAGGCGTGTGCTTGGTGATATTTTGAGCAGAGGCACGAGGACTGGGTGGGGTGGTGGCAAGGCACTCGCTGTTTGCCTGTTAGATGTGTCAGGCTGGTGTAACTTTTTGCAAAGAACTCTGCCATGTTACACGGCAGCTTTGTGGACAAGCTTAAATAAATGAGTGACTTATCCCACTGCCAAGCAGCATCAGTGGGAGGTCAGTATTTGATATTTCCACACCCAAAAAACAGCTCCAAGCTAGATTTACAGCACAAAATACCTATTCAGGCCTCTCCAGCCCTCTGTTTTCATTGACTTCCATCCTCTGTTTGCATATACAGAGCCCCTTCCTTGCTGAAAGAAAACAGTATTGCTGATAAGAGACAGCCTTATCTCAACACGTCAATGCACCACAACTAGGGTTTTGTGTACCCGTCTGATCCCTGTCACAATGTTAACAAACATCTAATATGGGAGTTTTATTTCCACTGTAAAGACGGCCCTGAGGGTGCTATGTGAAATGCGTTCTACTTTTCATTTATACTTCCCTCAGCAGTTCCTTCCTTCTTTAAATAAAGTCTTAAGATTCAGCCTTCTATTTATCCTGTCAACTACTTTTTAAACAAAGTCCTTGGCTATACTGTATATAGATATTTACATTTTCAATATTCTCTGCTGAGATAAATTACTAGCCTTTGCCACTTTCAAAGGATTATCTAGCACTGCATTTCTGTCTAAATAATCACAGTGGGATGTCCTTAAAAACTAAATATGTACCCCCTCCCAGCAGGAATAATTAAATGTACTGTGGTGTTTCCATTCCAGGTATAGGGACCATGACAAATACCACAGTCAAGGTAAATACTGTGTTGATGTAAATATTGGGATTTTTAATGGTGCTGCATGTGTGGCATGTGTAAAGGTTAAGGGACAAAAAGTGTATGAGGTCTGTACCTCAAAGGGCCTGGGAGGTAACTCAGAATAATATGCATAGGACTGCTTGAGGTGCTCAGCATCTTGCAGGATTAGGCCCTAGCATACGAAGGCTTTGTGAAAGAGGAAGGTCTTGCAGAAAGAACTGCCAGAATGTTTCTGTCCTATGTACTTCTAGAGCGCCTTCCACGCTAGAGACCATCAGAGCACTTTGTAGACACTAATGAACGAAGCTTCAACAGACCTGTGAGATAGAGGAATCAAGGTGCAGAAGTTAAAGGAACTGCTCCAGGCCACGTGGCAAGTTGGTGTTAGCACTCAAGATTAGTTCTCTGGAGATCTTAGTTTCCAGCATGGCATTGAATCACTAGTCCATTCTGTCGCCCTACTCAAAATCTGATGCAGCTTCTATTTATTTTGATTTTAACACAGACCTATATTTAAAAACAAACCCACCTGTCACAGGCTCTAGTCAACCTTCATAGGTAATTAATACTAAAGTTGGTTGGAAAATGGGGGGGGTTTCCTCCACAGAATTTCAATTTTGGGGGATGAAAATTTGAAAACTGAACAATGTGGCTGAAAAAAAATTGATTCAGAAATGGCACAGTGCTGCCTTATGTTACCATTTTTCCACATAGACTGGACTCCCTAGGTCGACTACATCTCTCATAAGACACCATGATCTCCCCATTGGGCAAGAGGCAGTGGATCATGGAAAATCATGGGAGATGTAGTCTGTGCAGGAAGCCTAGCCTATAGAGGAGAAAAGGGATATAAGGCAGTTGAACTACAACTCCCATGAGGCACCGCGACAGCATAGCCAAATTAAACAAAAAAAATTTTTTTGGATTTCTTTGGGGGGGGTTGTTTTTGTTTGGGTTTTTTTTAGGAAAAATCAAAATTTTCCATGGAAAGCAAACACTTGTCTAAACAAATGTTTAATGGTTAACCCAATTTTCCTTCAAAACACTTTAGAGAGAGAATTTTCGATCAGCCCTAGTTAAAATTACAATGCAGTCCACATCTTTTAAATGTCCCTATCTTTGCTTCTGCAAAACTCAAATCCCCTGCAAATATATATAGAGAGAGACCTCCACCTACCCCAGACCCTTGCCCAAATTACTGGACTTTGCAATACACCATAAAGATCAACAAATTTGGGCTTTACCGGACCAAGGGCTATTTTAAACACACTTAGACATCAGCTAGTGCTCCCAGTAAACAGAAATCTGAACTATTTCATTGTTTCATCAAACTCCCTCATTAATACTGATGCAGACCAATAAAAGCCAAGTAACATAGGTGTAATATGTTTTGTTCATAGGCATGTAAAAAGCAATAGAGGGTCCTGTGGCACCTTTAAGACTAACAGAAGTATTGGGAGCATAAGCTTTCGTGGGTAAGAACCTCACTTCTTACCCACAAAGCTTATGCTCCCAAAAGAAATCATGCTCACTTCTTACCCAGGAAGAAGTGAGGTTCTTACCCACGAAAGCTTATGCTCCCAATACTTCTGTTAGTCTTAAAGGTGCCACAGGACCCTCTGTTGCTTTTTACAGATTCAGACTAACACGGCTACCCCTCTGATACTTGAGATCCTAGGCATGTGTTTCATACTGGGGGGAAAATGCAACCTCTGGGCCCAGTGTGCAAATGGAGGCCATAAAGTGGTGTCCAGATCACACAACTGGATACTCAAATTGTTCCTTGCTAGTACACACAGTCCGTTTTCCCTGATCAAGGGTGGATGTAAGTGTCCAAATGCCTTACTTGGATTTCCTATTTTAATAATTCTGTAGGGCCCTGTAATGTACATAAGCACATGAATAATTTTAAGCACCTCAGCCGTCTCTTGACTTCAATGGAATTACTCCATGTAATGGCACTTGCAGTCTGTAGATCTCAAACGCTTTACAAAGAGGGTTAAGTATCTTTGTTCCCATTTTGCAGATGTGGAAACAAAGGCACGGAGAGCCCAGCCTCTAGAGGAGAACTGGGACATAAGGCAACCAAACTACAATTCCCACAAGTTGCAATGACTTGCCTGAAGTCAAACACCAATGGCTTTTGTAAATCACAGAGCTGGGCATAGAACTTGGGTCTCTTTATCAGTCTGGTGTTGTACACATTATATCCTGCTGTCCATATTTATTGCTAATGCTACTCAAGCTTCAATAGTGTCTTCAAAGGCTGCTAACTCGACTTTCCTACAAACGAAAGTAGTGTATATACCCTTCCAGTTTACAGTTCTGCTTGTAGCTCTGCATAGAGAGCCAGATCCAACTTCCAGTCAAGTCAATGGAAAAGCTCCCAGTGGCTTAAATGGGAGTTGGATCTGGCCCATAGGCCCTGATTCACAAAGGCATTTAAGCACATTTCTAACTGGACTTCAATGGAATTACCCATGTGCTACAAGTCAGGCACATGCTTGTGTACCTTGCTGATTGGGAGACATATTTAGAAAGCACCACACATTTTTAGTGCTTTGTGAACAACTATCTTAATATTTCTGACCTTTATTCTTGGGAACAGCTTTGTATCCCACTTCCACACTTTAATGCATTAGGCATAATGACTCTTTAATATAATATAATTGCAAGTGGACTGAAACCTTTAAGTGGCCAAGGGCCAGAATAGAGAACTCTCTAGATCTGATATTTTCAGCTTTATATTCTGCCTCTCTTTCGTCTGCTATTTTTTTAAATCTCCAATGAATAGAAGGCTTCATCTTTGTAAACGACATCAGGACAACACACACATGAATTGACTCCACCACAAGCTCCTCAGTAACACTCTCACTGTTTGGGGGAAGTAAATATGTGAATTTCAAAAGGTCGTTCTGTGTGGAGAATCTGTTTGGACTTGAACAGGAAGTGGGGAGCAGGCATATAGGTAGAAATATTAATGAAGTTTTTTATAAAGGCTTCATTCAAGGCTTTCAAAGAAAATATAACTCTTATGGGACCCACAGTTTATCTGCCAAGTCCAAGAATCTGGCTGGAATTTAAAAAAAATATTTAAAGGTCTGCACAAGAAGTGAAGAGTAAATGACAGACCTACCTACAAAGTCACACATGAAATGTAAAGAGATTGCAGCTATCAGAAGAGAGCAAGGTCTGCAGACTAAGGTTTGGGGTGTTCAAGTCCATGTGTGTTGGGGTATACTGGTGTGATTAAATTATAGGTCCTTCATGTTGTCTTACATTAGTGTGTGTGTAGAGGGCAGACCTAATTGAGCTAGTGGGGATTACACTAAATGAATTACATACTCTTCCAAGTGGCAGGCCTATATAAGAGGATGAGAACCTACTACTATATTGCTAATGAAGTTACTCCTTTAGCTCAAGTGGTAAAGGCTCATGGTTTTGATGACCGAAGCATGAAATTGTTGCATTCACGCAGTGCTTGTTTCTTAAAAGAAACAGTGAAAACTGTAAGTATTGTTAGGAACAAGGTTAAATAGAGGTACTAGAGCTGCCAGTTGTGGGAGCCAAGACAAAAGTTTTATCAAGTGAACTGGACCAGAATATTGGAGAATACACTGAAGGAACAGATATGTGCTGGTATAGGGTGACCTAATAGGGAAGGTCATCAATCTCTAATGGGCCTGTTCCATTTCTAACTTAATTGATTTCCCAAATAATTACTTTGGCTCAGAAATGTCCAGGCCACTTGTTTAGTGAAATGGTTTCCTTCACAGCAGAATGGAAGGGTCATCTCTGCTCCTTGAATTAAGGTTAGATGATGCTTTAACACAGGGGTCAGCAACCTTTCAGAAGTGGGGTGCCGAGTCTTCATTTATTCACTCTAATTTAAGGTTTCACATGCCAGTCATACATTTTAACGTTTGTAGAAGGTCTCTTTCTGGAAGTCTATAATATATAACTAAACTATTGTTGTATGTAAAATAAATAAGGTTTTTAAAATGTTTAAGAACTTCATTTAAAATTAAATTAAAATGCAGAGCCCCCCGGACCGGTGGCCAGGACCCAGGCAGTGTGAGTGCCACTGAAAACTAGCTCACGTGCTGCAGGCGGCCTACCCCTGCTTTAACATCTCACCCTGAGGAGGTGTACAGCTGGGTTGCCCAGGAAGAGCCTGCATAAGGAACTGACTCAGAGGTTCAATTATTTCCATAATCCCATGCTTTTGGGGTTAATAATCTGTTACTGGCTCTTTCCTTATATGTGCTTTCCCTTTTGCCTCTGTAGGGCCATACTATCTAGACCATACCACTGATGCCAATGGAAATTGTACGCTACTAAGCAGAAGAGAGTAGTTATGGATTGTGATTAAGGGGGAAAACTTCCTACAACTGGACTCTGCTACAAGATTCTTGACCATGGAATTCATGGTCCTTTCCTCTAATGTGCCTTAACCAGCATCTCGTAGGGAAGGAAAAAGCAAAATCTCAACTATAAAACACACAACCTTTTTCTTTGCTACATTTCCTGAAGCATCCATTCGCAGTCTCTGATATGCTTGCACATTTTTTTACTTGTACCCTATAGATTAGCTCTGCCAGAACTATTAATATTACTGATCATTTCCCAGAGTGCACTGCTTGAAAATACACACGATAACTTTCTTTTCTCTCCCTTTCTAGAGCAAGGCTGTGTGTTGCACTGTGCATGGCTTCGGACCTCACAGCCTGGTTACCAAAGCATAGGTTGCCAGCATAAAAACTTGACTCTTTTGCTTCCAGACATCTCTTCCTCTCCCCAACTTGGCGTACCAGTGACTTTCAAAGTACTCCTTTTAGAAGCCCTCTCCCTAAATGGAATGCATGGGTGGCAGTGTGTTTACTCTCTATTTTGGGGCAATGTTGTTTGCTTTCTGTCCAAGTCTTCTAAGGTGTGCCCATGTACTAACGTGAATGTGATGGGTACCCTTTATAAGTGCATGTACAGGAAAGATGACCTTAAATTATTTCTACTGCAGTAGCACTTGGAGGCCACAATTTGGATCATGGCCCCGTCATGTGAAGTGTGTAGGAAAAAAAATGGTCCCTGCCCAAAATCACTTACAAGAGACTGCAGATGGATACAGTAACACATGGGGCAAACATAAGTAACCGTGAGATGATTACAATTCGTTTAAGTATTTTTCACCTCCACTTTAAAATTGGGTAACTGAGGTATAGAGAGATTAACTGACTTGCCCAAGGATTCTCACAAAGAGTCTGTTGCAGAGACCTAGATCTTAAACCCAAATCTCCTGGATCCCAGTCCAAAATATTGACCACAGATCATTCTTCCTTTGTCTAAAACCCTAATACTGCAAAAACTTAAGTATGTGATTAACTCCACAATGAGCCTGTTCACATGCATAAATGTTTTGCAAGACTGTGGCCTAAATAACATACATCTGAAAAATTTCAGGATGAAATCCTGAACCTACTGAAGTAAACTGATTTCAGCAGGGGCAGAATTTCCTCCTAGGCCTTGTTTTTAGGACAAGGAACAGAATATTAGAGAAAGAACAAACACCATATAGGTTTTTTTTTCTGTTTAGAGAAATGAACAGATGCATTTTTGTAAATCAGAGGTAAACGAGACATTTTATGCTGTAAGCTTTAAAAATCTTGCATCGTTCTATGAACACCTCTGCTATGATATTTGCATAGAATTATTTTTAGACAGGTAGAGAATGTTGTTTCTACAGTTTTCAATCCAACATGTTTTATTATGAATTCATGAGCTTCTTTGGTGCTCTGTTCCACTCTAAGAAAAATAAAACAAAAAATCACACACGCTAATCTTTTACCCTTTACTTTTTTTTTCTTCATATGAGGTCATGAAATATCAATTACTGTCCATGTCTAGAAAGACTAAGACCTAGCAGAAATTTGAAATAAGTTCATATTCACTTTTATATTCATACTTTTTTTTAATACCAAAAGGGAACATTGCATCATCTAATCTGACTTCTGTATAACATAAAAAGAAAGTACTTAGATTGTAAACTCTTTGGGACAGGGCCCATGTTTTTGTTTTGTACAGCATCTATCACAATTGGTCCACGTCCATGACTGAGGACCTAAGACACTAGTGCAATACAAATAATAAATTAACAGTACTGGGGTTCTAGGTAGTTACCATGTAATACTGCAGGCTACCAACAGATGACTCATTTTGGTGAAGGTTGGACTCTAGAATAAAAAGCAAAAGTGGGACAGGAAGTTGTTGCTGACAGCTGACATAGCTATTTCCTGACTTTGTCAAATGTGCAACAGTAAAGCCTGTTTGAGAACATACTTCTCTATCTAGTCAGACCTTATTTACTTAGACTGCTAGGATATGAAGCAAGGATCTGGGTCAGGTGTGTACATGAGTGGTGCTGGCAGTAGCTGGAAATACGACCTGCCTCCAAGATGTGGCACGGTTGTGTGATGGTACTTAAATTTCACTCTAGGCAAAAGACACTCGGGGACTGCTCTCCTATTTGTTTCTCTCCTTAGGCTGTGAGTTCTTTAGAGTAAGGACTGCTTTCCTTGACTTTTTGGAAACTGCCAAGCATAGAGTGGGTGCAGCTACAAATAAAATAAGGAAAACATGCAAATAGTCTCTCTGGCTTTGTCCTGACTACCCAGAAAGGTATGCGTTCACCATGGGATAACAAACGTTACCTAGCCTGCTGGAAATCCCTAGTAGAGACAAAAAGCTGTAGCTTTTACCGCTCAATAAACCAGGCAGGCTCAACCATGGGTGGAGGCATATTGCTGACCTTACATAGCTACCTCATGGTAAAAACTACAGTGCCTTTCTCCACTAAGATTTGACAGTGAGATAACTATGGTGTGTTAGTTATTTTGCAATTAAAAAAAACCTGACCATGCGTGCACACACCTTTTTTGCAGTGAAGACACAGTCTATGAGCAGGACGATATCTACCCTTGGGTCAAAGAGGCAGAGCAGCTTTGCTGTTACTGTGGGACTGATTCTGATCTCACTTACCCTACTGTAACTCCATAGCCATTGCTGGAGTTATTCCTGATTAACACCACGGTAAATGAGTTCACAAGTAGGCTCCTTATCTGTAACTTAATGTGTGGTGACAGCTTAGATAAATAATAGTTTAGGAGTGCGTCCTATGAACTCTGTGTAGCCCCACTGTGTTCTGTCACACCGGTCATGTTCTTTTCTCGTGATACCTCTGACCTATGTGTTCTAACCCATTTTCTCAGGATGTGGATATGTGCTGGGGCGGTTACTAGAATACAGTGGCTTTGCTGGCATAGTGCCCTCAATCTCACCTTCTTCTGCCACCACAAATTCTCGCTACTAGCAGAGCACGGCTAGCTGCTCCTTTACTTCTGTTACATATGGTGAAATCCTGGCTCCATTGAAGTCAATAACAAAACTCCCATTGACTCCAACGGGGCAAGCTTTCTCTATTTCCGGTGCTGAAGGATACAAGTTCCATTCCCATCACCCATTCCTTAATGCTAATGACTGCATCACCTCTGACCTATCAGTGGGTACACAGATACAATAGTGATGAGTTTGGTATAAATAACTACTAAAGTGATAGGAATGTCAGGCATGCTCAAACAACTTATAAGCCCTAAAACTGATAAACTTCTTTTTGCTGTATCTCTTCTTATCATCATTAGGGTTATGGTTAGCATTGACTCCATTACATTTTATGGATACAAATCATTTCAGTGGCACATTGTGTATAGAACTACCTTGAGTCATAGCCTAGCCCAACTTAACAAGGGATGTTTGAGTCATAATCCTCTCCGGCCATGACTTTATCTTCATAAGATCTCTGTTCTTCAGCTTGGTGAAAGACCAAAATATCGCTATGTGCAGAATTTAAAAGTAAAAAGGTGGGGGGGATACTCCCTCAGCACTTGGGCTTCAAATAGACCAAGAGGATTCCCAAGAAACACAGGCTAGAAATAGATAATAAAATCAGTAAGGAGGCTGTGTTCCAGAGTAAGCCATAAAGAGAGAAGTCAAGAGTTATTCAGGGTATCTTATTTTGTAGACTAAGGAAATCGTATGAAAATGGCCTCTCTGTCTAAATGGTTTTTTGTGTGTGTGTGAGAGAGAGAGACTCCAGTCACTGAAACACCCAAGACAGGGTGCATATTTTGGCCCATTGGATAAACAGAGCCTAACATGAGTAGCAACATCTGATTCCCTCCCTTGCTATATAAACTGGTGGTGATTCATCCAGTTTTCAATAGAAAGGCCACCAAGCTGGCTGAAATATATTTGGGACTAGTTTTGTGGAATAAAAAGATCAACTCAGGACAGCAAAGCAATGACTAGATGCCAACACTCCGTGGTGGGCACAGAGACTGGTAACTTGTCTTGTAAGCGGTCAGATTGCCTGGCAGAAAGGAAAGACGCTTGAAACTGCTGATGATTTGGCAAAAGAGAACTTGGGCCCACTGTGGTGGTGCAATGTTTTCCTATCTGTTCTATTAAAAGTTTCCATACGTTGTTTTTTAAAACACTCTATAAGTTAGATAAATAGCACAGAAGCTGTTTGGACAGGAAAGTGTCATTTAAAAAGTAAGCTAGCAAAAATGATGGCTCTTAGCCAAATTAATAACACAATGTGACTAAAAACGTCTCTCCTCATGTAACTCTTGCAGCGCTATCAAAACAACAAATAGCAGCAGCGACTCATTCTGTGGAGTCCATTAGTGCCTATGCAGAGTGTATTATGCACTCTGTATCTTGCTGCCTTACTTCTTAGCTAGGATGAATCAGACAGTATTGTCTGTGACTTCAGGGGAGTTACCGTTTATGGGCTTTAATTCTATGCTGTGGAAAGACATATGGACACTTTAAGATTTATAGTGGAATTCAGGGGGCTCCAGAGAACTACTAGAGAGAGCATTTCCGTTCTTCCCCTGTAAAACTGATCATGATTGTGACAGCTTTCAGAAATAATCTAAAGTGCTCATTTATTATAACAGGAACATCTCTGGTTCCAGCTTTTTTTTTCTGATTGAGCAATGTCCAGAGACTTTTGTAGGTGGAAGAGGTAGTTGAATCAAAGAGTATATGACAGGCATACAGATGAGTTCAAGCTGCTAAATTCAAATCCAGAGACACATTTAAACCAAGCTTTGAGGGTGTTTTGGATTCCTGGTTGCAGTTCTGTAGAGAGCAGGAGTGCATGTGAGCTGGGATCTGGACTGAATATGAATTTTATGTTTAAAAACTAGAGACTAACTCCAAATCTTTTCTGACAGCTCCGTTTGTTTTCCTACATTTCTATTTATCTAAATTCATTTTGAAAGCAGGAAATACGAGATTAAAAACTAAGCAAACCTTATTGCTGAAGGAAATGGGGTGGGGGAACACCCAAATCTCTGACTATTTGTCCAGCCTCCTGAAGAGTAAACAACTGTAAGAATGTGCAAACTTTGTTTTCTGGACTAATTATTCAAAGCTGGGGGTTTACAGCTTGCTGAGAATTATTTGATAGAAAATTTAAAACTCCCTAACTCTGCCATCTCATTCCCCTGTGCCCTCTCTCTATCCCAACTCCTTCCTTCCTTTGAGTACTATTGACACCCATAAAGGTCCCAGATGTGATCACTGGGGTGGAATTAGAACCTGACTTGACACCCTTCAACGGGTGCCTTATGTGGGGCCTGATCCAAAACACATTGAAGTATATAGGATTCTTTCCATTAACTTCAACAGGTTTTGGATCAGACCCTATGTTTGCACACTTTATTTTGAAGTTTAATTCACTTTGTAGAGTGCTTTGAGATTCTCAGGTGGTATGTGCTCAGGAAGGGCTGATTCTTAAGCAGTGACTTTTCTTACTCATTTTGTACCTGTATTTTTTTCATCTCTCTAGGTTTCTGTACCGTGCTCTCCATGTAGTATCTAAAAGGAGTGATTATTTTCCCCCTAGAAATGCAATAAAATATGCCTATTATCCACATTCTGGTAATTTATAACCAAAGAAGAATGTACTTAGCTTGGTTTGCTTTGGGAAATCTGTTTTTGTACCTCTTCTTTGCTTTTAAGTCCAGAAGGGACAATTGCAATTATCTACTCTGACCTCTTTCATAGTACAGGCTGTAGAATTTTATCCAGTGACTTCCTACGTGTAACCCAGTTGAGGAAAGTAATGTATTCAATACTCAATTCTCTGTTTAAATGTGTCCATTATAACTGAAGAGCATTATATTTCTGTGAATGTGTACTTCTGGGAACATCATCTGAAAGCTTAATCATTGCTCTAGGGCCAGTTGGAGTCTCCACATCCAAACATCCGCACATTTTTGGAGTGTTGGGAAGTGAATTGTTGTTATCCAGATCTGAATTTCACAACTGGCCTGTGTAAACAGAGATCCAATTACTAGCACAAGCAAACAGGAAGATATAATCTTGGTATGGGAAGTTTCTCATGGGCCAGATTTTTCAAAGGTTTTTAGGTGCCTAAAGATGCAGATGGGCACCTAGTGGGATTTTCAAATTTTAGGCACCTAAATCCCATTGATTTCAATGGGAGTTGGGCACTTAACCTGCTTAGGCACATCTGAAAATCCCACTAGACATTTATCTGCATCTTTAGGTGCCTAAATACCTTTGAAAATCTGGCCTGATGCCTCTGAGCAAGCCCCGTGTGAACTAGACATTTCCAGAAGCTGGAGCGGACTGTATCTGAGCTGGGTTCTTGTGCAGACAAAGGTAGGATGGAGAGAAACCACAGTACTTATCTCCTTCGTTCGTTACTAAATGTTGCCTCTACCATGAGCCACACAAGATGCACAGAGCCCTCTTCTCCCGCAGTGTGACCAGAGTACAGGAACCACCCACATCCTATTGCATGAAAACTGGGCCACTGCATTCGAATTGAAAAGGCGTGTGTGTGTTTGAAGCCCATTCCTAGTGAAATTATACTTCTAATATAGCAAAACTCCCATTTATTTCAATGGCTAAGAGTCAGGCCCCTATAGACTTTTTTGTAATGACCAATCAATTCCCACTGCTCAGAATCCTTTTTAACTGATCCTCTGAGCTTTTTTTTTTTTTTTTTTTTTTTTTTTTGTGCTCTACTAATTTAATGCACTAATTTGGCACATACAAGGTGGAGCCCGTGATATCCTGTTCCTGAGGAAGGAACATCAGGGAACACTGCAGCCCACTGTTCCAACCTTAGGCATATTTACTTGAATTAGAAAGTGCACTTGTTGAGTCCTCAATTAATTAGGTAAAGCTACATCTACTGAAAACAGATGAAAGAGCTACTGTGTGGGAGGAAGAAGAAAAAACCTAAAGAATGAAAGGGGAAAGATAATAGGAGTGCTGAAAAACAAATGGTGTTAATGAAGCCAGAGAGTGATCTCAGGTATGGATCTGTTTAAAGCTTAAATTGTAGCTGCTGTTTTTTAAATTGGCTGTAGGTGAAGTTGCCACTGCTGTTCTGTAGGCTATTTGGTGTGATTTGGGGGGAGGTGTGTTTTAAAGCCGATCATGGAAAATACCTATGTGTTAATCTTCAGACTTAGTCCAGTAGTGCTTAAGGACCAACCATGAATAGGTCCCCATTGTGCTAGATGCTGTACAATCACAGATAACCATCCCTGCCCTGAGGAGCTTTCTATCTAAATAGCCAAGAGAGATACAGGGTGCGGGAATGGTAGAACACACAGGCAGAGCTAGGTGATTGCAGCAAATGACGTTAGTTCTATGGATTATTTTTTGTGTGTGGCTTTAGTTAGCAGGGGATAAGCTAACTAGAAACTGAAGGGATAGAGGACCTGGAATGGGCAGGGGTAGGTGTGGAGCGAAGCTGAGGTGAAGAGACTGTGTGGGGTGGGAAAGGAGAAGGTTGGACCAATCAGCACAGGGCAGGGAAAGTCCCCTCAAAACTGTAGAAAGTTCTCTGAAAGTTCAGAGGTCCCTGTCCTGCTTGACAGCTTCTGCAGCTGCTCCGACCAGCTGGAATCTCTGACTGGTTCCTCTCTACAGTTTTTCCCCCAAGGCTGCACAGGGATGGGCCCACTCGAAATCCAGCTCCTCCTCCTTCATTGTTTCTCCATATTTTGGGGGAGTTAGATGAAACCGGGATCCGTATATCATGTCTAATTCCCTACATTTATTCTGGGACAAACAAAAATCATGGATCCAAACATTCCCTTGGGGTTTTATTTTGGGGTTTTTTAGGGGGTGGGATGGTTTCAAAATCTGGATGTGGATCAAAATTTAGTAACACCGGTCTGTTTCTGAAAGGAAGTCATCAGTCCTTCTGGTTTGCAAGAGATTTTGAAAAGTCCCCCACCCCCACTTCATTTTACCACTTTTCCATTTTTATTCAGATCCAAAATCTCAAAGCGAAAGAGTCAAAATCCAGGTTCTAAGACAGAACTGTCAAGTTTCACTTGGTCACAATGCAAAAATATACACACAATATTGCTAACCCCACATGTTTAAAAAATTCCCGAATCATGAGATTATTTAAAAAAAAAAAACAATGATACATTTTGGGTTAATTTTATTTGCATTCTGGTTTCCAAGTCTTTGGGTACGTGTTTTCAAGCTCTTCTCCACACCCGTGAGAGAGACATAAACTTTTTTTTTTTTCTTTTTAAATGTATTCACCTGATTCCAGGAGCTGCGGCTTTAAGAAATGTGCCAAATATCATGAGAGTTGTGCTAAAATGATGATAGTTGACAACACCAACTGCATCTCCAAAATGAGAGGTTGATTGAAATCTTAGCCCAGGTCTGCTGGAAAGATTTTGTGAACCTTGGCAAAGTTTTGGCATTGACAGGCAAAGTGGCTGCAGGGTTTATTATAAAAGTTTATCTTTGTTCTAAACAACACTACTCAATCAAAAACCCATTTGGTGCATGGTTGTATTAAAGTAAAAAGGCTCCTTGTTGACTAAGCCATACTTCATCACTGTAGATAGATAAATAGACTTTCAACTGTCTGGAGTTTTTTAAACTCTTCTCTTCTGGAATGTAAATGCAAGAATCTTTCAGATGCTTCTGATGAAAGTTTATATTCAACTGATGACTACATACCAATTTCCAGGGAATCGTAATAACAAAACAAGCCATTCTGTTCAGAGGCTGAAAGAGCCCTTCTTTGACAGTTCTGCCATTCAGTGCAATTTTCAGATTTTTTCCATGCAGGAATACAAATTTAGTTTCATGAAGGATAAAGACTTTTTTTCCCCATGGAACAGAATGAGTTGTGTTTATATATATTTTTATTTTCAAAGCTGTGGAATATTCCTAACAAATACATTTGTTTAATGATACAGGATTAAGTACTGGCAATCTTTGGAATCTGACTTTTTGCTTAACACTAACCTGGCTTGCACTCCACTGCACAGTAGTCAGACTCTGTAACTGGAGCCTCTGGGCTGAGGAGAAGTTTGATGATTATGCCAGCAAATGGATTACTCTGAAAACAGAAAAATACAAAACACTTGGAGGTGGGGGTGCCTGGGTTTGTATCAGCTAACAGATTATCATAAATGCTATCTTTTCAAAGAGGCTTTCTGGTCCCGAGCATAAGAGAGACTAGATCCTTGGCGGCTGCTACCGCTGCCCTTTCATTTATCTCTTGGCTTCACAAATGTTAAAACAAAATATAAACATTCAGATCTGAGGAAGCTGCTGCCTCTGTCCACTTACACTTTCATTCCAGCTGCATTAGCTCTTCTTTGTGCTCTTATTCCTGCTTACCTACTGGTACTTCAGCCTCTAAATGCATTGCTTAATTTTATTAATTGACTCATTTGCATAATGTTTTCCCAAATGAGCAATTTAACTTTATACTAAAAACAAATCCCATTCAACTCTGTAAAATATCTTGGGAAGCTTTGCATGACAGATACAACTTCTGAACTGCATTGGTCGAACTTTTCAAAGCCTTCTCAGGGATTTAGATGCAAATTTTCCATTAATTTTAATGACTAATGGAAGATGTGGGTCTAAATTCCCTATACTGTTTTGAAACCCTCAACCATTGAGTATGAACGCTCTGACCCTTCTTCTCACACCACTGGTGCTCTCTTGACACCAGTGCTGTTGCCCTTTTCCCAAGTGGTAGCAGGTGATATTAAAGTCAGATTTAGGTTTAGGGTTCAAGTCTGAATCGGAGCCTGGTTTGGGTATAAAATGCATGGACCAAAATATCACAAAGGTTATTTTGTTTAGGTTTTCTTTACCACCTCTCCCCTCACCCCCCAAAAAGCTGAGCTCTCACGAGATTTCAATGAAAGCTAGAAAATTAGTCCCATTCAAGTGGTGCATCTGACCCAGAATCAAAGCGAGAATGGGTTGCTTTAGATCCAAAATTTGACTCTGAATACCCTTTCTCCCCCATCCCCCATGAAATTCAAAGGTGTCCAGATCAAAGATTCTAAGATTGGCCCCTTTCTATACAAATATCATCAGATGCTCAACTAGCCCCTAGCTAAAGCCGCCAAGTGGTGAAAGACAAAATATATGTTTTAGTGTTGCCAAAAATTGAGACCTTGAATGTCTGTATGTTGTGAAAAAGATGAGCATTCCGCATGATTTTTGCACAGTCCCATGGAGACTAACAATAGATATGGCTCATTTTAATCCTGACATGCAGCATATATCATATATAAAAGCGGCATGCTTTACATGTATAACTCTCCATCCTAAAAGAGAATTGGAATGGGGAAAATGAAGTGATATAAGAAGAAAGGAGTGTATGTCAAGATTTAGAAGAAAACGTACCATAAGGGGTCAATCAATGTGCTTTTGCGCTAGACTGAGAATTGACAGCTTTAGTTGCCCATCTCATTGCCTTATAGGAATAAGAGTTTGTTTCTAGGAATATAGGATGCATTTCTTCTAGCAGATGTAATTGTCTCTGGGAAGATTAATTAAAGAAGGATCAGCTAACTACTTAACAATCATGGGAACTGTGGTGGATTCCCAACAATGTGTGTTGTTTTCTTGACCAAAGTTAAGGAAGTGAGTGTGCTATAGAGAAATGGCATAGTGAAATCCTAGGACCGGACAAATTCCAGGATGCAGAATCTTACCGGGGGAGTGGGTGGCTGCTGCAATATTCACTTAGCTCTCCACTAGTAGCAGGGCAGAAAAAGGCCCGTTCTTTGCAGTCCCATGTGACATGAGCAAACAGTCCAGCATTTATTGGAACTGCAAGTTGTGCTTTAAAGGCCACTGCACCAGGGCCGGTGCAAGGCGAAACTTCCACCTTGCGCCCCCTCCTCTCCTTACCCCCCGGAGCATTGCTTATTATAAACTTTAAAAAATGTATACTGCATAATGTGGCATTGTTCATTAGAATTAATATACGTTCGGCTTGAAAATGTATTAATTTCATTATTTAGTCTACATAGTTAATGAAAATAAATGGCCTTGGGTCTCCTGCACCTGGCTAGAGTCCCTCCTGGCCCCCCGCCCCCCATGGATTTGGAAAAGGCTGTTTTGGGGATCAAAGCTGGGAGTCGCGATCTAGCTTCTATTCTCCACTCTGGCACCAACTCATTGGATGACTTCAGGCAAGTCACTTCCCCATTCTGGGCTTCAGCTCCCCCCAGTGCTAAGGTGTGAAATGGTTCCTTGCTCCTGGGCTGGCACATGCAATGCAGGCGGGAGGGGGTGTCTGAAGGCCTGTCTTCCCCACAGCTGTGAGGCGAGGACAGTGTTCCAGCCTCCATCATGACCGTCCTGGTTGCTTTACTCTGCCCCACGCCAATCGCTGCTGAAGCCCCTTACTCTGAGAGCTCTGGCCCAGGGCAGTGTCATTCTGGGCCTGATTTTCAGAGATGCTGAGCACCTGCGGTTCCCCCGATGTCTGTGGGAACTCCAGGGTTCTCAGTACTTCTGAAACTCAGGGCAATTTATTTTGAATGCTGGGCCAGGACTGAGCCTGCAAAGGCAGGTCCATATACACCCCTCAGTCCACAGCAGATCTCCCATCAATAACAATACAAACAATCAGGAGAATGATGAGGGGCAGTTGGCCCAATGCTGGGAGTGGGAAGGATATAGCCCTAATGTGGTCACTAAACTTCTACCTAGTAAAGTTACTGATGCATCTGCTGTCTTTCAGTGGGAGAACAAAAATCTCTTGGGTGCTGCAGCCTGCCCAGGATTCAGCTGCACTTAACCTGAGTTGCTCGCACACTTGCAGTGGTTGTGCACCACACAACTGGTCACCCATGTTACATGAAAATCTGGCTCTGATGGTGTCCTAATTAGACTTAACAGTTACTGTCACATTTCCTAGAGCTGTTGTCCCAGGCTGGCTGCAGACTCAGGCAGACAGAACTGTGTCAGCTAGACGCCCTTTGGAAGATTTTCCTTGTAGCCATAAGGGTTCAAGACAGCCGTGTTTCTTCACTAAAAACTTGCAGTGTGCTGCCCCTGAATCCCAGATTAACACCTTGTGTGGGCAGGTGCAGAGCTCAGGGCTTGAAGGCTTCTGGTCTAATGGTCTGAGTGCAGAACTAGGAGCCTCGATCTCCTGTGTTCAAAGCAGGACTCTGACAATGACTCCCCTGGTGACCTTGGGCAAGTCATGTCCCTGTTCTCTGCCTCAGTTTCCCCCAAAATGGGGCTCTCTTTACCTGCTCCACAGGGCTGCAGGGATAGCTGGGGATGAAGCCTTGGAAGATGGCACGTGCTGAGGACGGTTACACTTTTGCAGCTCTTTAACCCTGTATCCTCTGGCAGGGCCATGATTAACCCCTGCAGGTGAACCGATGGCCACGGTCTCCTCTTCCTTTCCCCCGCCTCCCCTCCCGCCGCTGCATTGCTGTCAATAGGGCCAGCTGCAGGCAGGCTGATGTCACCCGCTCCAATCTGCAGCCGGCAGCCCTTGGGCAGCAGCCACTACTGCAGCAGGGGGTCCGGGACTGCCAGAGCTGGAGGGAGCAGGCTAGGGAGCGATGCAGCAGCCTGGGGCTCAGGGAGGAGGTGGCTCCAGGCTGGTGTGGGGGAGGGGGGGACGGACATGCATGGGCAGTGATGTGGGGCGCGGCGGAGGGAGGCGGCGGGGCCCGCAGTTGCAGAGGACGCCCGCAGAGGTAGGTGCTAACGCAGCTGCGAGCGGCCTCTCCCCCGCTGGGAGCAATAGTGTAAAAAAAAAAAATTGGGGGGCACTGCTTTTTGGCACCCCCAAATCTTGGCACCTTAGGCGGCCACCTAGTTCGCCTAGTGGTCACACCAGCCCTGCTGCCTTTAAAAATAGAACAAAAACTATTTAAGATCCCTGATCACAAAAGTCCTGTTTAGCTTTTAATGGGATTTAATGATAAGATTCACCTTGACTTCAGTGGGAATTGGATCAGGCCTGAAGTGTGAAATACACCTAGCTATGGAAGCCCTTCTGCACCACTTAACTCTGTGATGTTGCACTCCATATGTTTTATGGAAATATGTTTATAAGTGTGAATATGATATAACTGGAATATGCTTTATGCAAAAGGTCTCTTGTAAAGTATCATTACAAAGGTTATAATCTACTGAATATATTCCTCCTATTTGTATGCACATATCATTCTTGTATCTGAGGTCCTATTGTACTTCTGCAAAGTGTGGGCCATTAATGGTGGTTTAGAATCTTGATGGCTCTCATTGACTAGGACAATTGGTTGTAAATGGCTGTGTTTACTTGCAAACCTTCCTGTGTATGTGTGCGCCAGCCCATGGGTAATGAAGAATGAGGTCTCCCAGGACATGTGACCAGGTCACATGATACTGGAATCCATCTTAAATCTGGTACTTTTCCATTTAGAAGGAGGGGTGGGGACCCAGAGACACAAAAGATTCCCACCTTGTGCCACAGCGATAAAAGGAGGTGGAGCAGGACAAAGAGGTTCCAGTCATGAGAAAACCTCTAGTTTCCGTTCCACCTAAGATGTCTGCTGGAACTAATAAGGACTGTACCAGGGGAAAGGATTGAACTCAGACTAGGAAGGAGTCGTGTCTGTAAAAGAAGCTTATTGGAACATCTCTGAGGCTGAGATATTACCTGTAATCAATTTCTTTATATATTAGGCTTAGACCTGCATGTTTTTGCTTTATTTTGCTTAGTAACTTACTTTGTTCTGTCATTACTTGAAACCACTTAAATCCTACCTTTTATACTTTTATTTATTAGTAAACCCAGAGTAAGTGATTAATACAGCTGTGCATCTCTCTCTATCAGTGTTAGAGGGTGGAAAATTTATGAGTTTACCCTGTATAAGCTTTATACAGAGTAAAACGGATTTATTTGGGGTCTGGATCCCATTGGGAACTGGGTGTCTGGGTGCTTGAGATAAGTACCTGCTGAGCTGTTTTCAGTTAAGTTTGCACCTTTGGGGGCGTGGACCAGACTCTGGGTTGCAGCAGGCTAGCACGTCTGGCTCAACAAGACAGGGTTTTGGAGTCCCAAGCTGGCAGGGAAAATGGGCTCAGAGGTAATCTCAACACATCAGGTGACAGTCCCAAGGGGGTCTCTGTGACCGAACCCGTCACACTCTCTCTCATTGCAACCCAGCTGGGGATGTGAGGAGGGGAGCTGCCTAACCTAGCCCATGTCAGATCCCCACCAGAGGAATGTGTACTGAACCCTGCCAATGTCATGAAGATAGGTACCTAAGTCCAGGCTGCATGGAGGCACCTAGCTCTGCTTAGCAATCCACAAATGGGAACCTGCTGCCTAGAGTCAGCATCTAAGGCATCTAAGTAATACCTTGCGAGAATGAGTGAGGTGCCTGTCTTACTCCACACACAATGGCTGGAAGAGGTGGTGATGGTAGTGCCACCAACTTTATAACTTTTAGCCCAGAGGTGAAAGCATTCACCTGGGATGTGGGAGACCCGAGTTCAGTTTCCCCCGCCCCTTGAGTAGTTGAAAGATGGGAGACCCCTATTCAAATCCTCTCATGAGAGTGCTCTAATCACTTGGGGCCTTTTCTTTCTAAAAGTTCTCTCCAGCTAAAGAGAAAGAGGACAAAAAGTTTGTTAAAATGAAAGCCATAATTAATACTTTACATTTCAAATTTATTAACTGATTTTCTGTCTTTTCCTTATCTTTAATAAAAAGGTTAAAGGAATTTTTAATAGTGTTTGTGTCATGGGGCTAAGCAGGCTGAGGTCTCTGTATACCTAACCCTTGTTTAACACTGTTTAATGTTGAACAGTAAACTGGGTTATGTTGACACCTTTGGCCCATTCATTTCATCTAAATTAATACAACAGAACCCAGCCATCCTGGCTCTCTGATCTAACCACTGGACTGTGCTGCCTCTCATTAAATTGATTGGGGTGGCATCTGTTGCATAAGTTTGGCAGGATGTTTCCAATTCTATTGTGCATATAGCATCCCTCTCTATGTGCACTTGCACGAACAGCTTTAAAAACACCCCACACACAGGATCAATGGCGTTGACAAACCATGTCAACATCACTAATAACTCTTTTCCCCACCTCAGAAAAAGAAGTCTTCTTCGCTTCATTAGACCCCCTCAGGAAAAGCCTGAGTAAACAGATAGGCTTTGCACCCTGCCCTGCAGGTCATTGAGTATAGAGCACCAGAACAAGGGTGAGGGAAGCAAGTCCCAGAATGGAGTGCTCCCTGCTGAGAAAGCTTTCCCCCCAGATGTACAAATATAGGGAATGTCTCCTCATGCATTTCTGGTGATTTGTAACCGTCAAGCAAAGTGAATTGATAAGTAAATGAATCTGGAGAAACTATGATGTTGGAGAGAACTCCTGTCCTGTGATCCAGTTGTTATAATAGGAATTTGTTTGCTATTAGTTGGATGAAATAACTTATGGAGAGTTCAATAACTTTTCAGTGGTACTTTGTTTTCGTACTGTATTATTAGCCTATGATTATTCCAGACTGGCACCTGGAAAGTCCAGTGAAAACAGCACCAGACATTCTTGGTAGCTTCTAAGGACAGGCCAGGAGGCATTCAGATTCATTTGGAGCAAGCCAAGAGAGTTTTTGTTACTGGGATGGGAGAGGAGGGAAATTGTGTAATGGGCATAAAGAATGGATAAGCTCCTTCTCAACAGTAAACCAACCTAGATAAAAAAAATCTGTTTGTAGTTAAGGTGTCTTCAGAAAAATTATGCATGGAAACCCAAGTAATAATGGGAGGTCCATGTCCCACCTGCATCTTCTGGGCCACTGTAGCTCATCATGGTCTCTTCACTTCCTTGCTACTCATCTTAACTTTAATTCAGTGATGGTTGGATGAACATGAAAGGCATGTCCTGATTTTTATTTCATTTCTGTTTTGCTTTGATTCAGATGTACTGGCCACCCAAAAATCTTAAAGAGAATTTCTCCAAGAGACTGGGTCAGAACTAGATCCTTCTTTCATCATACAAGTTTAGGCTGTGTCTAAGTTGGAGAAATTCACCAAAATGATTCAAACTTGGTTTTAACACAGATTCCGCTGCCCTGATGTTAAAACAGACTAGACCCACAGTATAGATAAGCTTTGAGTAGCCTGAATAATTTCTCCAGCTATTTCAGTTCAACCTGCTCAAAAACAAATCTAATGGAAATGGTTATCTTGTCTGTTCTGTAGCCCCAGCTAGTTTTGACCTTGAGGTATCAAGGTCCTTGGGCTAGGGCACTGTACTGGGACTTACATGGAAGTGGGTGTCTAAATAACTTACAGGATGAGGGATGAACAGAGAAGAGTATAATGGGAAAACAACTAATAGGAATGTGTAGTAGTAAGAATGTGTGGGTTAAAATAAACCCTATTATTTTATACCTCCTTAGATTCCCTTACATTCAAAGTTCTTTACACTCACCATACACCGGCTTTCACCACATTGTGATCTTTTGAATTTGGCCCATGGACTCTAATAATTCCATAGGTGTCCAATGAAAAAAGACTTGGACCTGTTCTGAGCTAAACCAATCAGTGAGAAGCCAGAGAGACTCTGCTATATCTAAGTTTAGTGAGGAAACACCTGGATTCTGTCAGACTACAGTGCAAAATCTGAGAGAAATGTAGATCTTCCAATATTCAAAGACAAAACAGCTGGATCCAAGTACTGTTACACATCAGAATTTTAGATCTTGTTGGATCCCATAGATGCTTAATTCAGAACCTTCCAGGATTGTGCCAGAATTACACAGAATGCGGTGTTGTTAGCTTTTTACCTTCATGCTCTGCTTGGTAAGTGGTATGAACCAGCACAGCACAGGAGGAATACCAGTTACAGTATGTGAAGTCCTGTGGTAACACCATTGGTTAACATAGTCAGAGACACAGTATGTAGAGAGCTGTTTCGTGAAAGTATCTTTCATTCCAGAGTCCATGTGGTCTAGTGGTTAGAACCAAAGGCAGGAAGCCAGAGGAGAATTGGGGTTCTTCTAATCCAGTCTGAGTCACTTACACAAGACACTTGTCCTCCTTGTGCCACCTAAGTCAACCCAGAGGCAGCTGCATCTGGATTTTTCTTACAGGAGGAGGGGAAAAAGTGTTCATCCTGAGAGCTGTCTTTAACTTGTCATTTCTTCTGGCTCTGGAAAATTACAGGAACAGATGAAGTCTCCATGTGTTACTTAGATGGCAGGCTATGAGATAACAGTATAAAGGATCATCATGAAACTGTCACTCTTCACATGTGGAAAAACTTCATTTCCATTTTGGGAAAGGAAGGATATAAGATAATTGACAAATCCTCCAGCTATGCCAAAGCTTTCTGGGTGTTTCACAACAAATGAAAATAGAATTATGAACAGTAACAGCAAAAGATAGGGAAAGCACCAGTCTACAGAATGGATAAAAGTAGTGTGTGTATCTGTAACTATATAATACGGAATTTAGAAACTCTGTCTGAAGTGACTTGCTATGCAGTGGGTCTAGCCCAAGATTTTCAAACCGTGGTTTGGAGTGCCTTCATTTTTCAGATGTCCAACTTGAGATACTTTTAAAGGGACCTCGTTTTCAGAAGGCCAGGTGCTCAGCACTTCCTGAAAATTAGGCCCTTTTACAATGTCTCAAGTGGGGCACCCAAACACGGAGGAACCCAAAATCATAGTTGCTTTTGAAAAATCTTGATTCGAAGGTGCAATTTCCATCTATGTTTAGGAACTGAACTAGAGGGCTCCAGTTTCCATTATTTAGACAGACTAATGTTGTTTTAAAGAGGCCTTTAGAGATGATCTCTCACGGTTCCACCAAGCCCTTTGTCAGAATGTACAGTTGTATCCAAGTCTATGGCATTAATTAAAATGGCAGGTTTGCATCTTTCTCCATCCCAGGCTGCTCTTTCACCATCTTGCAAAGTGACATTTCGGGCATGAAATTCCACTGTCTTTTTTTCCTTTCTCAGTTTTACAGCTGCTGTAAAAGTGTTGTAGGGCATAAATCACACTCTTGGTTTATCTAAAACAGTCGGCTAGTCTTGCCTCCGGCTTAAATCAAAGTACAGCAGAAAATCTCACACTTGGAATGAGACTGTGACACACTAACCCATGGTTTTAAGCTGAGTTGTTGTTTGAATGTTCCTTGGATTCCCTGACCTGACTCCTTCCTTGCCCCTACTTTTGTGTATGCACTTTCCCCCCCAGTCTCATATCTGCTTAGCGTGAAGGAGATGGGGGAGAAGGGACCTCATAAATCAGAATATTTGAAACCTGCCCCATCTTCAGTAAGCAATGGCCCCTCTCCTGAATAATCTCACTAGCTTCTCCACATCACCTAACACTGTTTGCTCAGTGTGGCTCAAATTTGAAAAGTGAGTTTGTAAAACTGTCCCTTCTCATTACTACAGCTGAGCAGGTGGGTTTTATATTGGTAAATTTCCGCCGTGTCTACACTGCAGCAGTTGTGATCATTGATCAACAAGCCAGTGTCCAGAACATCTCCCATTTCGTCCTTGTGTGTGTAGTGGGGCAAATGAACATCAGTCAGCCCATTGTATTCCCATAAATCAGTGATCATTGGGCCAATCACTTAATTAATATGGGCTCTTCTTTCCTCTGTGCTTGGCCAATGACTCTGAGAGGATTTTGTTGAGCTAGGTAAATACCAGCACTGTTAACCCTCTCACCTGGGATGTGTAGGTTAAACACTTACTATCATATTGTAGGCTCACTCCTTCTGTGATGGCCAATAAGAAGTGAGCCAATAACCATTTTGAAGCCTTCCAAGTTACGCCTCACTCTGGGTTTCCCAGTGCATCACCTTCTCTCTGTTTGTCTTTTAGATTGCGAGCTCTTCATGACAGGGACTGTCTTCATTTTGCACCTTGTAGAGGGCTAAGTGGTCGGCTGCAGGGGAGGAAGTGTGGGCCAGGCTGGGAGTAATGGAAAATTACTACCTTAAAATACTAAGAATTGAGCTGAAACATAAAGAAGGTTCCACAGAAACATAAAGCAGGTTTTTAATCTTGTACCCAAGTTGTCCACACACCCACAAACATATATACTGCATATACACACAGGATTCTACAGTAATCACCCTCAGCATTTAAGTTGCAGTGTGTTAGACCACCAACATTGCAAGCCTCAAGCATGCAAAAATTTGAATCAGCAGGAAGAACAAAAGGCATCTGGGTTTTAATGGCAGAGAAAGTCACCATTTTAATAACCAAGGTGCGTGTTCTCAGCTTTGACTTCTATCCTGGAAACAACATCCAGTGATTAATCTATTCCTGGCTTTGTTCTTTTTGTGACCAGGGAATTTGTCTATGGAGCACTTTATTTCCTGCTTTTGGAGAGAGTAAGCAAGGCTAATTATTCTGTAGCAAGCAAACTAGAAGTAGCCTGAATTCCTATAGTGGGGAGATGGAATCGATAACAAATTAGATGCAAATGTTTGTTGCCTAAAAGGCCATGTGCCAATATTGTAGCCTGTTTTAAAACAATTCAGCTGAGTAAAAGCTCTGTGTATGTTCTTCTGTCAGTTGGGATCTGCAGATCTGCTTTGTTTAGCTAAACAAAGCATTGGAGAGGCAGGACCTGATTTTTCTCTTCACCAGTGTAAATCAGGAATAGCTCCAGGACGGAGTTACAGGGGGTAAACTTGGTGTAAGTGAGATGAGAAACAGAGCAGTATGGGCTGCTGTTTCCAATAACCAGCCCATTAAGGTTTAGCTTGTGTTCTGTTTGCTTTGCCATTCCACAGCTGGGGATATTTCATCACATTTCCTTGGCCCCTGCTGTTCATAAGAGCACAGAATAGCGAGCCTCTGCCTATAAATGCTGCATTGCAGTCACAGATCCACATCTGTTTAAGCACTCCGTCCCGGGTCCACATTGCACTGGTTGTATCACTGTGGAGTACGTTTGTCTGCTGACTTCCTTGGAGCTTTTACTGCTGCTGGCTTCTGGGCACGTCTCACGTGGTGGTTTTTGATGGACTATCTGTAAAGCAAATGGAGTATCAGCTAGGATGTGCCTTGGACACTGGGCCTTGTTGTTAAGAGATGTTTCCTGGGTGTACTTGCCATGAAGTTCAGTGTGAAAAGGGTTAATTCACTCTACTGTATTTTGTCTTTACAAAAGCCTTTGGTCCATCCAGTGTGTCGGCTGGGGAATAGCTCACACCAAAGCATGTCCCGTAAACAATACAGGTAATGATTTCAAAAACTTGGCCTGCTAAACCCAGGGTTGTGAGTTCAATCCTTGAGGGGGCCACTTAGGGATCTGGGGCAAAATCAGTACTTGGTCCTGCTAGTGAAGGCAGGGGGCTGGACTCGATGACCTTTCAGGGTCCCTTCCAGTTCTATGAGATGGGTCTTTTTTTTTTTTTTTTTTTTTAAAATATGGAGATATACCTAAGATGTTCACCTACTGAGATCACTCCATTAAACTGGATGAACCCTCAGTGAGGAATAACTGCTGCATTGTAAAGACAACATCCAGCACAGGATCCACTGACGGCACGCAAAGCCAGGGAAACGCTTTCATTCAATTGAAAATAGAAGCGCGGGGACTTTAATCGTGCAATCTCTGCTCCTGACCCTGTGTCTTATATCAGAATGTCTTTGGGGCAAAGATTATCTGAATCAGGTCTATTGTCATTAATCTCATAATCCCTCCACACGCACCCCTTCTGGGAATGATTAAATATCAATACAGGCTATTGGCTACAGTAGGAAATAGGAAGTCGGAACTCCTGGGTCCTATTCCCAGATCTGTCGCTGACTTGCTGAGTGACTTTAGGTGATTCACTTAAAGCCAGGTTCTGACATGTATGCACCTTACTCTGTGAGCAGTCCCACTGGAATCTGTGGGATTACTTGAGAAGCAATACACTACATGAGTAAACTGGGCAGAATCCAGCCTTTAATCTGTGTACCTCAGCTTCTTTACCTGGAAGAGGTACAATACCCACCTGAAAAGGGTGTTAGAACATAAGAATGGCTGTATTGGGTCACACCAAAGGTCCATCTAGCCCACTGAATTACATAGTGAAGAAAGTGGCTCTTTTCTCCATACAAATCATTTTAGCCAGCAGTCCTGGTGCTAGGTGCTTGGAAGGGGTAACTGTATACAAACCCACCTTGTAAAAACAAGCTTTAAACTAGTTCTGTAAGGAGAGCCCCTCTCCCCAGCTTTGTCTCCCTAATGCCCACTGTGATCTGTGCAGGCAGGCAAGGCGTGCCTTCCTACTCTGGTGCTTTTAATAAGCAACTCCCAGTTGTGGGTGTTTGATGTCAGTTTGCTACCTTTACTTTGCGTGGTTAGTTCTGGCGAAGGGAAGATTAATCCTTCAGTGGGTGTTTGGTGTGTTAATAACTATGATTGAGTTTTTGTGGTTCCCTTTCAAATTCTGGAATCTATAATTTTCAGTAGACTATCATCCCAGTATTCCTAGATGGAAAGGGTGGTCTTTGGTGGTTTGCAGAAAAAATAAAAATAAAATAATAAAAATAAAATCAAAGCCATCGGTGCCACTTACAAATATTTTAATTCAATGTTTTCCTTTTTTTAAAGCTTGCATATCTTGCTCTTTTACCAAGTAACTTTGGGAGGGAAAGTCCTGTACAGAAACTTGCTTATGTCCCTTGGTTTTTCCTGACCTTCCATTATTAAACAAGTCAGGGTGAAGGGAAAAACAGCACAGACAAGCTGTTCATTATTTTCTTCACAAGCTGTCTCAGTGACACTGTATCTGGAACAGGCATTTTTTGTTGTTGTTGTTGTTTTTTTGCCTCCCATCATTTGAAATGCAAACTCTTGAAAACTTACAGAATGGAATGGGTGTTTAAAGAGAAGAAATGTGGGCTGAGGGATTGGGAAGCAGGATTCCTGGTTTCTTTTCCCTGCTCTGCCACTCATTTGCTGCATGACTTTGGACAAGTCATTTATGGCCTGATTTTTAGAGTCATGCTGAGCACGCACAGTTCCCATTGACCTCCTTTGGATCTATGAGTGCACAATGCCTTTGAAAATCAGGCCATTTAAACTTCTTGCATTTTCAGTATATCCATCTGTTAAACAGGGGAACATAACTTACCTGGCTCACACAGGTGTTAAATTTGAGATTGCATTCATAATTGTAAAGTACTTTGAGATCCTATGAGGAAAGGTGCATTAGAAATACCTGCCAAGTGTTGTTTGTAATAACAATCTATTCATCATGTGGTTGGTGGTGACTGGCGAGTTGTTGCGGCAAAAGGAGGGAGTAGTGGGAGGGTGAGCTGAGAACTACTTTCCCCCACATCATTAGTTAGCTCCTTGACTTAGTCTGACCATGGGGAGCGCTGTGGATAATATAGTAGAGAGAACAGTGTGTCTCCTCATCTGCCTTACTGCACAGGACAGGTACACTGATATGAATATTAAGAAAATATTAATGTTTATGCAAGGTTTTGGAGATGGAAAGTGTTAAGTATTATCACTTATTTATTCAATCAAGTTAGTTAATGCAAGACTTTTACAAAGAATGCAGATCTGAGCTACACACTAATTTAAAAAGTGCAGTTGAAATAGTTCAAAGAAAGGTAACTATAGTGATGCAATGAGAAGAGACTAGTGGAACTATTCCTTTCATCTTAAAACAACCACCACCACCTTAAGGAGTTAACATAACGAATCCCTATAAGTAACTCCACTGAAACAATATAAGAGAAAAAAAAACTGTTTAGGCTGGATTTAATATGGGAGCTGAAGCTGACAAAGGATAAATTTAGCTTAGACACAAAGAAAATCTTGAGGCTGATGAAGTCAGTTTGCCAATGGAAACATTTGTCTGATGATGCGCTAGTGAGATGCTCTATATGATGAGAGATGATCTCAGAGTTAAATCAGTTTAGTGGAAGAAACATTTGGTATCACTGTGTCTGGTTATTTTGGGGTACAAATCTCAAGCCTCGTCCACAATATATTTAAATCAATTACAAGACTCCCATTGACTTCAATGGGCGTTGGAAGAACAGTAGTGGAGAAAACAGACTTAAAAGCTGTTGATTTGGTCCCTATACTTGCCACCCTGTAATGATGCCACTGAAAATGACATCTGCGCAGCTAAATATTAAAAATATCTAAGGGCCAAATTCTGAACCCAGTTACACCAATGTAAATCTGAAGCAAACTCCACTGAAGGTAACTTCATTTACACCCCTGTAACTGTGAGTGGAGTTGGACCCTAGTACTTACTCTTCATATGGAGTATTGGAATTTTTTTCATCCTATTATGAAACTGTGCATGGAAACGTCTGCTCACAAGTAATGAGAAGTGTGAGGACGCTTCCCCAGTGGAACTGGGATCATTTTAAAGCTGGACCTAACAAAAAATAGGAAAACAAACACATTCAGTTTCCTAACATTTTATTTTTGTAATGTGAGCTAAAGTGGCCATGCTGTACAAGCACTTAAGCTCCTTTTAAAAAAAAAATGAAGACATTATTATGGAACAATCACTCTTTGATATTTACAAATATTCAAAACTAAGCACCTATCTGAAAATGCTGGGCTGAATTTTCTGCCAGTGTAAATGGGTGAAACTCTTGAAATGGGTGAAGTTATGTCAATTTATACCAAGAGGGAGGTGGACCCTCTAAGCCCCCCTGACATACGTTAACAAACAATATCAACTACACCCGGCAGCTAGTTCAGCAGCCCCTTTCCAACAGCCACAAGTAAAACACCCACAGCCCCCTTCTGGCTCAAGACTATAGATATCTTGAAGAAAGGGGATTGAAAGTCCCTTTTAGAAGGGGTTTAATACAAGAGTAATAGTGACCCTATTATCTAAGGTTAAACATTGAGATACTTTGGAAAGAAAATTCATAAATAAAAGAATAGCTTCTTGTTCCATCCTTAATCAAATCGGAGAGCTCCTAATCATGACAGCAGACATCAAATTACTCCAGTTGGCTACTAGGTTTGACTTTTCAGTATTAGCTACTTCCAAGCATTAGCGAGTTGCATGGGATTTGGCTGAGCTAAACTACCTCTGTGGACATAGGAGACGGGATCAGAGAAGCTAATGCTATGATTAGTTGCTTAAATTAGAGGGTTTATGATTCATACAGAACAGACATGCCCTGGAGACTAGATATGGGGAAATAAAGACCTACAAAGCAATTTGTCATAAGCAGGTAAAAAGCAAATCCCTTACTGAAAGATCTTTTCTTTAATGGAACTGCCTGCTAGGAGAAGTTGCATTTTGCAGTGGGCGTATACTGGTTTAAAAAAAAAAAAGTATTCAATTCAGAGCTTGATCCAAAGCCCATTGAAGTTAATGATAGCCTTTCCATGACTCTGGTATCTTTGGATTAGATATCTACATTGGGAGAGCAACAGCAACACCGATAAATTGGTTTAGACTACTGCTAGAATGCGAGCCACTTCCAATTCCTAAGTGTTCTGTCCAAATCTGAGAGGTGCCGAGTATACCTTGAGCTTTTAGTGGGAGTGGAAGGTATTCAGCACCTTACATGACGGGGCCTTTCTAAACAAATACAGTAAAAGGTCGATCACTGTACAATGTCCAGTGAACTTTTGTTCACTCTTGGAATCTCCTGCTGTGTGGTCACTGTCTGACGAATAGCATGCTATCCAATTATGTTTAAATTAAAAAAAAAAAAAAATCTTCCATAACATCAGTTTCAATCACTTCATTTTATTTCACTCTCCTCTGGGGAAGAAGGGATTCAGTTCACTGTTGGGTATATAAATATTGACTTAATTTTTTTGGAATTGGAGGAAGAGAGACACAACCAGGTCTCTCATTAGTCCTAATCCACACATCAGTAAATATTCAACTTCTGCAATGGACCCAGTTTGTAGAGCTTTACAAAATACTGTTGCCATTGTGGAGGGGTGGAGAGAGAGTGAGAGCACAGAAGTGAAGAGTTTGCTTGCTTCAAGAAAGAAGGCCTATTAGTCATGATGTAGATGTATAAATTTCCATATAACATAGTGGGCATTTCAGCACAGAATCCCAATAAGCCATAATATACTGTATTAATGTAAAGTGCCATACCAAAAAAATTAATATTAACCCTCAAATTCAACCATATGCATATGTAACTGGCTACTGTATTCCAGGAAATATGGTTGAATTTGAGGATTAATATTAATTTTTTTGGTATGGCATTTTATAGCCATATATATAACTGAAAAATTCCTAATGAACGTCACATATGAAGTTGGGACTGGTTGGGAAATAAAGTCACACTTCTTCCTGTAAATGGGATGTAGGATTTAGGATCTATTAGCAACTGCATAGGAAAATAAGACTCCTACAGTGCTCTTTATTTCAAAAACACAAAGATCTTGACACACAGGAGAGTTGCTATCGTTATCCCCATTTCATAGATAGGGAAACTGAGTCACAAAGGGGTGCTATAACTTGCCCAAGGTCACATAGTAGGTCAGTGCCGGAGCTAGGATCTCCTGGCACCAAGGGTAATGTCCTAGCCTTTGGACCACACTACTTCAAGACTGAGAAACCCTGTAGTTTGTCTGACACAACTGTTTAGAAGCCAGTTTGATACCTAACTATTGACTGATATCTAATAACCATATCACTTTCTTTGAGTTGCATCAGGATCAGTAAAACACTTTGATGAGCAATCTGCTGTAATATTCTTACATACAATTATGCAAGGAAACAATGCCATATCCGCAAATCTTAGTTTAGATTAAGTTAAAAAATTGCCTTTTATGGCTGTTTGGGATCATAATGCTACTCTCCATCTGGTCTCAGCCTTGCTTCATTTCTGCTCAGGCATATTTTTTTACCTTAATTCCTTCTTAACTGTGGTCTGCCGTGTCATCTCAGAAATCATGGAACGACCTCTGGTTATACTTGTTACTGTCTTCTTGAAATTCAGACATGGCTACCTTTTGATGCTTTTGAGCAGTTCAGTAAGGCTCCAATCCAACACCCATTGAAGGTGGCGGGAGTCCTTCCATTGACTTCAGTGGACATTAGATCAAGCCACAGAATCTCACTGTAACCAAGATCTTGCACTGATCTCTGTGCTGGTGCAACCCCATTGACTCCACTGCATGTGCACTGGTTGGCTGGCAGTCAGCATAATTACCTAGTTCTCTGCCTTTGCAGCCTGATTCTTCAGAGAGAATCTTGCAGTTTCCAATTCCAGTATCTCCGAAAGGACATAGCTGGGTTGGTCTCAACACCATACTTTTTTACAGCTAGAGTGATGGCCACTCTTTTGGCCAATATGCCAGGGACTGAACTAGGGATTTCCAGAAGTAAAAGCATGAGCTGCTAAAGCTTGAACTAAAGCTCTTTAGTTTGTGCTGTAACAATTCATATCCTCTGTGGATCAGGAACAAAGGGGCACCTGTAGCACACGCTCACCAGTGGCTTACACTAGCAGCAAACTGTCTTTTCATAATCTCCGGATTTCATTTTGATTAGGTGGTAAATTCTTCAAGGCAGGGACTCTCGTGTATTATGTGATTTACAGTACCGAGCACAATGGGTCCCAACCTGGTTATGGCATTTAGGCACTAACTCAGTATAAATGTTTAATCACCATTATTATTGTTCTCATCCACTTAAAACAAAAAACCACCATCAAACAAAATGTAAGATGATCAAAACTTAAATTACAGACTAGAGCATAGGGCTAATGTTAATAAAGACAAAGCTAGCAACTACTCTATTTCATAGCTACTCAGTAAGTTTTTGTTCTTCCATTTCTGCTGTAGTATTCCAAAGAGAGGGTTCTCAAATACACCTCTACCCCGATATAATGTGACCCAATATAACACAAATTCGGATATAATGCGGTAAAGCAGTGCTCTGGGGGGGCTGCCCACTGCGGTGGATCAAAGCAAGTTCGATATAACGCGGTTTCACCTATAACACGGTAAGATTTTTTGGCTCCCGAAGACAGTGTTATACCGAGGTAGAGGTGTACATTAATTCTTGCGTTGCTTTTGTATAACAAAGAACAAACAATGCTGCAAACAGGGAGACAATACATATAATTATATTGTGCTTTAATCTGATTAGGAGGATTTACATCTTATCTATCTTCTACAGTGGTGCTTTTAAAGCATTCAGCACATAACATAGTAGGAAGTGTAACCCCACTCGTCTCCCTTTACAGTACAGAAATATATTTTGATCAGTGAGCCTGGGCTGATATTGTCTCTTCCAAAGAGAAGATCCAGAGTAACTTTGGAGGTCTCCAAAGGTGAGGTTGCTCTTGGGGCAGTACTGCTAGGGGCAGGGCCGGCTCCAGGCACCAGCCCAGCAAGCAGGTGCTTGGGGCGGCCAAGGGGAAGGGGCGGCACGTCGGCTGTTTGGTGGCAATTCGGAGACGGGTCCCTCTTTGAGGGAAGCACCTGCCACCGAATTACCGCCAAAGAAGAAAGCGGCACGGTGGAGCTGCCGCCGGAGTACAGCCGATCGCAATTACGATTGCGGCTTTTTTTTTTTTTTTTTTCCCGCCGCTTGGGTCGGCAAAAACCCTAGAGCCAGTCCTGGCTAGGGGGAGAACAGATGCTTGGTTTCTGTAGCAAAAGAGCATTTTACTTGAACAATAAAATCAGGACAGCGCTTGGTTATGTCTCCACCAACGCAAAGTGTCATGAGCAAACTCCAGTCATTTGACATACAGAGTCAAATGTCCCCGTTGGTATTTGCTCATATATTAGTGCATTGATCAAGCACAACTGCAGGACTAGGGAAGAAGAATGATTGCTTTGCATGAGCAGCAGTGTGGCATATTCAAGTTTATTTTATTAAGGGAGGGGAAAGTTGGCCATGGCTATCTTCTGTTCATTTCTAAAAGTGATGCAGGATCATCATAGTCTGCCAACTGCCAAAGAAGGGCAGGAAAGCCTAATGTAACATCATATTTGGAGGATGTTGCTGCTAACAGTGCCGCTCCCCAGTATTTCCCAATAGTATAAGCCATTGGAAGAAGCCCAAGACCCATCTTAGAAACAGGTATCCAACCAAATGAGTCTAACGGAAAGGAATACTGCTGCAAGCAGACATTGTATCTGAGAGGTGACACCCCAAATAAAGACACTTAGGAACATCTAGGAACTGAGATATCTAGGGACTGCCTACATGACATATCTAAGTGTACTAGTGTGCTGTGGTCTGGCATGGTTTGGGGTGTCTGTCTAATAATGTGTTTCTTGTTACAGCCAGCTCATGACCCATGAAATTGCAATTCACCTCTTCTGCATAACAATAGAAGAATACAATAGAGGCCTGAGCAGCCACCTGCACTTCCATAAAAAAGGTAGGCTTGGATTTGTTTCACTGCACTGTGATTTATTTCATTCCATGGACAAGGCCTAGGTTAATAACTAACCATTATTCCAGCCTCCTGTCATGCTGTCCAGCCCAATGTGATGCGGTAACAGGAATGCACACACAATCCATCCTTGCAGGGCATGGCATCTCAGCAGCAGTGGTCAAAGAACAATGGCTTTTATTGTTCCAGCAACAAATTTAAAACATTTCACATCAAATGGCTGCATGAGTTCAAACATGTCACCACTAGTCTACTGTATCGCCAAGCAAACCGGAAGGCACAAAATGGGGTGGAATTTATAAAAATGGCCGCTGAGGAAGAAAACCCTCCACCAGACAGTAGCTGTGATCCATACATGGCAGCTCCTGTACCATAAAGCTTGTTCCTGATGAACTATTAATGAGAGACATACTAGTAGCACATAACAGTTCCTTGAATCACTAGAGGAGCCCAACAGTGATGCCTGGCATAAAAATAGAATTTCACAAATACAACAAAAGAAATGTTTTGTTCTTAATTCTGCAGCAAATACAGGTCCCTGAATAATATGATGTCACGACTGAAATTGGAAAAGAAGGAAGGAAGGAACAAGAGAGATCTTCCTTAGAGCATTTAAGTATCCGCTAAAATTTGACCCAGGACCCAAATTCTGCCCTCACTCAAACCTTGATCCTCTAATGAGCTGAGCACAGGTAGAGCCCCCAGTAACTTCAGCAGTGCTCTGCACATGTGCAGGGGTCTGCTTGTGCATGGTTCATTGCAGGGTACTGGGCATGGGTGGATAAATTGGGGAAGGATTTGGTCCCGGTTCTGTACAAAGAACTGACTGGAACTGGTAACCTATGGAAGACACAATCAGTACAGGAAGATGAGGCTGAATGGGAAAGCCACAAAGAAACTGAGTGGTACTGCAAAGAGAACTGGTAACACACTCAAGTGCAACATAGGAACAATGTGCCAGATTCACTGCTTACATAAGCTGCATTGACTTCAATGGAGATGCACCTATTTACTCCCGCAGCAAACAGGGCCCTACATCCTCACTCCTATGTCATCAGAAAGTAAAGGAGCAACTGAATCATTCCCTCATCCACCAGCTAAAAGTTTTGAGTTATAGACGTTGGGGCCTGATTGTCCCATCAGTTGTGGGAAAACAACTCATGATGAAGTTAATGTTCAACTGACAGGGTAATTGGGTCCTTAATATGTAATAGACCAATATTTGGAGAGCAAGGGTGGGTGTCTGAAAGTGAGGCATGTAATTGCAAAGATTAGACTTGCTGTTCCTTTAGAGCTGGAACAAACTGTTACAAAAAGCACCAGAAATTACTGCTGCAAAGAGAAACGCAGACCATTCTGGCTCCTGTTACGAATAAAGGATGAAACAAAGGATGGTGCTTACATATCACTCCCTGGGGTGATTATCTCACCTTTACAGACTATGCTAAGCCATAGATACAGGATGCCCTGGGCCAAGCTGTGTCCCGTGCAAATCCAGTTGACTTCAGTGGCCTGTGGCGTGTATCAGACCAACAAAAGGAGGTGAGATGGGATAAAGAGCCTTTCACCTCTAGGTCAGTGATTCACATCCAGCCCAGGATGGCAGAGATCTAAATTAGTTTCCCTGCTGATAGGTTTGGTGATTTATGTGAAATTGAGCCCCATGGGTATCAAAGCCCACTGAGCAGATGCAGGATCAGGGCCTAAATGAGCCACCCTGGAGACTAAGGTTTTTATAATTTCCAAACAGGTACTGCGTGGACATGGCAAGCTTCATCCCATACCAGTGTACTATACTAGTGATCTAGAGGGACGATCTATAGCACAGAGAGGAGAGTTCAGTTTCCATGGCTCATTTCAGTCTTCGTCTCCTTTGGTCTTGCAGAGACTGCTTAACCTCCATGGTGGTAGCTTTTTATGATGTAGACTAGAATAATTTCAATGTCATCTAAGCCACCAAAAAACTTAGTCAACAGAGAAACAAATTTAGATGTCTACCAACCTGGGCTGGATTTGAATCATCAACCAAGAGGAGGTAAAAGGCTCTGCATTCCAGCTCACCACCTTTTGTGGTCTGATACATGCCACAGGCCTTTCCTGTGCCTCAGATTTCAGGCTGCTTACGCCCTTTGCCTGGTCTTGTTGCAACTTTAAATCTGAATAAGGCACTTAGATAAATTAGATCTAAACATATCTGTGAATTTTGGGGTCAGTAAGTGATTCAAGATGCCTTTCAGAACTTGTACTAAGATGACTGGCTCAGGTAAAAATGCACTGTGATTCAATGAGAATGTCATTAGGACCAAGCCAAACTGGAGGAAGGCAAGTCCAGGTTAGCTTCTGGAATTCAACTTTTGCTTGAAGTCAGATACTGTCAGTTGTATAGCACAGCTGTAATGCACACTTTCCTGTCACTCCTGGGCTTTTTCTCACTTGGTCTACATGAAAAGCAAGGCTGTGAAACGATTTTAATAAAAGCCTTGATGCTTAACCAGATTCCAAGTTATGGATCCAAAGGACAGATGGGTTTGGATTCTCCTGGAAGCCAACTAAATATGGAGAAATATTTTAAATGCTATATGTATTCAACCAGTAATGATTATATACTGGTTTTTTTAAGGCATATTTTCTGCAAGGTTAAAATCTCTTGTATAAAAAATAATCCTTATGGATAAGTCCTTAGATTATTTAAATAGATTTTTAAAAATCCAGTGCACTTTTCACTATTTTGGTGTGTGTATGTGGTTTTTGGTGGTGGTGGTTTCTTCATTTCTCAGTTTGGCTAAGTAATGAACCTAGAACAGAGCCTGTGTGAGAACGGTAAACTTCAGTTTTGTTTTTGTTGAGTTTTGGTTTCTCATGCAATGCCACTATGCTGATGGATCTGAATTAGCAATACCTGCATTATTTTAACTTTTTTGTAATGACTTCCATTGAAATTTGGTTTAAACAAAATCTGAAGTTATTTCTAGTCGTACTGTTTTGCAGCTTCTCCCTTTATGAAGAAAGTCTAAATTCTGAATCTCTGTTTCGTTGGCAGTAGGTATTGCTGATATGGTACTGGGGCTTATTTTATCTAAGGCCTTGGCTACACTGGCGCTGTACAGCGCTGCAACTTGCTGCGCTCAGGGGTGTGAAAAAACACCCTCTTGAGCGCAGCGAGTGCAGCGCTGGAAAGCACCAGTGTAATCAGAGCCTGCAGCGCTGCACGCTCGCTTGCAGTGCTGCAAGCTATTCCCCTCAGAGAAGTGGAGTACATACAGCGCTGCTGGTGGCGCGACTACACTCGTGCTTCACAGCACTGCCACGGCAGCGCTGGGAAGTCCCGAGTGTAGCCAAGGCCTAAGCTAATTTACCTCTCTACTTTTAAGATGACAATACTGTGATTGCACCCAAGTCCACAGCCTACAAATGCTTATCTATGTGCTTAGCTTGCTTTTATGTGACTACTCATGTGATTAAGAGAAGCATGTGAGGAAGCATTTGCAAAATTGTGTCCCAAGTCTATTTCATTATAGGTCCTAGAGAAACTGATGTATATCCCAAGAGCTGGGAACTGCAGTGTTGTTAATGTGCCAGTGAGAGCTATGCATAAGTTTCTACCTCTACCTTTCTTTAACCTTTGCTCTGTTGTTTTGTCTTTTGTATATTATAGCACTGTACTGAAAAGCATCACCATCACTCTTCCAACTGATGGATTTTTGGGGAAGGAAAGTTTGGTAGAGTTAAGGTTGACTGGTCTTGGAGGGGATGTGCAGTTATAGGGGCAGGGGGAAGAAAGGGGTGTGTTGCATTTTAAGAATGATCAAATGTATCATTTCCCTTAGTGATTAAGGTTCAATCCTGCAAGCTGATCTTCAGTTAGACCCTTGCTCCCATGACTTCAGTGGGTTGCTGCATGAGCTTTGGGGCTTTCTGGGAAAAGCAGCTTGCAAAGGGTCAGGTCCTGAATTGCTCATGTGGTATCAATTATCTAGATATGTATGTACACATTTAGAAGTCTGTACATTGCTCTTACTCATATGCCTTCTGTGTGAGAGAACAATGAAATGTGAGATCATCTGAATCTGTCACTGAAATAACCTGAATATAATGAGCTTTTGGTTGCTTCGAGCCTTCTCTTAAAACAAACAAAGAAATTAAATGCAAACACTTCAGAGCAAAGTTATGGATGAGACTTTACACCCCATAGAAGTCAGGTGATACAAAGCCATAGTTCCTAAAAGCAACTGTAACTCAGCCAGATTGCATACATATATTACAGAAGAAAAGTACTCAGCATATACAATAATAGAACATATATTTTATGTACAAGGGGGGCTGAGTTATGGTGGAAACCATAATTTTGGACCAGATTTTGAGATCATTTCAAACAAAACTCCCATTGCTCAAGAAATGTTCACAGAACTTGGTCCTTTGAATTTTCTGACTTATATGCATCTATCTTATTGTTTATGGCTTTGCATCCAAGTACTTAAGGTGGTTTAATGTCAATCTCACTTGCAGCTAGATTTTCAAGAGTGGCTTCTGTCAAAGTCAGACTCAGGACTCACAATTTGTCAGACCACTCTGTTTATTAGCAAAAGCGCTTCTGCTAATATACCCAGATAATGTGAGTGCCATCCAAGGCCCAAACTACCTTTCTTTATACAGATAAAAAGGGTGTAAACTTAACAAGATGACAAAGGGAGCAGAACTGATACGTTTTACCTGGGGCTAGACACACACATCTTATTTCCTTATTAACTCTTACCGATCTCCTATTAATGTCCCACCATTAGCTTAAGTGGACCCATTGTTCAATACCTTAATGTTTCTTTTCCTGTCAACTTTATCTCAACATTCCTCATTCCTGCTTAAAGGAACATACAACATTTCTTTAATCCATTCTACTTTTACAATATAATTCATTCTACTTTCACAATCCCTCCTTTTGGTCAATGACCAACAATTACTGGGTTCCACATATTAACCGTTCTTTGTCTTTTTGTTCATCCGCAATATTTAAAAGCATCATATTAGCACTCTGGTTTGGGGTAGCTACCTGTGTGGCATGTCTTGCAAAATTTTGGATACCACGGGAGATTAACTGAAAACATAAATCCCCAAAATTATTAGGATTTCAAACAGGATAGTCAGGGCTCCCTGAAACAACCAACTTCCTATGCCAGAGAAATTGAACAGGTTACTTAACCATTTCCATAAAGAACTCAGCTCTTTATGGGGAAGATATGCGATCTGTTTATACACAGAACGTTCTTTTCCAATGAGAGCACAGGTCCTTCCTTTAGCCACCAGCACTATGTCCAATGCCTGATGGTTTTGGAGGGCCATTTGTCGGACCGCCCCTATTTCTTTGGCCACGGCTCTTAAACTTTCTCCGGTTTTATTTGCCATTATTTTAACTACTGCGTGTAACCTCAGGAGCCTTTTTGCATGGTGTATTACTCCCCCAAGTGGGATAAAGGAACTGCCAATGGCCTCTTTCCAAGTTAAGGGGCTTATGTTATTTACATACCATTGGGCATCTTTTAAGTCTCTTCTTTTTCGCCTGAAATTACGGAGGCGTTCTCGTGGGAAGGACTCTAGCACTCGGAATTGTGGGAAGAGTTGGGCAGGATAAAAGATACCTGGCCAGTTAGCTGGTAACGCAGTATAAGCTTTGGTCCCACAAACCCAATGATGGCCTATTAAGGCCGGGAAGGGTCGGTTGCACTTACTTGTTATATAGGTGCCTGCAAAGGAGGAGTAATATCCCCCAAAGGGCACATGGTAATTCTCCTTACGAGGAGTGATGTTATTTGCATGGCATTGAAAGACTGTATTGTCCTCACTAAGGTTACTGTAGGGGGAAAGTGAGATTGATTTTTCTGTTTTATCCCAGGTTGAGAAAAAGTTCATATTCCCATACCCGGCCCGCCACTTTTTAGTTTTGTTCAAATAATCCCATACACCATTGGCCACAATACGCTGAAGGCAACTGCTTTTTCCCATTACACACCCAACACCAATGACCTTTTCCCTCCACCACACTTAGGATATATCCAGACTACCCGCTGAATCAGTGGGTAGTAATCGATCTATCAGGGATTGATATATCGCGTCTCGTCTAGATGCGATATATCGATCCCCGAATGCTCTCCCGTCGATTCTGGAACTCCACCAGGGCGAGCGGCGGTAGCGGAGTCGACGGGGGAGCCATGGATATCGATCCCGTGCCGTGAGGACCCGAGGTAAGTCGAAATAAGATATGTCGACTTCAGCTACGCTATTCCCATAGCTGAAGTTGCATATCTTACATCGACCCCTCTCCCCCAGCGTAGACCAGCCCTTATCCATTTAGATACATTTATTTCCATCGCTTTCCAAGTGTCATTGCTGTTCCATGTTTTGTTAAACGGACGAGGTCCTCCAGTGAGGTCTGGGGAATTGAGTGGGATTGCCAGGACAGGAACACCAGCTTGAGAGTGGGCTGGGATGTGGCTGCAGACCCAGCAATTAGAGATATTAAGGTTCTGAGCTATTCACACTTGTTGCTGAATAAAAGAATTGTTATCGTGGACTCCCCAGACCTTGAGACACCAGCAGCCAAGGAACAGGCGCCACCAGAGGCGCATGTTGGAGGCAAGGCCCTTCTGGTTCTGACAACCTCAACTGAGGGAACCGCAGTCACGGTTTTGCGTCCACCAGGCAGCGAGCGCTAGGCTCGATACTGCTTCCTTTTTTTTTTTTTGACCTTGCTTTAGGTCGTAGTCTGCTTCTGGCAACCCTTACAAGAGCGTAGATTGTAAGGTATTCCAGGCTGTTTCTCTACGTCTTCTTCTGGAGTCAAAATTGTCTCTGCGTGGTCCTGAGGTGATGATGGGTTCGCTGGGGGTGGTGCCTTTTTACACTGTGAAGCATATATCCAGGCTGCGATGCCAGATAGTTTAACAACCGTCTGGGTAGTGAGCGGTACCAGATGAGGACCCTTCCGCCGGGGCTTCAAAGCGTGTTTTCGATGATGGTGCCGTACGTAGACCCAATCACCTGGCTTGAGGTCATGGCAAGCGTCAGAGGTGGGTTCCGTCGGCCAGGCCGCTCGAACCGTGAATGGAAGTGACTTACGGCTTGCATTAATCCCTTGCAATATTGAAGGCGCGTACTGTGAGTCAAGTTTAAGTCTGGGACTGGAGTAATGGTAGCCATAGCTTGCATAGGGCGTTCCATAACTATTTCAAAAGGACTCAATTTATGCCTTTGGGATGGAGTGGATTGCATTTCCATAAGGGCCCATGGTAAAGCTGCTGGCCAGCTTAACCCGGTAGAGTTACAAATTTTAGCAAGCTTATTTTTAAGTACACCATTTTGTCTATCAACTGCACCTGCGCTCTGTGGGTGGTAGGGACAGTGCAACAGGTGTAATATACGATCCAGGTGTTCAACAAGTTGAACAAAATGTGTACCCCGGTCACTGGACAGAGTGGCAGGAATTCCCTTGGCAGGCATAATATGATTTAACAAACATTTGACAACAGACAGTGAGTCAGCCTTGCGACAAGGAAAGGCTTCAATCCAACTAGAAAATAAACATACCATAACCAAAATAAATTCATATTGTTGACACTTAGGCATTTGTACAAAATCAAGTTGCCAATGCAAGAATGGTGCTTGGGGTAGGCCCCGGAACCCCTGAGCCACTTTTACAGGTTTACCAATATTGTGGCTTTGACAAGTGGTACAGGTGGCACAGTGGTGGGCTGCAAAAGAGCTGAAATGGGGGGCCCACCATCCTGCCTTAGTTACAGCAGAGACCATCCCCTCCTTTCCAACAAGCGAAACACCATGTAGTAGGGCGGCCAGAGACGTGTAGAGTGAAAAGGGGGCCACAAAGGCGCCGGTAGGTGAACGCCAAAGGGAATCAGGATGTAGAGAGCAAACTTGGGCAACCCAAAAGTCTTTTTCAGCTTCTGGGGCAGAGTCTTGGAGCAGGGTGAGGTTAGTGAGGGACAGCGGTGGTATAGAAACAGAAAGGGAACCTAGAAACGCATCTGGGGAAGGTTTTATGGCAGCAGCATGTTTAGCAGAGGCGTCAGCAAATGTGTTACCCTTAGCAACATCAGTATCCGCCATCGAATGGGCACTTAATAGCTAGGGCAGACGGAAGTAAACCTGCATACAGGAGAGCAGCGATGTATGGGCCATTTTTAATAGGGGTGCCAGCGGAAGTAAGGAAATCCCGAGCTTGCCAGAGGGTGCCAAAATTATGTACAACCCCAAAAGCGTAGCGGGAGTCAGCGTAAATGGTGGCGGAGCATCCCTCCACCAAAAAGCAGGCACGGGCGAGGGCAACTAATTCGGCAACTTGCGCTGAGGTCACAGAAGGTAAAGGCGCAACTTTTAGGGTTTTAGAGAGTGACGCCACAGCGTATCCTGCAAGGAGACGACCTTAGTTGCCTTGAAAACAGGAACCATTAGTAAACAAAACCAGGTCAGAGTTAGGGAGCGGGACATTAGAAAGGTCTGAACGCGGGACAGTGACAGCAGAAACAGTTGCAAGGCAGTTGTGGGGTTTACCATTATCAGACAAAGGAAGGAGAGTGGCAGGGTTTAACTGAGAATAACGTTTCATGGTGATATACGAAGCCAATAGCAGTAAAAGTTTGTACCTGGTAAGGCGGGCGGAGGAGAGGTGGGCTGTGTTACGTTGTAGCAGAAGAGTTTCCACAGAGTGAGGAACCATGAGGGTAAGAGGAGAGTGGAGGACAAGGGATTTAGACATTTTGACTAGGCGTGCCGTGGCAGCCACAGCGCGCAGGCAGGGGGGCAAGCCTTGGGCAACAGGGTTCAAAGAGGCAGAGAAATAAGTCACTGGGCGGTTTTTGTCTTTGTGCATCTGAGTGAGAACACCAAGTGCACACCCAGATTGCTTGTGGCAGAAAAGGGTAAAAGGCTTAGAATAGTCAGGCAGCCCTAAAGCGGGGGCAGAAGCCAAACCCTGTTTGAGGGAAACAAAGGCAGAGTCGGCCTCAAGGGGCCACGGCATGGGGTCAGGCACAGAGAATTGAGTGAGTTCCTGGAGAGGTTTTGCAAGGGAGGCATATTGGGGATCTATTGCCTGCAAAATCCAGCTATGCTCAAAAACTTCTGGACCTGGCGTGGGAAGCGGGGTCGGGGAAAGCCAAGGATAGCTTGGACGTGGGCGGGAGAAAGTGTACAGGAACCCTGGGAGAGGAGAAAGCCAAGGTATGTGACAGGCTTGACAGAGCTGTAGCTTAGAGCGAGAAGCCTTGTGACCCTTGTTTGCTGAGGCAGTAAGGAGCACTAAAGAATCAGTTTCTGAGGCAGATAATGAAGGGGAACAGAGGAGTAGATTATCTACATATTGGACTTGTGTGGACCCGGACGGGAAAAAAAGGTCAGCGAGGTCTTGGGCTAATGCTTGGGAAAAGTAAGATGGGCTTTCAGTATACCCCTGAGGGAGTGTGGTCCATGTGTACTGTTGCCCCTTATAAGAAAAGGCAAAAAGATACTGGGAATCAGGGTGAACTGGGACAGAAAAGAAAGCAGAGCACAAATCAACAACAGTAAAATGAGTTGCACCTGGTGGGATAGAAGCCAGAATTGTTGCTGTGTTAGAGACAACAGGAAAGGCGGATATGACGATGCAGTTAATGGCTTGAAGATCCTGAACAAACTGCCACGATTTACCATTAGCTTTTTGAACTGGGAGGATAGGGGTGTTACAGGGGCTGGAGCAGGGGACAATAATGCCTTGTTCCCGCAGGGTGGTCATGACCGGAGCAATGCCAGCCTCTGCTTCAGGATTTAAAGGTTATTGAGACAGGCGAGGCAGGGGTTTGGAGGAGTCAACAGTAATGCAGACGGGGTCAGTATTTAAGCGGCCCACTTCAGATGGGTGGGTTGGCCACAGAGAAGATGGGACCTGCGAAATTAGGTGTTTAAGGGACCGGAGTGGAAAGGGAAGTTTTAGACAGCAGGGAGGCCACAGAATTACTCAGAGAGGACTGGGGGATTTGTAAGTAGTCACCATCCGGGGAACAGTAGATGGTACAGCCAAGTTTACATAACAGATCCCAACAGTGGCCACTGAGTTTTGGGATTCTCCTGAGTTAACCTAGACCATTTTTCAAGAAATTTACAGGAGTCCGGACCCTTCCTAAAATGCATAAAATGAGCCGGTGTTCCTTTAGGGAACTGTCCTGACTTAGACGTCTGGTTACCCATACAGGAGGACTTCACACACACGAATCGCACAAGAAGGAAATTCGGGTTCGTCAGAGCGATGCCCGGTGCAACACACAAAAGGAGCCCACACGCTACTGCCTCAATCGCCCTTGCTTTCACACCAAGGGTTTTACCCAAGGCGCAGTGCGGCTGCGATTGTGCAGATTTCACTCATTCAGACCACGGAGACAGGAACCCCTTGGTCGGCCGATCCCCGGAAGGAAACGGCGCCCAGACTCAAACACTCCACAGGGAGGACGGATAGACACAGAGACAGGACAGTCCTCAGTCTGGACAAAACAGAGAAATAATTACCTGACCAGATTCCTGATGTCAGATCCCGGGATCCCTACCAGAACAGAGTGGGAACCAACAGGTTCGCTGGTGTAGACTTCACTGTGGTCGTGCACTTTTCCGTTCTGGCAGAGGACCGCTCGGGCCAAATGCCCCGGTGCCGGCTGCCACGGTCATCCTGCAAAAACGGTCAGGAATCACATGGCTCCAGCGAAGATGGTTGCCATCTCGATAGGACCTCCAAATTCTCAAAGTCAGACTCAGGACTTACAATTTGTCAGACCACTCTGTTTATTAGCAAAAGCGCTTCTGCTAATTCACCCAGATAATGTGAGTGCCATCCAAGGCCCAAACTACCTTTCTTTATACAGATAAAAAGGGTGTAAACTTAACAAGATGACAAAGGGAACAGAACTGATAAATTTTACCTGGGGCTAGACACACACATCTTATTTCCTTATTAACTCGTACCGATCTCCTGTTAATGTCCCACCATTAGCTTAAGTGGACCCATTGTTCAATACCTTAATGTTTCTTTTCCTGTCAACTTTATCTCAACATTCCTCATTCCTGCTTAAAGGAACATACAACATTTCTTTAATCCAGTCTACTTTTACAATATGATTCATTCTACTTTCACACCTCCAACGTGTGTGCCTTCAGTTTGGGTGCCCATGCCCAACTTGAGTTGCCTTGGGTCTGACATTCAGAGGGATCGAGCATCCACGGCTGCCACTGACTTCCATTGCAGTTTGGGATGCTTTATGCTCTCTGTATGTGTGTATATATATCTCCTCATTATATGTTCCATTCTATATGCATCCGAAGAAGTGGGCTGTAGTCCACGAAAGCTTATGCTCTAATAAATTTGTTAGTCTCTAAGGTGCCACAAGTACTCCTGTTCTTCTTTTTGCGGTCTCACATTGGAAACCCAAAACCGTTTAGTGTCTGATCTGGTGAGGTGCAGAGTGTCCTTGACTCCCATTCAGTGAAGAGCATCTTGCAGGACCTGGCTCTTGCATCGTAACCCTTATGGTGCAGGGGGTCATGTCTTCCTGTCTGCCTGGTGCAGTTCTAAACACTTGATAATAAATAGGTGTTTTATATTTAGTATTATTTTGTGTCCAGGTCTCTCTAGCTTCCCTGCTGCATCCCCTTATCCTTCCCTTCCCAGTCCTCCTCTGTCTCTCTCCCCTCTTAGTGTGTCCCCCGAACCTCATTCCCTTTTGGGAAGTCACTGTGTCCCTGAGTGATACTCTGTGTCCAGCCTTCCTCTGTGGGTTCCTTTGTATATTTCAGTGCAGTGTGGACCCTGCCCCCTGGAGGCTGGATCCTGGCTCATTAGCTGAATGTTTGCTGAAATCGGACACCTGGTGCACTTGAGCCAAAGCAGAGCCCCTGGTTGCAGCTATTTAAGAAGGACAAGGGCAGTCTTTTATAATTTCCACCTCTCTTCACATCTGAAGGCTTCCAAGCTCCATGTCCCTTCAAGGCCAGCGCCTGCTCCCAAACCATCCTCCTCACTGACTCAGAGCAACATCCATGAGCCACCAAAAGAGAAGCAGCCCTGGGAAAATCGGTCTGCAAAAATCCTGGGACAGGATTATCTGTTGAACTTGGGGGAACAGGAACTTGCCAGGAAGGTTTGGACCTGTCAAGGCCAATGACCCAAGGAGGTGCTTGATGCTGTCTGGCCCTGAGCTCTGGAGTCATGGTGTGATTTAAAGAAAAAAAAATCAGAATTTTTTTTTTAAGTTGCTGGGACAAATGAATACAAATGAATTTAGGGGCTGGAAGGAGAGATTGCACAGCCTCTCACCTTACCACAAAGTAAGTGTCAAAGACAGAAAAGCAAAGAGGGGGGGGGGAGAAGATTTGAAGAGGGGAGTGGATCAGGGAAAGGGGACAATAATCCAATAAACTGGTAAACTGAGGCTTGGGGAATCAGAGCAGAAAACAGCTTCTTAAAGTGTCTGACTCTTACAATTGTAGTTTTAACTTGTCAGGGTTCTAATTTCTATGCAAGCCACCTGTGTTGCAGTGAATCTAACAGCCAATCTCCCCCTCCCCTTTCTCCCTGGTACTCAAGTGATTCTTTGCCTGCCCTGTTGAACTGACTGGGGTTGTTGGGGGTTGTTGTTTTTTTGGGTTTTTTTTGTTACACATGCTTGACGAAATGCATGTCTGGAACACTAACCTAGGTCTATACATGGGAATTTGGGAGAGTGATTCATACTTTGCTAGCAGTAATTAGAAGGTTGATCTCATACAGCTGGAGAAGGTAGTGCCTTCGAGATCACTTTATATGCACAGAATCACCCAAAGTTTCTTTTCTTTTCTAATTATACAAAGCTTTGGAATGATGACTTGTGACTCTCTAATTTCTAAAGAGATCCTAGGTAAGAATGACATCAATTCCTATGCTCTGTATTTTGTGTGCTTTAGTATGGGTAAAGAAGTGTGTGCAACACAGAGATTGTGGAGAGGTGAGAGCTCCTTGCATTCCAATCACCTGTTGTATCAACTTGCCTGTTCCAAAAGCAGAAAACACAGAAAGAGGAGAGGGGGTAGCGGTCCCTTTTTTGCTTAGGGCCCTCAGTCATCTGCACAATCTAAACTACCTTTTCAAAGCACTCAGCAAAAGAAAAATCTTTAAAGTACCTTTGACTTTGCCATCAGATGGTGAGAACAGTTGAGGCAACTTGTGGGTCAGTCCTGCCAGAGGTTTTCTTTTCAGGTTTTCCATTCCTGGTGAAAGATGAATTGCTCGGTTTGAATGTAACCTTTGTTAATTTCCCTCTGCAGGCCAGAGAGGGGTTTGAATGGAGTTTCTCTATTTATTTTCTCCTGGGATAGACTGGTGGGGGTCGGTTGGTTGTTTTGTGTGTGTGTGTGTGTGTGTGTGTGTGTCTTGAGCTCTTCTGGCTGATATATATAATTTTTTAGTGCTTCACTTCAGTGTTACAGAGGAGGGCAGCAGAGAGAGGCAGCAGAAACATCCTTAAATAATTTTCATTTCTCAAAATCTGCCTTTTTCCCTCTTTTCTCTAAGTCCAGAGAAGAGTTCGTGGGGGCTGGGAAGCACATCTGCATGCAAATAAAAATAATTATGATAACCACCACGCAAACAAACAAGTAACAGCTCCGAGAAAAAAAATACTTTCAACCAAGGACTTTGGAAATAAGAGATCATAGAAGTTATATTAATAGTGAGGAGGAGGAGGAAAAAAAGAGGCAAGAAATACAGCGACCATGGGCCACATTCTTTTCCTAGCTTGTACTTTGTTCCTCTCTCTCCTTTTTCCCAAGGTAACTGCAGTCTGCCGAGAGGGAGTTAAATGGGATTAAAAGCTCTGTGTAAGCAAAAGGACCCAGAAGAGAAGGAGGGAAGGAGTTGGCCGTGCGGGCCAGGGGGTGTCTTTGGCACAGCTGAGCCCCTTAGAGAGACAGAGAGCTGAGCTCCTGGGAAGGATGCACCCACAAACCAGCCTTTTCCCCTTTTTCTGATGGATCGCTGCAAAACTTGCCCGAAAGAAACAATGCACTAAACGTGATGGAGCCGGAATCAGAGCCGGTCTCCAGACTCAGAGCAACACCAGCAGCCAGGGGGTGAGTAAAAACTCCTAACTCTCCCTGAGATGGGGGAAGGACAACTTGGGGAGGGGGGCCCTCATATAATGGGGGGCCTGGGGAAGCGGGCCGAGAAAGAGAGAAACTTTTGCAGGGGAAAGAGCAGCGCTCTGCCCCCGGGTGGCTTGGGATGTTGTGGTGGGGAGACATTCCTGCTCTGGCCAGGGGACGATGCGAAAACTGCCAGGCTGCAGAGGAAAAGGGGCTGGGAGAGCGGAGGCCACGCTACCCCAGAGCGGGAGGAAAGCGGCGAGGAGAGACCGGAGCTGGGGAGCAAAGGACGAGAATGTGGGGTGGTTTCCTCAGACCCCGTTCTTTTGATTGGGGGGGCGGCTTGGAAACGTGGGGGGGGGGGGATGCAGAAATGTATTAATCTCCGCTCCCTCTTCCCCCTGCGACACGAGTGGGAACAGCTTCCAGCTCTTCCTGGGAATGGGACCCTCGGTCCCTTCCCCCATTTAAGTGTGCAGAGCCTTATACCTAGGGCTTCCTCGCTCTTCTCTGACTCCCGCCCCCCCTCCAAAAAAAAACCTCAGTAAGGAGCTGCAGAAAATGGATCAGAGCTTTGCTTAGAAACTTAGGGTGTGTGTGTGTGGCGGGGAGGGGGGTTACTTTCCCCCTGAGGCTCAGTAACAAACCCCCTGTGTCTCCTTTCTACACCTTCTGGCCCAGCGAAGGGTTAACCCGAGGCTTGCGCGCTGTCGGATGTGATGATGATTTACAGATACTCCCTTGAAGTGCTGGGGTTCTTTCCCCCTGGCAGTTTGGAAGCCTTGTGTACAGCTCCTTGTGTTTCCAGCCAGACTTATATGGGGTGTCTGAGATGGCGAGGGGTGTGTGTGTGTCTGAGATGGGAGAGGGGGCTGGGAAGGCATTTTGTGCACCCCCACTCTCTCTTGGTGCCATGCCCAGCTCGCTTGGCTACACGCAGTTTGCAGCTTGGATGTGACTTCTAAAGAGTGGGCTGCCTCTTCCTAGGCTAAGTGTGTGTAACTGTGTGGAGAGATGGGTGCTTTCTCCAAAGGGAAGGCTGGGGCTAACTCTCCTTTGTGTGCATGTTGTTGAGATACACAAAGACTGAATTGGACTGTTCCCTTTTTGCCCAGGCTTTTCAGTCTTCCTCCCAGTCACACCTTGTGAATGCTGGGCGTGCTCTTTAGAGAAACACCTGCCTGGGTCTAACAGCCTGTGGATGGGAGAGTCTGACTCTGATCCATCTGTCAAAGGTGGAAACATAGGAGGGGAGAGAGGGGCAGGGAAGACTGACTGGAGGAACTAGAGCAAAGGGAGAAGGCCCAGAGATATGACAGATGTTTGGCAGGGCATGGTCACCTTACTAGCACCAGTGTTTAGGCATGATAGGTTAGCACACCATTACTGTACCTGTAATGAGGAGAGACAGGCTACAAATCCCGCTGAGGAAGCAGTTAGTACAGCAAGAAGCTGCAACTGAGGGAGGAGAGTACAGCATGGTAGTTTGTTGAGTATACTTCTTACACCAGTTCTTCAGATGTCTGATTCTCCCAGAATAATGGTCTCCTTTAGTTAAACACCTTGCAAGGGTGTTGCTGATAAGCATGTTGCTCATTCTTTTCCTCCTTAGCAGAGGTTGCTTGCCACCCTTCGTGTTATCCCCTGACCTTTTTTGTTTTGTTCTGTTTATGTTGATATTTGCTCCCAGAAGGCTGTGACTGTAAAATATGCCACTTCAGCAGCTGGATGTACATCTTAAGGCCTCTACTCTTAGTAAGCACCCCATTCCCCTTGAGCATGCCTATTTCCACCCCAGGACAGGACGTTTTGCATTCAATAGTTGTTCATCCCTGAAATGGTTTAGTGCAGGGATTCCCAAACAGTGGTACCTGAACCACGGGCGGTATGTGAGTTTGATGTTCCCTCCATCCACTTCACAACAATTTTTTTAAAGAAGATGGTAGATGAGCCATTGGTCTAGTGCATTCACACAGCAATGCTGTTTATAATGGAACCATTCTGGTGCATTCACACATGGTGTGATTGTACCAGTGCATTATCATACTCCTGATGCCCCCATCCCAGTGTGGCCAGAACCATTGCTGGCAGCACGGAGTAATTTCCAAAGGTGAAGCGTACAATGCAGGATGGATTTAGACTGGATTGAGTGAGCCAGCAGTTACTGCCTGTGGTAGGGTGAAATAAGTGTTGAATGCACTGGGAGAGCTAACAGCCTCATCCCAGCCTATACAACCATGTGGACACAAGGAAATTTGACAGGTTTTGAGAGCTTAGCGACCTCTCATCAATGGTTTGTTGTGGTGTCTTTTCAACATACGCAGGCCCTTGCAGGCTGGAGAGCAGGTTTCTACACTCTGCTGCTGATTGATTGAACACATCAGGGCGACAGAAACTTCATGGTCTTCTTCAGCACAGCTACATCTGTTTGATTGGATCCATGCGGCACAGGTGCCAACTAATGACAATGTAGGAGGCTAGCCTAATGTTTCTGGAGGCCTCTTCAGTGCGCCTGTTCTGTGTCCCAGCACTTCTTCATTGGCATCCTGGAAACATGCTTTCTTGTACATGTTCATGTATGTTGGCCCTTCATGTGCCTACCTACCTCAAGACTGATGCACAGCATTCATCTGCAATGCTGGCTACCACCAAGGCAGACTGTAATGCATCCTTTTTTGTAAGGAAACCTAGGAAGATCATTTTGGGTGCCAGCTTGTATGTAACAGGAAATTACTGCCCCCGTCGCTCTCTGTAGGCAATTTCATGATAGATCATGGCACCACAGGACAAACCAAACAACACGGAGACAACCAGCTGACCCTGTGTTGTACATATGCACTGGACAGTTGGGGACAATCAGGAAAGCATAAGATCTAGCTCTGTAGATTCTTATACCATATCCAGTACTGTGGTATCCTAGGGGTAGGAACCATTGCCTAACGGATAGGGTATAGGACTAGGGTTACAAAGATCTGGGTTCAGTTTCCAGCTCTGCCAATCATTTGCTGTCACCTGGGGCAAATCCCTTAATCTACTCTCTGCCTTTGTTCCCTACATGTAAAAAGTGGTTGGAAGGGAGACTTCCCTACTCATACTGAGGTTATCCATAATGGTTGAGAGATGCTCAAACACTATGATGACAAGGGCTGTCGAAGTACAGTATCTAAAGGGAGATGCCCAGTCCAAAGGCAAAAAAAGACACTATACACCCCCACCCCAACAGGCTAAATGTATTGGGGTCACACAAAGAAATGACAGACTTTTATTTAGATGACCATGAAAACAAATGGGAATTCTATGAGCCTTTGCCAAACCCATTCACAAAATCAAAGAATGCAAAGAGGTTTGTAGGAAGAACAAAATAGATGTTTGGTGACAGTACATGCTTAGCATTTTTTTTTTAAAAGGGCTCTAGTTACATAACTGAGAACACAAAAGCAATGAGCTTATTGAGTATTGTCACTTCACACAAAAGCAAAGTCAACAACCAGGCAGATAATGATACTGATCAAAGAGGAGCCCAAGGGTAAAATGCTGTTGATAGTCCTCTAAACAGCATTTGAGTCATAACAAACTAATGTCCTGTCCTCCATTTAGTGAGTGAGGAGCCAGATCTTCAGCAATAGGAACTCAAAGAAAGAGAACTGGATTAAGTATTAGTGGATTAATATACTGCATACTGACATGTTTGTCTAACCTGTTCTTAAAAAGCAGCAATGACAGGGATTCCTCAACCTCTCTGGGTAACCTGTTCCAGTGTTTAACTATCCTTAAGTTAGAAAGTTTCCCCTGATATTTAACCTAAATCTCCACTGCTTCAATCTTAGCTGATTACTTCTTGTCCTGCCCTCAGCGGACATGAAGAACAATTGATCACCACCCTCTTTGTAACAGCCTTTTACATATTTGAAAACTCTTATGTCTCCCTCTTAATCTTTTCTGCACTGTACAGACCCAGTTATTTCAACCTTTCTTTATACATCATGTTTTCTAAACCTTTTATGATTTTTGTGGCTCTTGACTGGACTCTCCAATTTGTCCACATCTTTCTTAAAGTGTGGTGCCCAAAACCAGGTGCAGTGCTCCAGCAGAGGCCTCACCAATGTCAGATAGAGTGGAACAATTACCTCTTGTGGCTTACAAGCAACACTCTCGTTCATACACACCAGAATGACATTTGCCTTTTTCTCAATAGCATCTTCAGTTCATGATCCACTATAACCCACAGATCTGTTTTTGAAGTACTACTCTTTAGTCAGTTATTTCCCATTTTGTATTTGTGCATTTCAGTTTTTCCTTAAGCGTAGTACTTTGCACTTGTCTTTATTTAATTTAATTTTATTGAGTTCAGACCAATTCTCTAATTTGTCAAGGTCATTGGGAATTCTAATCCAGTTCTCCAAAGTGCTTGCAAGCCCACCAGCTTGGTGTCATCTGCATATCTTATAAGATTACTCTCTCCACCATCATCCACAGGTTAACCTTTAGGCCTGCTTCACAGAAAGAATTGAATTGTATCTATATCTGCCCTATTTCCTGCTTCAAAATAAATTGTAGCAGCAAAAAGAGACAATCCTCCTAACTCAGCAGGTCCCGATAATTTGCATCCAAGAGTTTTAAAAGAGTTGGCTGAGGAGCTCGCTAGACCATTAATGTTGGTTTTCAGTAATGGCACACAGGGAGTGGGATGACTTGGGTAGTTATAGGCTTGACATTGATGCTGGGCAAGATAATGGAGTGGCTGATATGGGGCTTGCTTAATAAAGAATTTTAAAAGGGCAGTGTAATTAATGCAAATCAACATGGAAATAGATCCTGTCAAACTAATTTGATACTTTTAATGAGATTAAAAGTTTGAGAAAAGTATTCGTGCTGACATAATGTATTTAGACTTCTGTAAGGCGGTTGACTTGGTACTGCATGATACTTTGACTAAAAAATGAGAATTGTGTGCCATTTTAATCCATTTGATATAAAATTAACAACTGACTAACCGATGTCTCCAAATGTAATTGTAAATGGGGAATCGTTATCAAGTGGGTATGTTTCCAGTGGGACCCCACTGGACCTATGCTATGTAAGATTCTTATCAATGACCTGCAAGAAAACATAAAATCGTCACCTGATAGAACTTGCAGATGACACACAAATTGGAGAAGTAAATAATGAAGAGCCCAGTGTGCTGATTTAGAGCAATCTGGATCACTTGGTAAATGAGATGCAGACAAATCATATGTGGTTTTAATACAGCTAAATGTAAACGTATGCATCCAGGAACAAAGAACAGTGGCCATACTTACAGCATGGGGGACTCTATCCTGGGAAGCAGTGACTGTGAAAAAGATTTGGGGGCTATGGTGGATAATCAGCTGAACATGAGTTCCTAGTGGCCAAAAGAGCTAATGTGAACCTGGGATGCATAAACAGGGGAATCTCAAGTAGAAGCAGAGAGGTTATTTATATCCGTATTTGGCACTGGGGGGACTGCTGCTGGAATTCTGTGTCCAGTTCTGGTGCCCACAATTCAAGAAACATGTTGAAAAATTGGAGAGAATTCAGAGAAGTCTCATGAATGATTGAAGGACTAGAAAATGTGCCTTATAGTGAGAGACTCAAGGAGCTTAATGTATTTAGCTTAACAAAGGGAAGGTGAATGGGTGACTCAACCACAGTCTATAAGTACTGTGGTAGACCCAGGCCAGTTGGGTACAACAAAGTAGTAGAAGGCAGATATACTGGCCACTGGATTAGCAGTTTTCTGTTCCCTGACTGACCAGAGCAGGGGCTGCTCCAGACTAATGAGAACACCTGACTCCAGTTAACCTGCAAAGAGTCAGGTTGAGTCCATTAAGGTAATGTGAACACCTGACTCTAGTTAAGGCCCTTTTGATACTATAAAAGGGCTCACTCCAGTCAGGCTGGGAAGACCCAGGGGAGAGGAAGTGCGGCTGAAGGGCTGGTTAATGAAGACACCCTCAAACCATTGGTAAGGGTGAAGAAGGGAGAAGCAGGAGAGCTGTGGGGAAGTGGCCCAGAGAAATGTAGTAACTCTGGCAGTGAAAGGTTGGCTGCCAACAGCTACCACCATTAGGGTCCCTGGGCCGGAACTCGGAGTAGAGGGCAGGCCCAGGTTCCCCCCAACCTGCCACTACAGAAACACCTCCTGGGAAGGGAAGACAGGTCCCTGTCAGGACAGGAGACTAAACTGTTCTGAAATAAGCTGTAGAGACAACAGAGACTGTGGGAGTTCTATCACCAACCTTTTTGCTGGCTTATGATGAAAAGGGCTCAGTAGACTGTAACCCTGGCCCTAGAGAGAGAAGGGCTAAGTGGAGGGTCGCAGTGAGCCACTGAGGCTAGCATAAACCACCTAGAAGTGCGGGACCCACAGGGACAAGGTCAGAGCTCTGCCACAGTACCTATCATTGACATGGGGAACAAATGTTTAATAATAGGATCTTCAGTATAGCAGCGAAAGGTATAGCATGATCCAATGGCTGGAAGTTGAAGCTAGACAAATTCAGACCAAAAATAAGGTGTAAATTTTTTGACCATGTGGGTTATTAACAATTAGAGCAATTTACCAAGGGTTGTGTTGTGGATTCTCCCTCACTGGCAATACATAAATCAAGATGGGATGTTTTTTCTAAAACAGTGGCTCTCAACCTTTCCAGATTCTGTACCTGTTTCAGGAGTCTGATTTGTCTTGCGTCTCCCCAAGTTTCACCTCACTTAAAAACTACTTGCTTACAAAATCAGACATAAAAGTGTCACAGCATGCTAATACTGAAAAATTGCTTATTTTCTCATTTTTACCATATAATTATAAAATAAACAAATTGTAATATAAATATTGTACTTGCATTACAATGCATAGTATATAGAGCAGTATAAACAAGTCATTATCTGTACAAAATTTTAGTTTGTAATAACTTTGCTAGTGCTTCTTATGTAGCCTGTTGTAAAACTAGGCAAATATCTAGATCAGTTGATGTACCCCCGGAAGATCTCTGCGTACCCCTGGTTGAGAACCACCGTTTTAAAAGATCTGCTCTAGGAATTATTTTGGGAAAGTTCTATGGCCTGTGTTATACAGAAGGTCAGACTAGATGTTCTCAATGGTCCCTTTCAGGTCTTGGAATCTATGAACTGCTGTTTACTAAAGAAAATCAACAGTTTATTCCACTTTGATTCATAGAATGCAACCATGGCTCAAAAATGTCAGAGAAGCAGGTGTTTGTCCTATTTTTAAGGATGTGCAAATCCCAGCTACTTGTCAGGAAGGATGGCTCAGTGGTTTAAAGTATTAGGTTTGAAATATAGTATATTGGAAAAAGTGGTTCAAATCCCATCAGAGTCCATTTAGTTTTTCAGCTGTAGTCTTTTGGATATGACCTTAGGAAATGAGGTTCTGTGTGTGCTCTACAGGTAGAGCTCTGCTAATCTGTGGATATCATGAATTGGATGTGGATACTAATTTTGTATCCACACAGGACTTTTGTATCCACACATGGACTAGAGATCCTATACTGTAAGAGAGGGGGAGTCTTGGTTGAAATTTCCTCTCCGTTGTCTGTCTACTGTGTATCTGCCACTTTCCACCCCAGTGAAAGCTACTGTATAAGTGTAAGGTATTTAAATTGGGTTTTAAATTAGAGTTGTCTAAGGAACCCATGCCATACCATCTTTCTGCATGGCTTATGCTAGGCTTTTATGAAAGCAAAGCATCTTTGTAAAGCTGTGTGCTACTGAATTGCTGTTGCCAGTGTCTGAGGTCCCACCCCATGTGAATGACTCCTCTCTTTCATCCTGCTCTGTTGTGTCACTCTGATGTTGCTTGGAACCACCTCCTCAAGGAAGCAGCAGTTTTTTGGTCCATCGTAGTTCGACAGATGTTCCCAAAGCTGTGTGTGAGTGCTCCAGAGACACAGTGCTAATGGCATTTTCATCCTGAATTAAGATTAGAGTTGGCAGAAGTGGAGATAGAGATATCCTGGGAAACTTGATGACAATGCTCTGTGTGTGTGTGTGTGTGTGTGTGTGTGTGTTCTACATTCTAAACTGTCACACCCCTGACACACAATCATGGGAAAACAATGTCTCATAATCATCCTCGGGATGAAGTTGAGTCTGGCTATATTTCAATCTCACACTGTTCTTACCCAGAAATGTTGTAAAGACAGTGTTCCAAATCATTTAGCTTGGTATTCTCTGCAATGTGCTGCCAAAATTCCCGTACATCTTAGCTGATGTCTTAGGGCATGTGTTTTTTTTCCCCCTTTCAGGCTACACTTGCAATGAGTTTTCAGTTCTCATCTTAAAATCTGGTGTGATAAGTACTTAGCATTCCAGAAGCGCACATTCTTATCTGTTCTTTGCTTAAAAGCTACTAAGGGCTGTTACTGGAGACAGCTTTCCTTTTTCACTCACTTGCAGCTGATTGACTGCTTCTAGGTCAACTCCCCAGTTTCTAGTCTTTTTGAAGTGATCATGAAAACAATCTGGGCACCAAATCTGCCTTCCTGCCCCTTATGATGACATTTGTTGATGACCGGGGTCAAAAATTGATGTTATTTGACTCCCTTCTCAAAAAAGTTACTTGCCTTGGGCAAGCGGAATTTTGCTAGAGCACCTGGATGCTCTAATGATAGGCATTGTGTAAATAAATAAGAGGTCAGTGCTGCAGGACAGGATTCTGTCAAAGAACAATGTGAGGCGTCATTCATAAAGCAACATGTGTATCCTTTAGGATCCCAAGAAGAGAACGCAGTTTCTTTCTGAAAGTTGTATGATACAGGTGAGAAGGAGAGTGTTTTGATTTGTCAAGGACCAGAGTTCAGTGTTCTAGGCGTTATTGCATTACTCACACCTCTGGACATTGAACTATTGCTTCAGTTGGGGATGATCAAATCTGACCAGGCAGCTGGAGCTTGGGTCTGAGTAGGTAAGTATTAGCAGCAGAAGTGTTGATCTAGCACCTTTGAACCCCAGGCGTGGACAGGGGCCCTGCTGTTCTAGGTGCTGTACAGACACGAAATAAAAAGACCGTCACTGAGTATAGTGGGGAAACTGATTTTTGTTCGTTTTGTATTTTGTTTCGTGAGGCAGTTTAAAGTCTGTACTCGTAGGCTGAGATTTTTCAGTTTCTATTGGGAACTGAGTATCCAAATGAGTTAGGCGTCTCTGAAAATCTCAGCCATGGTGCTGTGTTTAGAATTTAGGCTCTTGGGCAGGACCTCTACGTGTTCACCTCTCAGAAACACTGTCAGACCTCATAGCAGGAAACATTCATTTAGTCTTTTCGAAGAGCAGTTCTCTGCAGCTGGATTCCATTTTTGTCCTTCATGCAGAGGAAGGCACTCCTGAGTGATTAGTCCAAGCTAAGATGATACTTTTTAGCAGTGGCTTTGCTATATGAATGAATCAGTGCATTGCTATATGTTACCTTGCATTCACTAGATTTTGTAAGAAGTGATAGCCATCAAACATTCTCAGGATGTTTTTATTTTTGCCCTTGAGGTAAGTGCATTATACATGACACATGGGTATTATCAGCAAGGGAGATTCTATACAGACCAGAGAGAGAGAGAGAGAGAGAGAGAGAGAGGACAGATGACTCTCTTGGCCCTGGGGGTCCATCAACTTGTTGCTTTCAGAAGTCTGATCTTTAAACTTCACTAGAAGAGTGATGATGCCTGACTGTGAAGGCTGAAGTCCGTGGGTTTGATCCTACAGTCCGTTCTGCAAATCAGTAGCTCCACTGAATTCATTGGGGCTAGCGTTGAATGGAAGTCACCCCTTTGGAGAGACTGGAAGGGCACCTTCTCGGTCTTGAATGCAGGGCTCATGTGGTGGATTGGACTTATGGTGGGTTTCACCTGGTGTCTCTGAGGGTTTGCAGGAACTAATTGAGCTTGCTGGGGATATTTGTTCTTGCTGTGATGCATGCATGGACACACCCATAGAGGGGTACTATTGTGGGTGACTGAAAATCACTAGCGATGGAATGGAGCAGAGATAAAGGAATAGATAGATCTGCTAGATCTATATAAGGAGAAAACTCTCCCTTGCTTACTGCTACTCAAATCGCTTATGCAACCCTGTCACCGTATAGAGTTGTAACGGAAAAAGAGCTCACGTTATAAAAAACCTGCAATAATTAACAGCCCCATCACACACAGGTCTGCCATTTGGAAGCCGCATTCACTTTTTCCATTAAGCTGGTATATTTTGCCAAAGCGTTTTTCTTTAGTGTTCTGGCACTTGTCCTCATTCCAATCTTGTACTGTATTGGCTGTCTGAGGAGAGCAGCAGTGTGTCCCAGTGCCAGCTGGAGCCTGTGCTGTGAATCCATCTCTTTTACTGCCCAGTCAGTGTCTATGCAACAGAATCGTGTGCTAGATTTTCCCTGAAGCTTGTTCCCCTTGCTTGTTGGTCAACAGGAAATGTAGAAGCAAATTATGGGGATTTTCCCTTCCTTGCTACCTTTTTTATTAAAAATAATGGCCTTTAACTTGGTACATTTTGGGGGGGGGTGACTCAACCGGTGACTGATTCATAGGGTTGTTTGGTACTATAAAAACATCCCTGTTGTATATAGACACAGAGGCCTTGTTCTCACTAGGAAAAAGGTGCTCTTCATTCATGTGAACTAGCATATGGAATCCAAGAAAAAGTAAAATCTGAGTGAAGACCAAGGCATTTTGCAGTCTTAACACTAGTTAGCAGGTTGTAGTAAATCCTGGACTCTCTTTAACTCAACCTGCTAGTGTGTGAAAGCTACAAACTGCCTTGTCTTTGCTAGGATTTTACCTCATTTTAATTACCAAGAGTTGGCTAACACAAGTTAACAATGTGCTTTTTTTCCTATTGAGGAACACTCCCTCCCCCCCCCCCCCCCGACTAAGGCCCTTTTTAAGCTCTGCTATTGCATATAGCAATAGCTATGATTCTGCAGCCCACGCTCAACACAGAAGATCTAACCCACATCTGAGTTCTAATAGACGGTTGTTTTTGTCAGTTTGATGGGTCACAGAAATGAGGATCGGGAGTCTGAGCTGGGTTCTGGTCTTTCTACATCACGCCTGTGGCATAAAGGGACCAGGAAGCAGCCAGGAATTCCACTGGGGTAGGGAGGGTTCCCTGGGTGGTATGTGGCCAGTGTAATGTGCAGCAAGAAGAGTGGCTGGGATGCATTATTTCGCTATTCTGAGTTGTTGGGTGGTCCCTGGGGACCTTTATAATGTGGGAATAAGTTAGAGCAGCCCTGGGGTCCCTCGTGCACCTGAAAGGTGAAGCCTGGAATCGGGAGCAAGGAGACTGCAAAATAACTATTTGGTCCATCAGATTAATTTCCCTGATAGTGTGGGATTGTTCCAGCGCTTTTTTTAGTCACGTTTTAAAACCTAGCAAGCAGTGGGGTTCATGCATGGATTTCTCTACTAAAGTTAATAGGGCAGCTCCTCGGCTGGCATAGTTCACTGAAGTCAATGGCGCTGCAGTGTTCTACAACAGCTGGTGGAAAGACCCAATCTAATAAAATACCTCTACAAAGCTTATCGTGTGCAAGAGCTGAAACCAGAATGGCTGGGAAACAGTACACTAAAATATTGAAATAAATATACAATTATTTTCATTCACCAGCTATGAATAGGGTCTATTTCATGTCTTTATCCCATTCCCACCCCAGATATAATATTGGTCTGACTGAAATGAAGTAGTACTAGCAACTTATGAATGATCCATGTTTTTTCTTTCTCTGGTGGAGGATTTTATATAGTTTACATTTTTCTCTTCATCCAGCTGCCTAATGGCCTTGATACTTCAACCTAGCTATTAAATCTCCTCTAGAGGATGAGAGAATTTAATCTCTTAACTTTCCACAGATAGTTCTGAGTGAATTTAACTAAGGAGTTTCTTATGCTTTTGCATTATTTTGATACAGATCAAACAATTTGTGGGCTGAGGGGTGGTTTCTGTTACCTTTCTGGTATAGCTTTTCCTCCCTGCTACTGCTTTCACTGGCACCCAGAAGTTTATAGTGTAGCTAACAGAAAGCTTTGCCAAATGTAGCTTCACAGGTGTGAAACACAGCCTTCCAGAGGGGTGCCTCACGCAACTTGGAATGCTGCAACTCCTATGGGCATTTTTCTTAACTCCTACCACTGGCAAGCAGGATTTCTCTACACATTGAACTAATGAGAAATGCATTAATGGTAGTGCTCTAACTGTGCTGGGTACCAAAGGGTTAACAGACTATTCCTTCTCTTTGTATCCTTTCTTTAGAAAAAAAATAAATTAAACCACATAGGGCTTGTCCCAAAATTTGTTCTAGATGAATGTGAGAGCAGCAGGATTCAAACTTTGTTTACTCAGATGCAAAGGTCACTTACATGACACTTACTGTGTATCCTCGCATCCCGTTATACATACACTTTGGTCAAGTCCATCTTTCTCCTTATTTTGAATTGCTTCTGTGTCACTTTGCATCCTGGCATTCTACACTGGACAGCGCTGCAGCTAACACACAGCTTTGGTCTTTCTGTAGGACTGATGATCTGACACCCTTGACATCCCTGCATATAGCTCTGGTCCCAATTCAAGGCCTGATCCAAAGCCTGTTACAGTCGATGGACAAGTTCCCATGGACTTCAGTGGGCTTTTGATTGGGCCCTCAAGTAGGATTCTAGTTATGGAGTCCCAATAAGAAGCAAGCAGTCAGTTCTGTGCTGTGAGGGTCTGATCCTCCAGCTATTGTCGTTAATAACAACACCCCCCATTGACTTCAATAAATGCATGATTGAGCCCTTGTTCAGTATGAAGCTTATTTTTTTGGCCTTTAACAGACAGACTTAAGTAATGTTTTATATTATAAATATTTTTAAATTGTAACAAAAACCTGATTATTTTTTCCTTCTCTGATTTTTAGGGGATCCCTCTTTCTCTGGATTGTTTTATATTTTACCTGTTTCCTTGGATTCGCACAGGGAAGTTCTGAAGGTAAATTACACTTGAGTGTTTGGTTTTTTTGCCCGACAAAGAAAAATGTATAAGCCAATTTTAGCCAAGGGGCTTAGCTTCAATTTAAATAACTTTATCTAATCAAGAGCCTAATGCACAGACTTAATGTACTAACTTCTGCTGGTTTGCTGCTGATGGTTCAAGTGTTGACCTGCGTAGACGATCCAGACTTGGAGACCAGCAGTTAGGGCCAGATTTTTAAAGGTATCGGGGTATCTAAAGATGCAGATAGATCTGACAATCCCATGAGGAGTCCATCTGCGTATCTTCATCTTTTGGCACCTAAATGCCTTTAAAAAATCTGGATCTTAAAGCCTTTTATCTAATGAGGCTCATTACTAATGAGTTAAGCATCCCTGGGAGGCTGGTAAGTATTCTAATTAGGGCCCTACCATATTCACGGTCATAGGATTTTTTTAAATCATAAATGTCATGATTTCAGCTATTTTAATCTGAAATTTCAGAGTGTTGTAATTGTAGGGGTTCTGACCCAAAAAGCAGTTGTGTGGGGGGGTCACAAGATTATTGGGGGTGGGGGGGTTGCAGTACTGCTACTATTACTTCTGCATTGCTGCTGGTGACAGCGCTGCCTTCAAAGCTGGGCAGCTGGAGAGCGACAGCTGCTGGCCAGGAGCCCAGCTCTGAAGGCAGAGCCGCCGCCAGCACCAGCGCAGAAGGAATGGTCAGTGCATGGCATGGTCTGGTATTGCCACCCTTCCTTCTGCACTGCTGCTGCTCACAGATCTGGCCCCTCAGTCATCAGTCACTCTCCGGCTGCCCAGCTCTGAGCGCAGCAGCGCAGAAATAAGGGTGGCATGGTATAGTGTTGCCATCCTTACTTCTGCGCTGCTGGTGAGGGGGTTGCTGCCTTCAGAGCTGGGCACCCAGCCAATAGACCCCACTCTCCGACCTCCCAGCTCTGAAGGCAGTGCAGAAGTAAGGGTGGCAATACCATGACCCGTCTAAAATAATTTTGCAGCCCCCCTGTAACTCCCTTTTGGGTCAGGACCCCCAATTTGAGAAATGCTCATCTCCCCTGTAAGATGTGTATAGTAAAGGTTAAAACACACACAAGACCAGATTTCATGCTCTGTGACGCAGTTTTCATGGCCGTGAGTTTGGTAGGGTCCTAATTATAATCCCCATTTTACAGAAGCAGAATCTGAGGCACAAAGAGGAAAGTAGCCTGTTTCAAAAAAGGCTATGAAACCACCTGCTGCTCAGGTCTGGGAAAACACATGCTGCTGTTTTCCTTGAGTTACATCACTTGGCACAATGCAATGCTGCTGATGCAATGTAACTCCAACATTATCCAGAGCAATGATAGGAGAATCCTAGTACATCCAGGCATGGGCTCTCCCTATCCAAGATGCATGCCAAATGTACCCTAATCTCGCACAGTATGAGTCAGCTCATGCCAAGCAAGGGAGCATCATGTGGTTTTCATCTACTCATTCATGCTGGGTTATGCCCCCTTTTTCCACCCCCTGTTCTAGCCAATTTCTCCTCCCTCATAGCTGCACTCGCTTTTCACTTGGGAAAACAGGCGGCTTCCTTCGAGGTGGTATTGTCCTTCAGTGAGCCAGTATGGGGCATGGGAACATGCTATATGCTGTGCTTTTCCTGCCTCCTGTGCAAGCCAGTGTGGGGATGCAATTGGCCCAGCTACCCTTAATGTGGGTTCATTGTGCTTTCCACCCACCAAAAGCCCAGCGATAAGATATTGAACCAGATTCCTCCCCCGTGACTTTAATAGCTTTCAACTGGAGATAACGCAAGTTAGACACAGATACATGTGCCCAGTATAAAAATGCCCAACTATCTATTCCCCAGTCATTGCCACCTAAACCATAATGCAATCTAATTTCTGTTGATCTTTTTACACTCCTGCCTCTCGTACTGACAACATTTCTTTGGGGGTGGTGAGGAGGAAGAATCAAATGGCTTATCACTTGATCGTCCCCACTGATTTTAATAGGAGCTTGTTTATTTGATTTCAATGGGAGCTGGATCATATCCTTAGAGAAAGGTTCACATTTCCCAAGCTAAATTTTCACACTTGCTATTCTTGAGAGATTTCTAAGTTTCTTTACCGCTTTTCTAAAGAGTAAGACTCCTTTAGGATAACTAGTGACTCACATGGGGATCCAGGAAGTTTCCCGGTTGATGATGATAAAAAGAATTCTTTCTCTCCACCGCTGGATGGTGGAAACTGAGCATTTGTTTGTCAGAGAGCCACCTCCTCTATCTTAAAATAGCAACACCTCCTCCACATGATTTACTCAGGGTGCAGGCTGGATCTGAACAACTTCCTATATAATCACCAGGCAATAATAAGTGGACTAGCAGGCTCCAGGCCTCTTAGGCTCCAAAACATGAAGGAAAAATAGAAAGTTGGTTGAAGCTCAACTGAAACGCAGCCCACGGATCAGTCCATGCCACCAGCAATTTTAAAAAATGTAATATTTTCCAAATTCTACTTTCCTGCAAAGGAAGTGAACATCTGGTTGAATCACTTAGTCAAGCAGTTTTCAGAGCAAGTTTTATGTTAACATAAAAGAGGGCAAACAAATACTGTGTTTTGAGCTATTTATTTATTTATTTTTAATAGACTTTTAACGCTCGTGGTTTTTTTTTTTGTTTGTTTGTTTTTGTTTTTTTTTGGAGTTATGTTTGTGGCTCTTTTTACTCCCAGGATAATTATGGGATGTTTAAATGTTTTTGGCTATTGCCGTCCATATAAAACAAATTTTCATTGTGTGTACATGCAGACAAAAAGCCTTCCACTGATGGAATGAATTACCTTCTCTAAAACATCCTGCATTTTTGGAAGAGAAAAGGATGATTTCCTTACAAATAAAGGGATAGTTCTTTCCTTTAAAATGTTTGATGTGGGCATCCAAATAAATTTCAGGAAAATGGTGCAAGTGAACATGAGACGTTTGAGTCCGTATTATCCAAAGCTGGCGCTAGCCCACTGGGGACTATAAGCAGAAATATTTTTTCCCTCCCTGCCCCAATACAAAAACAGGCAAGTTTGTATAATAAGTGAATAGGGGCCCCCTGGAGCTGGTTGGGGCCCTAAGTAATTTCTTAGTCTGCTTATGCCTAGCGCTGGTTTATCACTCAAGAATGTAAGGCTGGGATAATCTAACTCTGTTTTAATTTAATTAATGGAGATATCCTATGCTGTGTGTTTTTTGAAAATCTAGAACTAGAAGGGGAGAACTGCGTACACTGAAAATGCAGCTACACATTCAAAAGCTAATGGTCCAGGTCCTCATCTGGTGTAATCTGTGTCCTTTCATTGATGTCAGTGGATCTGTACGGATTCGCACTAGCCGAGGTTCCAGGCCAATAGCTTTGAAATTTTGACTTCATTCAACCAAACTTTGGATGTAGGTACTAGAGCTAAGCCAGCGGAGGCTAGTAAACTAAGTTATTTCTCTCCTACTTTCTGGTTTTGTGGGGGTGGGAGGGAAATAAGTTAGACATTTCAGCCTTTGGTGAACACCTCTTTCAAGGATATGATAGTTCAGGAATCCCTTCTGCATAGAGCTTCCCATTTTGGAGAGAAATTTGCCCTCAGCCCCAAAATACTGCTACATGGGTACTACAATTAGGCCATGTCTACACTAGAGACCTTACCGTGGCACAGCTGTACCAATGCAGCTGCATTGCTGTAAGTCTCTTGGATAGCCGTTCTATGCCAATGGGAGAGAGCTCTCCTGTTGACATAATTAAACCACCCCCAATAAGTGGCGGTAGCTATGTTGGCAGGAGAACGTCTCCCACCAACATAGTACTGTCCACACTGGCATTTCTGTCACTGTAACTGATGTCACTCAAGGGGGTGTTTTGTTTTTGTTTTTTTCCCCACATCCCTGAGTGACATAAGTTATACCAACAAAAGTGCTAGTGTAGACATAGCCTTAGTTATCCCGGGGTAAGGGACAGAAAGCTTTAGTCCATCCATTTTTTAAAAAAAATGTCTTGATGGTAATTCTAGGAGGAGAAAGTTGACGGGGAAAAGGTAAAGCTTCAATAAATTCATAGCAGTTTAAAGAAGCCAAAAGTGGCACTTGTTCGCCTTTAGTTGTACATTAGTTGACATCCCTTAATGGAACTCATTTGGGGACATGCCCCCCAGTTCAGTGGAATCAGTGTGGGATGTAGTAGCAGAGGTGGGTTGAGCATACGGGTGGCTGAGCACGGAGCAGGAGAGTCCACACATCCCCTGCACAAGGTCTGCTGTAATCAGGCTTCATACAGACATTGGGCTTTTGGCCCAATCTTCTATTTTTTTTTTTTTTTCAACACAATTTGATACGGTAGCTAATGAGGCAGTTGGATTTGTATTTCAAACAGCAGCAGCATCCTTCGAAGAGGGGAAACGTAGTTATGTCTTCGCGGAGCAGTTCCCTAGAGTACAAAATATTTCTGCCTTGTCACTACAATAGATCTCTTGAAGAGAACCTAAAAATACATCTAGCAATTGGAAGCCAGCGTTTAGCTCCTAGATTTAAGCAGCAAATTTATTTCCTTAGGGCCAGATCCTGGTCCCTTTGAAGTCCATGGCAAGGCTCCAACTTGACTTCACTAGAGCCAGGATTTGGCCCTTAGCATTGGAAAGGAGTTGGGAAATGATCCAGAAGACAGAAATGACTGAGGATAGCTCTGTACCTCCCCCATTCAGCAGCGGGTGGGGGGATTCTATCCATGCTGTGAGGACGGAAATCCCTATTGGGTAATATGGGGGGAGGGAATGCCTGGGAACCAGGGGCTCGTTTAGCCAGATAAACACTGATATTAATAAATCCATACGTGCTCATACAATAAACAATCCCATCAGCATAGAGGTAATTGAGAGAGAATTTCCATCCCCTTCACAATTGACCCCTAAACTTCTGTCTGCTATAAAGAGAATTTAAATGCCTTAAAAATAGAAAGCGGGGTGGGAAATAAAGCAGGTTCCAGACAAACTAAATATTGATTTACTTGTTCTAATGTACAAAAATGGTTATGGTTTCCCAAAGTCTAAGAACAGAACTGTTCTCTTTCTAGTGTTCTCTTTTCCTGGCCAGAGCCCATGCTAGGCCTCAGACGGGCTTAAGTTTGCAGCCTTTCTAATGAACACACACAAACTCTTTCTGTTCCAGCTCCACAAATACTGAGAACTGCGTTGAATATGTCACAGTTAAAGGTGAAAGAGGCCAAATTCTGAGAGCCATTTTGGGGGAGTTTTTTTTTCTTCTGCTCATTTTTTTTATCTGTAAGGCCTGTGATGTTAATTGATGTGCAGCTGTGGCTGGCATTGTTATGCTTCTGATTGTTTAAATTCTTCCCTTTGGATGTAGGCATTTGGAGTGAGTAAACTGGGCGTGCAGCCCTCTCCAGGCTAGATTCTACCTTTGATCATTCCCATAGGAAGATTAGGTGGCAATCTAGGAATAGGGATTGCAATTTATCAGTTGTGTTTATGCTGAGAAAAATATAACCCTCTTTATCTCCTTTCTGAATAGCTACTTTTCCCAGTGAGCTCATGGAACAAAGATAGCAATCCTGTGTGTGGAATGAAGAGTAGAATAGGGATAAAGATCTGATCCAACTCTGATCTCTTAAGGAAAAGTCCTATAGCACTTAATAGAGAGGAAGCAATAGGGTTCTATATAGACACTAGACCCTATCGAATTTAATAGACAACTTTGTCCTTGCTATAGTCAGGGCTGGTGCAAGGATGTTTTGTGCCATAGGCGAAACTTCCACCTTGCCCCCCCCCCCCCCCGGCAGCCCCCCCCCCCCCCCCATGGCAGCTCTCTGCCCTGAGGCACGCCCCCTGCCCCAGCTCACCCCTGCTCCGCCTCCACCCCGAGCACGCCATCACTGCTTCACTTCTCCTGTCTCCCAGGCTTGTGGTGCCTAAGCTGATTGGCGCCGCAAGCCTGGGAGGTGGGAGAAGTGAAGCAGCTCACCCCTGCCCCACTTCCTCTGCGAGCACGCTGTGGCTGCTTCACTTCTCCCGCCTCCCAGGCTTGCGGCGCCAATCAGCTAAGGTGCCGCAAGCCTGTGAGGCAAGAGAAGTGAAGCAGCGATGGCGTGCTCGTGGCGGAGGTGGGGCAGGGGTGAGCTGGGGTGGGGAGTTCCCCTGCATGCCACCCCCCCACACCCTTACTTGCTGCAGGCGGCCCTCCCCGCACTCCCCTGCCTCAGCTCCCTCTGCCTAAATGCTGGGGGCGGCCGAAGATCCGGCCACCGCGGTCACTACCGAAGAAAATGGTGCCCCCCAAATTCTAGTGCCCTAGGTCACCTAAATAGTTGCACCAGCCCTGGCTCCTACCCTGGAAATCAAGACAAAATAGATGCATCTGTGACCTGATTATCTGTCTTAAACCGGTCTGAGTGGAGCAGAAGGTAGGCACAATCTATAATCCACCGCATTTGGGGTCCAATCAGCTGCCCATGGTGCCCTTGGAAAGATTCCTATTGACTCAAATGGTGTTGGATCAGGCCCTGGTTTGCCTGGGTACTCATGCTCTTTGCCCCTCTCTTTCAGATGTGGACATTCTTCAAAGATTGGGCCTGGCAGGGAAAAAGCCATTGAGTGCGTGGTCTTCATCACGCTCAGTTCCTCAGGGGGTTATCCCTTTCAAATCGGGGGTCATCTTCACTCAGCGAGCACGCATCGAGGCGCCCATTGGTACCGTCATCCCCACTGCTTTCGGCACAGACTTGGCCCTAGTGCTGAGCTTGTGCTCCCACCGCATCAACAATGCTTTTCTGTTCTCTGTCAAGAGCAAGAAGAAAAAACTGCAGCTGGGGGTCCAGTTCATCCCTGGGAAGGTCATCGTGTACGTAGGCCACAAGCGCTCTGTATATTTTGATTACAATGTTCACGATGGCCACTGGCATAACATGGCCATTGACATCAGAGGCCAGATGGTAACTTTATTTACTTCTTGTGGGAAGCAAAGAGTAGATGCGGATTTGCATTTTAAAAAAGATGAGGCATTGGATCCACAAGGGTCTTTTCTCTTAGGGAAAATGAACCAGCATTCGATACAGTTTGAAGGCGCCATTTGCCAGTTTGATATTTATCCTTCCGCCAAGGCAGCTCATAATTACTGTAAATACCTGAAAAAACAATGCAGGCAAGCGGACACCTTCCGGCCGAATCTGCCCCCACTTGTCCCCCTCTTGCCCAGGGATCCCAGTGCCTCCCCAACGGCCCCTCTGCAGCCTAAGCTCTTGCTACAGGGTTTGAAGAACCTGACTACTGTGATCCCAACATCAGAGCTCATCAAGGTCACAACACCCCTCAAGACTCCAGTTACAGCGTCCACCACCTTGGTCCCATATAAGCTGCTTTCTGCAGGGCCAACAACCAAAGCAGCCAAGGTTACAATTGTGCAGTCTACCGTTCCATCAAGTACTGATATGCAGCTGCCAGTCCATTCACACCCTCGGACTACTACAGCAGCCCTCAGGATATCCCAACCCTCTTCCAATGCAAGTTCACAAAAACACTCCCTTCCCACAGTCAGAAACATCCTGCCTGCTGGCCAAAACTCCACTGCAATCAGCAGGAAAGAGTTGGAGCAAGAGACCAAAAAGATGAACAACCAAAAAACATCCACCAAGCCCTCTGAAACCCCCAGCACTGTAAAGCCAATGAGGAAGAAGATTGAAAACACATCTAGACACGTCCACCCCATGACCATGAAACAAAATCCGGAGAACCTGACCAGTGGACCCATTTCAAATATGCTATTGCCACTACCAACCAGGAAATCCGTTCCTAGCCTAGTTCCTCTACTGTACACCAAATCAACCCCTAAATCTGTTCATCATACCTTCAGAACCAGTGTGCAAGCCTTCAACCTCACAACCCCTGCTGCTGTTGATGGGTTTCAGGTCTTTGACCCCGTTGGACCCACCCTATTTCCATTTTTACTGGGACTTCCTGGATCTAAAGGAAACCAAGGTCCCCCGGTAAGTTTAAGTTTTTAAATATATTCATTCAATATAGTCCAGTGAATAGGACTCCCAGACCAAGGGTCATATCTGCTATCAACTTGCTAGACCTGCCTTGGGCAAGTCACTTCACCTCTCTGGTCTTATAAAAAGGGGATAATGTTTACCTAGCTTTGTAAAGTACTATGAGGTCTACGTAAGTCCTAAATATTGTTGTTAAACTAGAGAGATGCCTGAGTTACCAGGTTTGTATCTGAACTTCTCCAGGCTGGTTTGGACTTATCTCTGCTCTAAACAGGATTGATGTGAAGTGAACAACAGAAGTTGATAAGGGTGTCAGCCTTGACTTAGAATCTCCAGTGTGTTTCCTTTATGCCACTCTACAGAAATACATTTTCGAGATCTTCTGTTGTGGGCTTAACCAATGCATTGTGCATCCCTTTCAGTGTATGACAATTTAAGAAATCTATTTGTAATATCACAAAACCAGCCAGTTAAAATGTGGGGTGCAATATATTTCAAATGTAGTTTAAAAATGCACCTTGGTTTGAATATCACAAAAAATGGCCCAAAATAACTGCCGGTAGTCCTTTTTTGAAAATCTTGGCCATTGTATACACAATGCATATTTTCAAACAAGGGACCGGTAGGACAAATGGAATAATGGAGAAAGCACTTTAGAGAAAATCAATATTTTTATGGAGTAACTGTAAAATTTCATTTCTTTTTTAAATACACATTTAAAATGTACACAGAATTTCTTTCTAAATAGGCTTTGCAGAATTCAATTTTTTAAATAATTTTGATGGATAATATTGAGAGCATTTTTTCTATTTTTACCTATTTAAATTTTCAGTTGTGGGAAATTTATGGTGAAGTCCGATGATTATTTAATGACAGTAGATGTTGAGATTCAGAAAGTTAAAGCTTTATAACCATTAAAACACAAATTATATATTTTGACATAGGATATTGACAAAGTAAATATCCTTCAATCAAACTCTAAGGTCGCAAGCATTTTACTTTGCCTATCTGTACATTTTGATCTTTATCAATGGAAATGTTTTTTTGGCTGTGTGTGTATACAGTGAAATTGACATTTACTGACAAAAATCTAATCCTTCCAAGCCTACTTATAAATGTAACTACTGCATTCACACACAATAACCATTCTTAAAAGAATATATATGTAGGCCATGAAAATGTATACATACCTTTTGTAATGCCAAAAGCAATTAGGCCACCTTAAGGACTATCTGCTAACTCCTTTGGATTTTTTTTTTTTTTTTTTTTAAATACTAGAATGCAAACAAAATCTTTCAACTGGCTAGCTTCTGAGAAAATCTTTATTTGATCCTCAGACTTTTGTTATATTGCAAGTGTGTGTGTGTGTGTGTGTGTGTGTGTGTGTGTACTTTATATGGATATATACCAATACAAGATGCTCCCAGAGAGATTCCTTGATTGCCAAGTTCCAGCCCAGAGCTAATTTTTACAGCTGACTTCTTAAAACACTGAAAAAAGGGTTTACAATGGAAAAATGAAGATAAACTTAAGGGACACCATTAGTAATACTTCTGTCTGCAAATGTACTGCCTAACACCTCCAATAACAATGCCCTGATCCTGCAAACACCACATGCTTAACTTTAAGGTTTGGGGCCAATCTATAGTTAGAACTTCAGGTTTGGATCCAAGGTTTTGATTGTTACCTGATATTTTGGATGTGGCATCACCGACAGATCTCAGTTTGTTCCAATGTTCCTTTGTGTGACTAAGATCTCAAGGTTGCTACTTCATCACGGTTGTATGCTGCCAGTAGATTGTAGACTCCTCTTTGATTTTTAGATATATGAAATAGCACACACCCTCCAATTGTTGACGGCGAGTCAGGAAGTCTCCACAACTTCCCTGTGTGCACAAAACTGTCTCCTACAATTTCTTTTGTGTCTCCATGAGTGAAAAGCCTATGTACTTGTGGAGATTCCCCTTAAGCTTATTAGTTCTTCAGTGGCAGGAATCCAATCAATGATTGTGCATCCCTTCTCCAAAAATATGACGTACCTGTAACTACTGGATCTATAGCTGGTCGCTCAGGGCTCCAGTGGACTCTTGGCCTCCCCTCTCTAACTCCTTGTTCCAAAAATAGTCTGAGGGTGAACATACTAGTCTTGTTCTTCCTACTCTCCCCTCCTCCCCCACCCAACATGAAGAGCTTGTTGTTCAAGTAGAGTGGAAAATCCCACTCAGCCTATGAATCACAGCAAACAGACTGATGCAGGCCACAGAGGGCTTAGGAAATTGATGGCAGACGTTTCCATCTGCTCAGAGAACAGTTAGGGTCCTGGAGCTGGGGAAAGGAGAACAACTAAGCCGCTGCCTGGCTTCATCCTCTTTGACTTCTGGAAACAAAGTGAGCGTATTGAGAGGGAAAGGTTATAGCTGCATTGGACCTGGCTGCTGTGTACTATTTGATATCGTCTGTGACTCTCTTGGGGATCTCTGTGTGACACTTTGTTGAAAGCTTCACCCCGACATTGGGCCGGGGGAAGAGAGCACTGAATCAAGATGATATGTTAAGAAATTAATTTAGCATTTATGTAACCAGGCAAGCGCATTTCAGAATATGAGCGCTGATAAATGCTTCATGGTTGAGTAATTACCCTGGCACCATCTCCATGTTGTTGGGCAGACATTTTTGATGAGGTCAGACTCTCAACGCAGTACTTCCTGGTCTGGTATGTGATAGCTCAGCCAGTCAATCTTGCCTTGATTAAGCAGATTACAGGCTGAGAACCAGCAATTACTGTGCATTGCATCTGGCACAAGGGTGGAAGGAAGGAGATGGTGTTAACTAGTGCAATTGTTATCTGATAGAAGGTTCCTTCGTTACAACTCCCCTTCTCTAAGGCAAGCCCCTGGGAAGGTGCTCTGAAAACCGTCCATTGCCAATCTCTAGGGTGGGATTTGTGGGCAGGCATGGAAGAGTCATGGTGTACAGACCTCAAGAGATGAGAAATGGGGCCCATCCTGGCCCACTCCTGGAAAGGGAGCCCCTGCGTGCTGCTCAGCCGCCATTGTATAAGCTCGCTTAAGAGCTGTGCTGGCATAGGCTCGCTCCCTCCCCTGCACTTACATGCTCCCCCTCCAAGCCACGGAGGCTGAATTAATGTTGCAGAGAGCCACGCTGACTCCCATGCAAACTTCTGCTGGAAACTTACCATGTTGGAAGGGAGCATGCTGAGTACAGCAGCTCTCCTCCCCCCCGCCCCCCCGGTCTGGCTCCATTCCAGAAGACTGATAGTTCCCAGCTGCCCACCTCCTGCTTTAAAACCTAGGAACTGTAATGATGTGGTGCTCCCAAGGGTGGTCTGTTGCTGAAAAAGGGGTGAGGATGCTGTATTGTCTCTACTCTCTCCTTTCATGAGCACAGGGCCCTTCGTGCCCTCTCTCTAGCTCTTTTGCTGCTAGGCAGGAGGAATAACTATGTCATTCTGCTTTGGTACCATTTACACCTGTTTTATCCAGGTGTAAAGGATGACACAGGTGCAAGGCAGTGGTGAATCAGGCCCTGCAGTCTTTGCATATAACACAAAATAATATCAACATAACCCTAGATTTACATAGGTCCTCCCCTCCCAATTGGCCCCAAAGCTATTTACAAAGTTAACTGCTCTATACAAAGTGTGTGCTGAAAGAATCCCTTTGCTAATCAATAAGCTTCAGTTACCTCTGGGGTAGAGCGTAACAGCTGTTTAGCAGAGCAGGGCTAATGCAACAGGATATGAAGACACATCCCATATGCAATTAGAACTGCAGCATTAACGCCTTAGGAATTTAGGGTAACGACTGTTTTTTACACAATGGAATTTGGCCAGAACGCCAAGATTAACAGGCTTGTTTTGTTTTTCAAAAGTGCCATGGGATCATTAATGACCACAAAGAGACAGAATTTGTGTCTTAAATGGTTTCTGGGCAGGAAAAAAAGGAGCAAAAAGGCACCCAAATATCATGCTGTGTCACTAGCTCAATAATGACTCAGTGGCTGGCAATCTTTCCTCTGACTCATCAACCCTACTTCCCACAGCACCTATAAAGCCCAGTGCTGACCCAGGCTGACTTTGTTTGGCTTTCAAGAATTGATGAGAGTGCAGCCCGTGGCTACAGGTGATATGCAAAACCACAAAAGAAAATGACATTCTGTTAATGCATCAGGTCTTTGAAGCAGGCTCAGTGTGAATAAATTGAGTTCTCCTGCTGATTACTTGCTGGGCTTTTGTGTATACAATGTATGGCAAGATATAAGGGAGTCTTTCCCCATATGCAATAAAGCAGGAATTCCATAGGTTCTTGCCAGCCTCAAGAGCAAAGCCCAAAAGACCTGAACGGTGTCCTGAATTTATATGCAGCATTGGGGATTTTAATACTTTACTCATGCTGAAATATACGGTGGAGCTGCCTGCAACTGTCTGAAGCCACTAAGAGGATGTGGTGCCACTGAATAACACTAGCGGTACAATTGAAGTGTGTTTAACATTCAAGTCACAAACTTTACCGGGGGGGGGGCAGGGGGAGAGAGGGGAGGAGCTGGGGTGTTTTCACTGATATTTTCAAATGTCCTCATCAGAAAAATCCCAACATAAGAGTGCGCAGTCACTGCTTGCACGATACCGTTTGTGAAGATATCTTACATAGGTTGCTTTTCACCAGTTTGGTGAATCCTGGATGTAAAGTAAACTTGGTTCTGAAGCCTTTTGCTTTTGCTATGACTTTCTCAAGCAGCTTAGGGATCCTTGAGCTTCCTCAACAGGCTGGTGGGGAAATGGAAAGTTCATTCTGGGACTCCTCCAAAGCTCTTTGAAGTCACTGGGAGTCTTTCCATTAACTTCAGTAGGCTTTGGGTCAGGCCCTTAATACTGAGTCTAGGGACTCTGATGAAATTCATCCTTGTGCAGAGGGCCACCGCTCACTCTGCTACCACTGCAGTCCCACTTAAGCTTTGCTTTTTGAGGGCTTAAATAGGACATAAGTGATGCATAGACTATGTGCAGGCTCCCTGCACAGACATGAATTTCATCTTCTGTGCAAACCACAAAAAATGATACGTAATAAACAAATAGGCATATTTTATGGTGTAAAAATGTGGTCTCCTTTGCAACCTGGGTGTCAGAGATATGGGCCCAAACAGCAATTTTATGGGGTTACTGAGTGCTACCAGAAAGACTCAGAGTCTTCTCCACTCTGACTCCACTGGGACTTCAGCATCTTTCGGGGTGATCCCTCTGGCAGCTTTCTTGTCTGCCATTCATGAGAGAATACACAGGGCTAGGCTTGGCAGGATCCCATTGAAATCCAGAAACAATGGCAAGAGAGAAATTATTTTTCACCCTTAACTGATGATGGAGAAGCTTCCAAAGGTGGAGAATGAGACTTCTAGAAAGGGTGGGTTTTATTTTGCATTATAGACCGCTATTCCCCTCAGTTGTTGTCATTTCAGTGATGGCTGGGCTACAGATAGAGGGGTTGAATCGGTTACAGCCTTGGCTAACATAGCTGCATTTTTTTTTTAGCTCAAGCAGTAGAGGCTCATGGGTTTTAGATTTGATCCCTTTTGCCGCTCACCAGTCCAAAGGTATGATGTTATGCTAGCAGTCAATATTGTTGCAAAATCAAATGTTTCTGAATCTGCGTGATGAGTCCAGTTTTCTGCAACTACCATCTTCGGAATATCTCTGAATTGTTGCAAAAACTTGCCAACTGAATCAGAAAAAAAAATCTTGGTAATATGGATAATCCTCAAAATCAATAGAATATTAAACGTCTTTTTCCAGTCCGACTTGTGACATAGACGGCTGCCCATGTTGATAACATATGATATATTATAGAACATACAATATGTTTCAATGCCCTTAATTTATGAGTCATGTACAGAAAAGCCACATTATTCTATATATTATACTGACTAAGACTAAGATGGTTTTAGAATCATTCACATAATTGGCCCATAAATCATTATGAATTTAACCAGAAATGCACCCAAAGGGAATCTGGTTGCAGGGCAGTAACTGAGTATGAAACAGACCCGCTTGCTTAAAATGAAGTTGGTGTCAAAGAACAAGTTAAGAGCAATTGGGATCAAAGTGCTGGAAAGGCGGTAATGGGAAATATATAAAGAGAAGACAGGAGAAGAAAGGGACAATGATGGAACAGAAGACCCTTCCATTTCCTCACAGTCCTTCAGCATCCTGCCATGGTCACAAGCATGTAATAAGCAAGTTTGGAAAATGCTCCTCCAAACTGCTTTAGGCAGCAAAATTGGACTGGAAGTCTCTCAAGAAGAGGCTCTTCTCTAAAAGGTTTCTATGAGGTCCTTGCTTCAATTATCTGTGTTCTTTCTCTGGGTTGCAGTAGTGCCTGGGCCTCCTAGTCATGGATGCTGTACAAACACAGAATGAATATGTATTTTCAATATATAGATGTATTACTAGAAAATTTTTGTGGATGGAATTTTTGGGCTTTTACTCCCTAACCTAGTTGAAACCAGGAGGTGCCAAACTGGGTAGGAGGGAAAGTTTTAACCAATCTTTTTCAAACCTTCAAAATTGTTTTAGGCAAAGATTCAAGTGGGTTCTAGTATATCTAGTTTGTCTATCCCTACGTGAAAAATGCCTAGCAGGGGGAGATGTTCTTCTAGATGCTGAAGATGCATCTTTTGGACAAACAAAAATATATAAACTTTCTCCTTTTCTATCCTATTGTATGATGGGTCATTAGTTCCAATGTTGCCCCTTCACCCATCCTACCCACTTCAAAGTTAGTGCTCTCCAGTGATACAGACTACTTTATTTAGTTTGTATCCGCACCACTGTAATTCAGAGCAGCATGTGCTTGAAAGAAGCCTCAAATACATGAACAATTGTGATGGAAAAGAGGAAAAAGACAAAACACAGACTTACCGTCTGAAAGGGTAAAGCTACTCCTCAGAAAGCAGCACAAATATAAGGGGTGGGAAAGCTTTGAAATGTATATTTCTGTAGTTCATTTTTGAGGTGGTTTCTATTGCTCCTCTGAGAAACAGAGGAGAAGAGCAGTATTGGTAAATTACATTTTTATCTTCCTTTTCATCCCCAAAGTCCCTGTAGGGGCTGTACAAACTGTACAGAGACCATTTTGCTCCCCATTGAGATGCAGCCACCTCTTGTGGAGACTGTAGCACTCCAGCAACACTGTACAGTAGGTTAGGACAGAAAGTGAAGAAGAATACTATCTCCAGTTGCAAGAGCTGAAGAGATCTAGGGAGATAGAATATAGCCCTTGTTGACAGAGTTTCACCAGGACACCGATGCCTCTAGATCAGGGGCAGCCAACCTGAGCCTGAGAAGGAGCCAGAATTTACCAATGTACATTGCCAAAGAGCCACGTACTATGTCAGCAGCCCTCCATCCGCTCCTCCCCTCGCTCCCAGCGCCTCTCACCCACCGGCAGCCCTGCCAATCAGTACCTCCGCCTCCCTCCTCACACCTCCCAATCAGCTGTTTCATGGTGTGCAGGAGGCTCTGGGGGGGGGGGAAGGAGCGAGGGCATGGCAGGCTTGGGGGATGGGGTGGGAAGGGGTGGAGTGGGGGCAAGGCCTGTGGTAGAGCGAGGGGTTGAGTAGTGACGGGGGCAGCTGCAGGCACCAGCGCAGCAAGCGTGTGCCAGGGGCGGCAAGCTGCGGGGGGGCGGCCTGCCAGTCACTGTGAGGGTGGCAGGTTGGCGGCTTTTGGCGGCATGCCTGCGGGAGATCTGCCGGTCCCGTGGTTTCGGCGGCAATTTGGCGGGGGGGGGGGGGACACCGATGGCGCGGCACCGGCGGACCTCCCGCAGGCATGCCGCCGAATCCGCGTGACCCACAGGCGCGCTGCCAAAAGCCACCTGCCTGCCATGCTTGGGGCGGCAAAACACATAGAGCTGCCTCTGAGTAGTGAGCACCCCCTCAGCACATTGGAAAGTTGGCACCCGTCGCTCCAGCCTCAGAGTCAATGCCAATACAAGGAGCCGCATATGGCTCCGGAGCCACAGATTAGCCACCCCTGCTCTAGATCTATGGACACTTGATGACCCTAAAAGGTCAGGCTTCTATATAGATCTCATTCAAGGGGCAGCTCCTGCAGCATCACAGCACCCCCAGCCTGTACCACCATGCTGAGGAATTAGTTCAGTGGTGATTCAGAGGGACGAGAGCCAGCTCCTGAATCGCCAACCGCAATTCCTGCAGCAGTTAGATATTCTTTGGAGGTTTCCCATCCCAGGACGAGCTCAGCCTTGCTCAGCTATGAGATTTGAAGGGCTCCTAGAAGATGGTTGTATGACGGCAGACAAAAGAGGCAGAGTGGGGTGGGTAATGAGATGGGAAAGGCAGATGGACCAATCAGTTGGGAAAAGCGGTGGGATGAAATGTTGAGGTTTCTGATGTCCTCAAGGTCTGGTATATCTGCAACTTCCATCAACCTGGTCAAATTCTCTGCAACTTGAAATTCAGGAGGCTAGAAATAAAACTCTCTTCTCAATCCTGGAATCTCAATTTTGCTCCCGAATGTTTCCCAGAAGCCGCACAGAATACATCCTATCATCACCTGGTGAAAACAGTCGTCATTGTTCATGCTATTGTAGGAAATTATGAGACGGGTTAGATTTTCTTGAAGCCACCTTCAGTTGTTTCTCAAAACTATCTAGACTTATTAGGTGAGCTCATCTGCCTGGCAGGAGAAGAGAGCATCTGCTTCTGATTCCTCTCCTTGATCTCCTAATTTTTTGGGGCATGGTGATGGTAGGGATTTGAGTTCTCTACCATCAGTTTTCAGAAGGAGGAGGCAAAAAGCTAGACACCCAGGAATCAAAAAAATTCTAGGAACCCTTATTTGCTAAGACAGGCTGTCAGCTTTTCAGTCCCACAGTGTTGACATGAAATGGGAGGGATGAGGCAGAGCACTGCTACCTCCATCTAATGAACTGAGCGAAAGTGAAACCACCTGCTTTTTGAAACCTCTTCCAATAGTCAAGATGGACTTGTCTCAGAGATGGCATGATGATTACCATGGAGGGATCTAGCCAGCCCTGCAGGAATAACTTAACCCTACCAGCTTAGGGATGAGAACAGGTATCCTGCTAGCAACAGTAAATGAAACCCAGCATAGTTTCTGCAGAGCGAATGGCATTGTTCTTAGGCTGCTGCTTACTGACTGCTGTGATATTCTCCATATGCTGTAAGTGGAACTGTGTCCTGCCTTGGATAACAGTGCAACCATCCAGCCTGGTTTTTATGTTTCTCTGTTTATGGATGTGGCTCTGTCTTAGTCTGTGCTCTTTGTTTACTTTGGCTTAGTTTATGTATTACTTCCCCAGCTCTGTGATCAAAGGCAGGTTTCCTCCAGCATTCACATGATCAATGTCACCTACTCCAGGCTCCTTAGGGATTCAAATTGGATTGTATAGAAATAGATAGATACTGGTATAACTTGGAACAGAGAGGACATGGATCAGTGGAATGACGGGACGTACATGTTAGGTGGAGGAGGGAAAGAAGTAACACAAGGCCCCGTATCCTATGTAGCATATTGGACCTAAATTATGCAGTAGAGATCCCAGAATATAGAGCACTGTTTACCCTACTCTAACCACCATTCCCTGACACTGAAATTAGTACAGTATCTTGTGGGCTTTTTATGTTCAATTTTAAATTCCCCCCCCCCCCCCCCCAAAATTTGGAGAGTGTGGTATTGAAAAGGTGTAACTGGGTTGCAGTAATTATTAGAGGGAATCAGGGCTTTTGGTATCAAAGACTGTCTGGGGCAGATGATTTTGGTTTTTGGTACTCAGGATGCAGTTAGAATTTTTGGAGAGGGGCTGCATCTCCTTTCTCCCTCCCTCTTTTGGGGCGGCGGTGGAGGAGATGACTTTAAATGATGGGAGGGGTGTTTGAATTCTTTGTTTCAACTGGATGTTGCTTTGGAGGTTGGTGGGATAGGGGAAATGATTTCCACCCATATGTGCCACTGTTATTCCAAGCAACAATGGATGAGATGTTTCTGCTGAAATGATCAGAAGTGGATACTGACATTTTAAATTGTCATCATTATACTTCAGAGTCAACATTCTGAGCTGGAGGGAGCAGTTCACAGAAATAATAGTTTCAGGATGTCTGCAGACTCAGGCTACATCTTCACTGCACGGGAGGGATTGATTTAAGATACGCAAATTCAGCTACGCGAATAGCGTAGCTGAATTCGACATATCCGAGCCGGCTTACCCCGCTGTGAGGACGGCGGCAAATCGACCTCCGTGGCTCCCCCATTGACAGCGCTTACTCCTACCTGTGCTGATGGAGTACAAGCGTTGATTCGGGGATCGATTGTCGCGTCCCAACGAGACGTGATAATTCGATCCCCGAGAGATCAATTTCTACCCGCCGATTCAGGTGGGTAGTGAAGACGTAGCCTCCGTTAGATATCACTGCATCAATTATATTTCATTCATCTTTTGATAATTATCTTCCCAGCTACAAGGGTTGGGGAATTTTTTAATGAAAGCTTGAATTCCAGAGCAGTTATTCAGTAGACTGATTCAAACAAAAAGCCTACAATTATGTGTTTGTGCAGCTGCATAGTCACATTATATGTGGTGTTCGGAGTTAACACAATGGCAGGTTAAACTGATGTGTGTGTATAGCTTAACATAAGGATCGGTTGTATGAGTGGGGGCTGCTTATATAAGGAACAGCAATACTATATTAGCTAGTGATGGGCATCTCTCAGATCAAATAGTCATCCGATAATTCAGAGTAGGAATCAGGCTGGAAATCTGAAGAACAAGGGAATAGCGAGCAATTGACATTTGATAGGAGCAGTAGGTGAGGATGCACTAGAACTTCCACTGTGATGAGACATTATCCCTATCAAGCTGTAGGATCTTACACCTTTAGACCATGCATTCTTTTGATATCTTCATCACTGTCTGGTTCCACCTGAGCCAGCTACACGGCAGAAAGAGAGATGCTAATGCATTCAGTGCCAGTTCAAATTAGTAGCCAGGAGGGACTGGGGAGAGGAAGGGGATTACCTATACATATTTTAACCTCTGCAAATTTTTGCATTTGTTTGGACCAAGGCTCAGTTTTATCCTTATCTCTTCTGAACGAATTTACTCACCACTTACCTGCTGTATGTGAGGATTGGTAATATTCACCAGGGTTCTTTTGAGGAGAGACTTTGTTAGCATATATGCAGGCTTTCACTGTTTGAAACCATAGCCTAGGATGGAATTTAGAGTAGGGGTCTCCAAGGATTTTCTGGTGCATTTGAATTTATATTCCTGAGATCTGTGTTAGGGATCTTGAACGTTTAACTCTTTCTTTGGTGCCGCCGAATGTACAGACTCTGAGTCACCTGTGTTGTTTCACAAGTGACAGAGTCAGTTTTATGATGTTCTTAACTTGTGGGAACAGAGCACCACGTTAGTCTGCAATAAATAAAGGAAGGATGTAGGGAGCAGGAACCGAATGTGGAGTACAGCGTGCACCTGCTCGGCAGCAGATCTGATCACTTCCCACTCCTAGTTCTACTTTTGGTAAAAGCTCTTTGGACTCCGGAGCAGTTGGAAAGTTCAGGCTAGGTTCCAAAGATTCTTTAGCCTTCTGCTCTTTCTCTCTCCCTCCTCCCCCGAGAAACAAAACCCATCATTCGTAACAAGCTACTTTAATATAAGTCTCCAGTGAGACACTTTAGCTAACTATTATTAATGTCAGTGCTGTAAACAGGGTTGCAAGAGTGATTAGGAGTTGCAGCTCTCTCTGGAAATTTGGATTCTCCAGTCCATTGAGAATAAGTTTAAAGAAGGATTTTACAGTTTTACTTCAGCATCTTAAACCTCATTATGTTCCCCTAAACTGTTACAGACCAGCATGCAGCAGGGAGCCTATAACTCTATTCTATTGTAACCCAGCATCCAAAAATCCCCACTGCTTTGACATGACTAAACTTACCTCTTTGATATTGCAGCACCACGTCCAGGAACTTCCACCATTGACACCAATTTTATTACTTTTGCCATATAATATAATATCTAGGAGAGTACAGAGCTGTGGTGTGATTATCTCTTTAATATCACAATTCCTCTAGGAACCTATACTACAGAGATGACTATGTTTCCTTAGCTTTTGTATAATATAACACACAACGTGCCTGCTTCTTTCAACATTGAGATGCAATTTGTGTTACCTTATTATGTTACAGTGCAGAATCCAGGAAACTGAAACACAGCTGTGATTGGAGAAATAAAGACTACAGCAGCAAGATGAAAATGCTTTGTCTCTGCTCTATTGAAATACATAGTTCTGTGACTGGTGTGCATAGATTTTATTCCTTTACAACAATAGCTTAAGTTGCATGGAAACTCTGGGCTTTGTGCCATAACTGGTCTTTCTTCCTCCCTCCTGCTCCAAACAGTTAGATTATGGCTCTTCCAGAACTGTTGACATGAGCACGGTCTTCTGTATAACTGTAAATAATATTTCTTTACCTCTTTTCTAGGGCCCCCCAGGTCTACCAGGCTTACCAGGCCCTCCTGGCAAGAGAGGCCCACGGGTAAGTGGTTTTTTGAGTCTACCCCTGCGCCTTTTTGCTGGCATCTTGTCTTTCTGTGCTGCTATTCTCCATGCCAACACATGGTTCTACCGTAGTGATTGAGCTAGTGACCACTTTGAGCACAGCTGTTGAGGTCTGGCACAGTTTAGAGCAAAGATTGGCTTCCATCCTTTCCCCCTCCGCTATACAAGATTTTCAGCAGGCCAAACTTCTTCTGCCACGGTCTGGGGAAGGAGCAGCCTGACCTGAGGTTTGGCATTAGGCTATCGGTCAGACTGTTGCTCTCTGTCCTTATCTTCCCACTTTCTCTTTAGTGTCCAACCTTTTATTGTTACAGAACACACAGAGACATTTGATTTGACCATGTTTCTTATCTGGCCTTTATCTATCAGGTCTCCAGACCTACTTCCTCTCACCTCTGAATTTTGCCCTTGCACACAATGCTATCTAAATGGCTCCTATAATAAAATTAATTTTAATTGATTTCCACTCAACTTAGCTGTGGCGGACCCAGAGAAAGGACCTCTCTGACCATTTTCTTGTCTGTTTCAGAATCTAGGACAAAATCTCTAACCTAGTCTTCTGTGTATTTTCCCTTCTACCCCATATCTTCTAAATTCAGATACAAACATGACTAAGAGTCCCAAGAGCCATCCTGGGGAAATGCCTCATCCCCGGAAACACCTGGGTTTTTTGAGTCCTGTAGTCAGCTAAGTTACACACAACTTTTAGCATTGAGTCAGCTTCAGCAGCTATTGCAGTACTGGGCAATTCTATACCGGTGTTTTTAACAATAGACGGCGATTCTTGTGGTAACACAATGTTGTCCCAAAGCACAGATCTGAGTGTGGATCCTGAACTCACATTCTTGCATACCGAGTTGGGGGGATTGGGGCCCTTGGCCTCTAGGGTGGGAGCAGGAGGAAGGATCATTTAATATCATGATCAAGTCACCTCTTTCAGTTGACCCTTGAGCTGCCAGAGTTCCCACTGGTGCCAGAGGGAACTTTAGCTGGAAAGATGGGTCAGCCCCACACGAGGCCTTGGAAAGATGGCTCTGAGGGCAGAAAACAGGGGAGTGCCAGAGGGCGCTTGTGTTGCAGTCCAGTGAGATTCATGGTAAACAGGCGTGGATAAGTGTACCCCATTTCTGTACTAGTAAAAGGGAATGGCCTGTTTTCCTCCCCCCACCCCCCCAAAGAAGCTGAGTGCCCACAGCTCCCCCTGAACCACTTCTCCTCTGTGGCACAGATAGCGTTAAACACATATGCGTGGAGCCCCAGGGCCCAAGTAGTTTGTTAGCCAGTTATGGGCGCAGGTAGTGCCTTACGAGCGTGTGAATGTCATTCACAGTGATTCATACAAGAAAAAGGAGGATTCTGTGCTGGTACGTGCGAAGACATGCAGTTCAGAGGAAGGCAGCGTATCTAGTGCTTAGAGCAGACTCCTGCATTTTAACTGGGATTCTGCCACTGACTCATATGACCTAAGGGAAGTCATTTAACCCCATTTGTAACAGAGGAGTCACACAGGGATGTAATACTGCATTCGCTTAACGAGCAGGAGGGGTGAGGATTAGCTAACTGTCTGCTCTTCCCGTGCAAATTTTTCATTCCAGGAGCTCTTAAGCACTTCTGTAATGGGCCATGATTCTCATTCACACTAAGGCCCCTTTACTCTGTCCGTGAAAAGAAACCTTAAAGTGTAATTTGTGCTCACTTTAAGGCCCCTTTATGCAGCCAGGATGATGTAAAGGGGCCTTAGGGTAAAGGAGGATCAGGCCTGATGTTTTCAATACAGGTTATTTACTTACCTCAGTGTTCTGCACTGGAACTTTTGCAGCATGGGTACTGAGAGATCCAAGCATTTAGCTGTTGTTTTGTACTGTTGCCTTCATGGTCCTGGGTAACGTTTCGCACAGATACAGCTGATGTTTTGTGCAGAGACCTGCGCGGTGCAACCCATGACATATGCAGGCATAGCTACTCTTTTTTTTCCTTTGGCAAACAGAGTGACCCAGCTACATATTTGACATAATCCTTTATTGACAAACACATTAGCACAGACCATGCTTAAATACCAACACGGGGTTCTCCTATGAGTCTGCAGTTGCTGGAAAATTCCCAGTTAAGGCTGAAAGTCTCTGCTCTCCCTCGCTCATAATCCTTACCGCAGGTCTCCAGCTGAGCTTAGTGAGCACAATGGGATGTCTGCGCTCGGAGCTGGGCGTGCGATTTCCAGCTCCAGGAGACATAATCGTGCTAGCTGTCATGGAGCTAGCGTAATAAAAACAGAACACAGCTGCCGGGGCATGAGCGGCAGGAGCGGCTAGCCACCCAAGAGATGCACTTGGGTGGCTAGCCCCTCCCACTGCTCGCACTGGCCATGGCCTGCCTTCTATTTTTAGTGCACTAGCTTGTTGAGAGCTAGTGAAAGTAAGTTTCCCGGAGCTGGGAATCCCAACCTCAGCTTGAAGTGTAGACATACCCCTCTGGTATGTAAGCTTAACCCAGGGTCTGGAGGCCCCAGCTTTCCTGTGCACATCTATCCAAATTCCTACAGCTAAACAAAACTGAGCTTTGACATTTCAGTGGCAGTGAAAGGAAAAAAAGGGTTGTTAAGGCTATGAGTGGGTCTTTCAGTGTCCTCCCATCCATAGCACAGCCTGCTTCAGCAGGGAAGAAGAACTGCCCTGCGCGTACTGTTGTTTTGTCTTCATTAATGGTTCTGGGATTTAAGGATTTGCACTAGAGGAAGGGAATGTGGCCAGACAGTAGGATGGGCTTAGAGGGGTTCTTGTTTTTGGTTGCAAAAGCACCCTGAAAAAATAAACCATCAACCTCAGATATTTTTTTTTCTCCTTTTTGCTTAACCTGGACCTCCTTGAAATTCCTCTGCAGCTGCACAGACCTTGTCCCTGCTGCAACAAGACCCATACTGGATCAGCCCATTGGTCCATCAAGTGAGGTATCCTGCCTCTAGCAGAGAAAATTTCAGGGGAAGGAGGAACAATGCATGTAACTAGCTTTGTAATGCTGTACGTTTTGAGAGCAGGAAGGATTTCTTCATCTCCTCTGCAGTTTATGGCCTGATGAGGCATGGTGCTCTCATCTTAGCTTGGATAACTGCAGTGTTGTTAATGCTTATACAATTAGCCGCCTCCTCCGAAACCTGCCACAGCCTCTGACCACCTGCATCAGTGAATTCCACAGGGTGACGATGTCCTATTGATACAGCACAGTATTTCCACTTCTTTATATAAGTCTGTGGGCTGACACCCATGTTCTCTGATTATTGGACAGTGTAAAAATAACTGAGTGGCTTTCTCTTTTCTAGGGTTGGTGGCCCACTGTTGGTTTGTGGAGAGCTGGCTGGTCACATGATGCTGGCTCCTTATTTCCAGTCCTCCTGAGCAAAATAAGCTCTAACAGTCGAAGCATAGTATTGCCAGTGTATAACTGTATCCACACTAGGGGCTCTTGCCAGCATAGCTGTCGGTCTCAAATTGCACCCCGACCAATATAGCTATGCCAGTGAAAGTTTGTAGGGTAGACCTGGACAGTGACTTAATTGTGATAAGCATAACACTCACAGCTGTAGTTTGTGCTGGCACTACATACAGGGTTTTGTACTGGTATTTGTTAGGAACATGTACGTTTTTTTTATTATTTTTTATATTGAAATACTTTATATTGGTACAATCCCTAGCCTGGATGCAGCTTTGTTGTATAAGGATACCTTATATGGGAATAGCTGTACCAGCATAAAGCACCTTTGTACTGACATAACTGCATCCATGCTAGGGAAGTTCTACCACTTTAACTATGCTGCTATAAAGTGGTACCACATTTGTGTGCAGACAGTTCGATTGCACTGAAGAATGTGCACGGCTTAGTGAGGTCTGCAGAAAGAGAGTTAAAAGGTGCTGTGAACCACAGCAATAATGCTTACACGGAAGTTTCCAAATGTTAACTAAACCTTACAACCACACTCTGGAGTAGCACAGGAAGCCTGCACATGTGGAAAACAATGGGAAGTTTGCCACTGGATTCACTTCCATGGAAGCAGAAACAGACTTAGGGTAAAATTTTCAGAAGTGCTTAAGTGACTTAGGAGCTTAAGTCCCATTGAAAGTCAATGTTGCCATTTTACAGGTGGGCAAACTGATTTGCACAGGATCTCATAGCCAGCCAGTGGCAGAGCTGGGACTAGGACCCAAAGGTTTTTAATGTCAACTCTCTGCACTAATTTTAAGCTCTCAATAGATAGGAGAAATTCCATTGTGCAAGGAGGTAAAATGTTGCTATTGCACTCACTGATTCTTACCTCCATCACGCCATGAGCCTCAGAGCTTTGGAAGAGTCCGAGCTCCTGCTGTAGCATTTCCTTGCTACATTTTGTCTTTGGTTGCAAAAAAAAAAAAAAAAAATCCTCTTCTTTTTAAAAAAACGGGGGCTTTTTTCCCCAAGATGATAAAATTTCAGTCTGCTGTAAAGATTGTTCCAATCTCCTCATTCCACTAGGAAGGTTTTCCAGCTTCTAAGTAGAAGTGTTTAAAGAAACAGTTTGTTTGGCCTCATTTCAAATATTTAGCTCGTTTTTGAGCAAGCCAAAGGTCAGAGTGGAATCTGGAGGTCAGGAGCAGAAAAGCTGCTTTACATTGTGAAGCCCCCAAGTCTAATGAGTTTTCAATGAGTAGCCGTCCCTTTTGGATGAAGCTCTTTAGCATTTTGCCTGAGTTTTTTAATGTGTGTGGGGGGGGGGGGGGGGGGGAATTGCACACAGTTACACGTTTGTTAATTTGTGCAGACTGTGAACCAATACAAATAAAAGAGTTTCTGTGAGAGGGTTCCCATCTCTGCCCATGATGAACTGGCTGGCACTGTGGAGTTGACAAGTAGATGGCTTTCACATGAGTGACATTCCATCCATATTACAAGCCCAGCCACGTTTGGGAACCCCCTTACCCCACCCAACCCCATTTTCAGAACACATTGAGGGATTGTGTTCAACGCCTGGTTTCCATGCTGCTGATCCTCTGGTGACTGCTGATGATTAAAACAGTGTCCCATGATAAAACTTTCCATGGAATTTCTGGTGCAGAGGCTGGAAGACTTCAGATGTAAGTCGACTTGTTGCTGGGTTTTATTGTTTAAGCAGTGCCGAGAGTGAGCCAAGAGTGTGTGTGTGTGTGTGAATAATATGGGGCTGGTAGAATTTCAGCTCCTAACTTGCTGGACTCAATTTGTCCCATCTGATGCAAAGAAAAGAGAGAAATGAGATGATGATGATTACATATAGTTATAATACTTATGAGTATATACCAACCCTTTTAGTTGAAGGGGAAAGAAGTAGAGTTTAATCTAGAAGAGCATGAATAGAGGGTAGCAGCTAGCTCCAGCACTGCTCATCTATGGAAAGGTGGGTTTCAGAGTAGCAGCCGTGTTAGTCTGTATCCGCAAAAAGAACAGGAGTACTTGTGGCACCTTAGAGACTAACAGATTTATTAGAGCATAAGCTTTCGTGGACTACAGCCCACTTCTTCGGATGCGTGCTCTAATAAATCTGTTAGTCTCTAAGGTGCCACAAGTACTCCTGTTCTTTTTATGGAAAGGTGGCTACGTCTGGGAGATACTGATTAGGGATAGGTAATCCTGATGGTCTGCAAGGGGAGGGTAATGAAAACTGGATTAGGCTGAGTAAAAAAGGCAGATTGGACTGACACTGTCTTTGTGCAGTGTGTGTTGATAGAGGGATGGATGTCTCTGAGCCTTGGTTTGATGAGAAGAAGCTGCCTTTCAACATGTCATATAACAGGCGGTTAACTGGAATGGGAGCATCAAATGTTGCCGCTGTAGTTGCTTAGTGCCAATAGTTTGATGTGGTCCCTTTGCCGAGGAGCTGTCCTAAATATACCTTTGGTGAAGTTCCTTCTGTGTGTGGTTAGTTCAGGTGGGAGTAGTTAAAACTGATCTTACTGGAGTGGCTAAGGGTCGGTGAAGATGAGATTGTGCAGCTGAGAAGGGGCTTTGATTTGCTTTGGCATTTTATACGTTCTTTGTGCTTCAGTGTGAGAAAAAGAGACAAGACTGCAAGCACAATAGACTGGGGAGGCTGCTGGTTTTCCTATGATCCATTATTATTTATTTGTATCGTGGTAGCACCTAGGAGCCCCGGTCATAGACCAGCACCCCACTGTGCTAGGTGCTGTACAAACACAGAACAAAAGGACAGCCCTTGCTCCAAAGAGATTACGACCTAAGTATCTATGTTCCTGAGTTCTGGTTGAGGGACAAGTTTTAGGGGTTAAAGAGTACTTCATTCCCCATATCCATTTAATCATAGGGCACTTTGTTGAGATTGCCTATAAGCATGCGGCTTGTGGTGATGGAGAGATGGGCACCTGCACAGCAAAGACTCAACTGAGCCCAGCAGATTGCATAGGCAGCCCCACAGCTATTAGATGACAATGACTTGTTTATGACTATCCTTACATTCACAGCCATGACCTAAAGGTGAAAGATGTCCTGGTTTATTACCAAACTCCCTCCGATTTAGAATGTTTGCTAGGCAGGAGTTGTTTATACTTGGGCTGGCTGATTCTACAGCGTTGGAGTGTCCCCACAGTTTGTGATCACTTATTATAGCTGAAAGAGAAGCGTAATGAGCTGAATTGTAGCTGCTGGGATCAGTGTAAATGAAGGGATAGTTGCATCTGCCATTGGCTACAGGAGATAATAGAATGGCTCCATGAACATCTGAGACACACAATATTCTATTTAGGATTGATTGGGTTGCAGAAAGCTTGTTAGCTCCATTAGTGGTTTGATGGGGGGTCCATGTCACTGGGACATGTGCTATGCATAAGGGCACTTGTTTCTGAGATGGATGAATTGAAATGGGGTGTTGTGGTTTCTTTTTTCATTTTTGTTGCGTGCTGGGGTGGGTTGTTTATTAAATTTTGTTGCCTATGGGCAGATATGATGAAAGGCGAGAGGTGGTTGATGGTGAGACAGTATGAAAGAGGAGTGAGAAGTTGCCTGTGGGATTGGAGAGGAACAATAAGCGAGGTGAGGAATAAATGTACCCAGGGGCTGGCAGAACACCGAGACCATATCCATAGAGCATCTTAGCACTGATCTGGGTACATGTATGTGGGCTTGGAGGGTGGAGTTTAAAGTTCCACCAATTACTTCCATTGCGCTTATAGACTGGTGCGTTGCTTAACTCGGAGGGCCTGCCTGTTCAGCGTTGCACTGCTCAAAGCACCTGAGGCAGGTGCTGTCCTGTACGTTCTGTTACTCTGCCCATGGAGAGCTGTACCACGCTGAATCTTCCTCCTCTGCCAAGAATGTGGGTGTAAACTGAGATTAAAGGGCTAGCCATGTTGGAACATATCAAAATCAGTTATGTTTTACCATTTTAGGACTATTGCCAGACAACGCCCTTGTCTCTCCATAGCTGAGCTAGACATTTTAAATGGGACTTTCATAACCTTTGGGCTTGATCACTGCCGTGCCTTGGTTACTGGGTTGGACTTCCCACTACACCAGCAGCACATTGCCTTCCACTTAGTCAGATTGGGACACTTTGGAGATTTCGAGTGAGATGGATGTCTCCTGTTTTGATCTTGCTAACCCCATGTTCTGTTCATCTCCCTATGTCTCTGATCCTGCTCCCACTGAAGTTAATACTAAAACTCTTATTGAATTCAATAGTATAGGAACACCCCCTTAAACTAGGGATCTGGGTGTTTATCTTATTGCACATCTTATCACTGAGTGTTGAGAATTCTGATCTTGCAGGCCTTTGCTTGGACTGAAGACTGGTCCCCTTTTTAGGCTGGCTTTTGGTTAATGTTTCCTACAGTTGTGCTGGAAAAGTCTGCCTGTGAACTGTGTTAGGTACATTATTTGTTAGCCCATGAGTTTCTGATTGGAAGTTTAGCCATAGATAGGGCTACAGATTCGTTATAGCATTTTTTAAATAAAAAAAATCACAGAGCAGTCATGGTGAATTCCGTAAAAGTCACGGATTTAGTGATTGCTCCATGATTTTTGTTAAAAAAATGTCCTGACAGATATGGGGGCATTGACCATCTGTAGTAGCACCTTCCGCTCCAGCACCACAACCCTAATCTTGGTCTGAGTGGGGAGGGGAGCTGGGCCCAGACTAGGGTGACCAGATGTCCCTATTTTAGGGTCTTTTTCTTATATAGGCTTCTATTACCCCCCACCCCCATCCCAATTTTTCACACTTGCTGTCTGGTCACCCTAACCCAGACCCATGAGACAGCAGCCGCTGCTGCCGGGTGAGTCACCGACACCAAAAAAGTCACAGCCGAGCAGGAAAATCACGCTATCTGTAACTCTTTTCCCACCATGACAAAGCTGCAGCTGAAGCTATAGATTCCGCGTTTCCAGTTGGAAGCTGTGTGAGTGTCAATCGGCATTGGCTGGTCCCAGTTGGAGGTTGTGCTGCTGCCTATAGCTTTCTTGTTGAGAATTCTGTCTTGTATTCTGCTGGATAACAAGTCGCATGAATATGCACCAAAAGGAGACCAAGCTGTAAAATGGGATTTGAGCTGGGATGTTTGACTCTGAACTTCCATAACAGCTGAACTACCCTCGCTTTATAAATCTGGCTTGGCGCTTTAGACCTTGCGCTGGACTGCTTGCATTCACTGCTGATGCATGACACATTGTAGGATCTCGACTTTATAGAGATGTTGCTGCTCTAAGCTCTGTCATTAAAACTAATCCCTCTATAATTAGGACAATTTTTTCTTTGCACAGTTATGTGGCTCTAAATATTTCCTTGATCCCAAAGACCCTAGGGAAATGCTTTAATCAGAGACAGTGAGGAAAAATGGTCCAATGATTACGGCACTAGCCTGGGACTTGGGAAAAAATGTGTTCAATCCTTGCTCTGCCAGACTTCTCATTCTGTGAAACATGATGATGTACATAAGAACACCCAGACTGGGTCAGACCAATGGTCCATCTAGCCCAGTATCCTGTCTTCCGACAGTTCCCAGTGCCAGATTCTTCAGAGGGAGCTAATAGAACAGGGCAGTTATTAAGTGATCCATCCCCTGTCATCCAGTCCCAGCTTCTGGCTGTCAGAGGCTTAGGGACACCCAGAGCATGAGGTTGCAACCCTGACCATCTTGGCTAATAGCCATTTATGGCCCCATCCTCCATGAACTTATCTAATTCTTTTTTTGAACCCAGTTATACTTTTGGCTTTCATAACATCCCCTGGTAATGATTTCTGCAGATTGACTGTGCATTATGTGAAGAAGTACTTCCTTATGCTTGTTTTAAACCTGCTGCCTAATAATTTCATCAGATCACCTCTGGTTCTTGGGTTATATGAAGAGGTAACTAACACTTTTCTATTAACTCTCTCCACACCATTCATGATTTTACAGATTTCTGTCATATCCCTCCTTAGTTGTCTCTTTTCCAAGCTGAACAGTTCCAGTCTTTTTAATCTTTCTCCATATGGAAGCTGTTCCATACCCCTGAGCAACAAAAATGCTTTTCTCTGTATCTTTTCCAATTCTAATATATCTTTTTTGAGATGGGGGACCAGAACTGCACTCAATATTCCAGGAGTCAGCATACCATGGGTTTATATAGCTGCATTATGATATGTTATGTCTTATTATCTAATCCAGGGGTAGGCAACCTATGGCACGGGTGCCGAAGGCAGCACGCAAGCTGATTTTCAGTGGCACTCATACTTCCGGGGTCCTGGCCACCGGTCTGGGGGGCTCTGCATTTTAATTTAATTTTAAATGAAGCTTCTTAAACATTTTAAAAACCTTATTTACTTTACATACAACAATAGTTTAGTTATATATTATAGACTTATAGAAAGAGACCTTCTAAAAACGTTAAAAGGTATTACCGGCACGTGAAACCTTAAATTAGAGTGAATAAATGAAGACTCGGCACACCACTTCTGAAAGGTTGCTGACGCTTGATCTAACACTTTCCTAATGGTTCCTAACATTCTGTTAACTTTTTTAACTGCCACAGCATATTGAAGGGGATGTTTTCAGAGAACTATCCACAGTGACTCCAAGATCACTGCCTTGAGTGGTACAGCTAATTTAAACCCCATCACTTTTATGTATAGTTGGGATTATGTTTTTCAATGTGCATTAGTTTGCATTTATCACCATTGAATTTCACCTGCCATTTTGTTGCCCAATCACCCAGTTTTGTGAGATCTCTTGGCAGTCTCCTTTGCACTTAACTATCTTGAGTAATTTTGTATCATCTGCAAACTTTGCCACCTCACTGTTTACCCCTTTTTCCAGATCATGTATGAAATTATTGATCAGCACTGGTCCCACTACAGATCCTTTGGGGACCCTGCTTCTTACCTCTCTCCATTCTGAAAACTGACCATTTATTCCTATCCATTGTTTCTTGTCTTTTAACCAGTTACTGATCCATGAGGGGACCTTCCCCTTTATCCCATCACTCCTTACTTTGCTGAAGAGCCTTTGGTGAGGGACCTTGTCAAAGACTTTCTGAAAGTCCAAGTACACTATATTCATTGGATTACTCCTGTCCAAGTCTTTGTTGACCCCCTCAAAAAGTTCTAATAGATTGGTGAGGCATGACTTCCCTTTACAAAAGCTGTTTTGACTCTTCCCCCAACAAATCTGTTGGCTCAACAAATGCTCATGCTACAAGATGTAATAAAAAAACACTATGTTTATTACACTAAATAAACATTAAGGCTGTGTCTTTCGAAGGCGATTAAAGGCACTGAATTCCTTTGTTAGTTGTACACTAATTCCATTTGTCTCCTTTGGAAATCACAGCCTGGGAGATTTGGACCCAAACATGCAGAAGTGATGACAGCAAATATTACAGTCTCTCTCAGAGCTGAGAAAGCAGCCAAATAACTTTCTCTTTATCCACCAATCTATGCTCCTCCTTTAAATCAAGAGTAAATGAAACTACTCCTACTGGTGGCATAAAGGTTGTGCATGTTGGCAGAATATGAATCTTCAGAATTGACTCTTCAAATTGCTACACCTCCCAGGAACTTGTTCTGGGATTTAGCAGCATTATTACGTCTGCCTGGAAAGTTAGCAGATTTCATCTGCTCTGCATAAAGCCTGGGATAATTTATACTTAGTTTCTTATTCCAGATAGTGCCTTAAATAGTCTTTGGAAAACATGTTTCGTTCTTTTAATAAATGATTTAAAAGGAGATATTGCTGTATATCATCTATCGTAGGTATTTTACAGTGCCTATTGCCCTTCGTATTTGGGCAGAGAAAATTGCTATAGCTTTTTGAGTGAGGGTCACAGACTATATTTTTAATCGTTTATGTATCTATTTTTTAAACGAACAAATCATTAAAATGTCACTGGGGAAAACTGAAGCTCATTTTAAACAGGGACTTTACTCTATACCAATCATAGTATGGATTTGCATTCCAGTCTCATCAGAGCCTCTAAAAAGGCAAAATTTCAAGTGCTTTCCAGGGGATATGCCCTGAAGGTTAAACAAGTAGTTAAACCAATAAAATTTCATTCTAGCAAGTACTTCTGTGTCCCCTTATTTCAGCTCTCAGAAATGTGCCTGCTGCTTATTCTAAAATGCCAAGTAAATCGCTCTAAATGTATACAGTCTTCTTGATACCCCAAATCTCTGCTCCCTCTGGGGCTTTTGCTGCTATTTTGGTTCCTGATGAGGATGCAGCTATGTCCACAAAGCGTACTTTATACTGATGTAGTAAAGCCACCTCCCATGAATGAAACAAGCTAATCTGGTAGAAGCACAGCTTTGCTGGAACAGCTGTGTCTATGCTAGGGACTTCTGCCAGCACAGCTCTGTCGGTCAGAATCACACCCCTGACAGACATGGATTATGTCTCTATTACAGACTTCTGCCAGCATAGCTAAGTTTTATGCATTATGCACCCTGGTACCGTACTGAGCCTAAGCACAAAGCCTCCAAGGCTGCCAGGAGTTTAAAGGTCCTATTGTCTGCTAGCATAATTACGCTGAATAGTGTCCCTAGGGAGGAAGTCAGGTCACATAGGATATATGGTTGCAGAGAAGCTCTTAGACTTGAGGCCTGGTATTAACTGAAGTCAGGAGCTGTGTGGAAGCCCAGCACACCTGAGAGATCACTGCTTTACTGACATTGCTAACGCAGTTGCAAGTGGTTAGTGGGTTGCTCTCTGAAGTGGTTGCTGGCACTTTGCATATCTGCACTCTGGTGGGAGATTCCTGCAGTTGTGCATTGATGGGAACGTAGGTTTTTAAACCATCTCGCATCCCCTGTGTCTCTGCATTGCAAACTGCTCATGTTCTTGGTCTTGTTACAGTACTATTTGCCATACAAGAACAATCTGCTAACACTAGGGTTACCATATTTAAGGTTTTAAAAAAGAGGACACTCCACGGGCCCTGGCCCCGCCCCAACTCCGCCCCTTCCCCAAAGTCCCTGTCCCAACTCCGCCCCCTCCCCTGAGCGCCCCGCATTCCCCCTCCTCCCTCCTAGCCACGCGAAACAGCTGCCCGAGCGCTACCAGCTTCATGGTTTGCCGGGCAGCCTCCAGACCCGCTGCACCCCCAGCCAGGCACTTCCCCTCCTGGGCTCTGGCTGCGCTGGGGAAGCGCCCGGCCGGGGGCGCAATGGATCTGGAGGTCTGGGGGCTGCCCGGCAAACCGTGAAGCCGGTAGCGCTTGGTCAGCTTGGCTCTTCAGCTACACAGAGCTGAGGTGTCTGGGGGGAGCAGCAGCAGCCACCGCCACCGCAGGGAATCCGCCTGCAGCTCACAGCCTGCCGGAGCTGCTCAGGTAACAGGGGACTGGGGCAGGGATGCCGGCATTTTCCCAGACATGTTCGGCTTTTTGGCAATTCCCCCCGGACGGGGATTTGAGGACCAAAAAGCCGGACATGTCCGGGAAAATCCGGATGTATGGTAACCCTAGCTAACACAGAGTCAACCCTGTCCAGCCACAGTGCCATTATCTCCTTGTTACTGCTAAGAGGGCCACCTAATCAGTGTTCTGCTTAAGCCACCTCCCTCCTGGAAGGAGCAAACTGCAGCTATATATTTCATGGAGAGGAAGAGTGACTGAAATGCTCACACCAGCTCTATCCCTTCTGCTGCCAGGAATGGCTTTTCTTAATTACAGATGTTTCGGGGATAGTGGCCTGGTCTGCACTTAAGTATTGCCTGCATAGTTATGTTGGTTAGGAGTGTGCAAAACTCTGACCAACATTGCTTGCTGTCAAAAGTCCCCATGTAGATGTAGTGTTGTTGCGCCCCCTTCCCCCCGCCCCCAAGGTCCTCTTTTCAATCTAGCTTATTGTGTTTGGGGACCTGGATCACATCTAGGAGGGTTTGCAGGTACAGCAAAACCTTTCTAGTATAAAGAAGGCCTGTGTCATTCCCGGGGATTGGACTGAGCCTGGATTTGAGCTTCCTCAAAGTTCAGGGGCACTTGGAGCTGGGGTTTTTGGCGCCATCCATATTGAATAATGTTGATCTGTATAGATTTATTATGCCTCTGTTTTGTTTTAGGGTCCTCCTGGTCCCCATGGAAACCCTGGCCGCCCTGGTCTACCTGGCCCTAAAGTAAGTATTTGCCAGTGTGAAAAGCTTTTGCCTTCTAGCTCCAGAGGAGACCCCAGTAAGGAGAGAGAGAGAGAGCATCTAAGGCTACTCGATCCCCCAGGGGAATAATTGTAAGGGCTCTTTCACCACCTCCCGTGTACACCACACTGCGAGGTCCTTTCCCTACACCCTGTGAAACTCCCTGCAGCATTGCAAGGCCTGCCTTCCCCACCCTCAAAATTCACCAGAGGCTCCCAACAGCACCACGGACGTCTTCACCCTCCACAAGATCAGACGTCCATCCTGTAAGCACCCCGGCTGTTGTTCAGCTGCTTTGGGCTTCTCCTCTGGACTCTTCAGCACCCTTAGTCAGCTGTGTGACTGTGCTACCCCAGTCCAGACCGCCCAGACAGCAGAACTGGTGAAATCTTCCTTTGTCTGTCTCCTCCCTTCCCTGAAATCCCTTCCATCGCTCCTCTTCCCCTCCAAAATTCCACCCGGACTGTCCGTTCTTTGCCTGATGTCCCCTTTAATACCATGCAAAGATCCACTTCAGAGTCCTGGCCAAGATTTTGGGAACAGTCAGCAAAGAGGTTGTCCCCAAAGAATCCATCCCAGGTTTGACCCTGAGCACAATACCTGCAAGGACAAAACTCTGGGGGAGTGAGTCACTATCCTGTCACTGACTGTGCATTACCTCCAACACAGCGGAAAGTGTCAAAACTTAGTGCTTTGGTTAAAGGAGATCCTAGTAACCTGGGACATAATATCCTACCTGGCCCCTAAAGTCCCACAGTACATCACCTCTTCTGTGTATTCCAAGTTTCCCTAGTTGCTTCCTTTTGGATGTCCTCTGCTTCCCTCCCCATCCCAGCCCCGCCAAATTCTATGCTCCTTCCTCTACTGATTGCCCCCAAAAGCCTTTACTTCTGCCCCTCTCCTTTTTCTTTCCCCGCCTCCCATACAAAAGTTCCGCTGCTGCCACTGCAGTTCAGTAATAGCACCGCTGACAGTACAGCACTTGGGGTATCAAAGATTTGGCCAGTCAGAAGCAAGGCCTCGTCTGGCTGGCTAGAATACATTGTTAAAGATGTAGATGAAAAGACGGACTAATTCCGGTGTGTTGGCCAACATTCCCTCTTTCAGAAACTTCCATTCTAATATCCAGCTCGATCCATTATATAAACACGTTCTCTAGACAATGTAAAGGTTCTAGAATGGATTCTATTTGAGGCCTGACCTAATCAGAACTAGCTTTAGAGCTACTGGTGGCCCAAGTGAGACCAGAAATTAGTGTCCTATATAGGACCGGAGAAAGGAATGCAGGAGGAGGGAATCAGTGAAAATCTCTCTAATAAGCACTAACAAAATGAAAACGCTTACGATTTCACATCAAATTGAAGAGAAGGTGCAAACAAGAGTAGATTCTTTTCATTAGCACATCAGTAGGAAGAGATGTTACAATTGCTATTGATGTTCTGGGGGAAAGAGTCTAGCAACCTGGCATTTCTGCCTCTGCATAATTAAAAAGCAGGTACCAGAGATGTGCTGGTGCACAGCAGCTGTTCTGTATTTTAAAAGTGTAGTTATATGGTCTGAAAAGTGAGGTTATAAAATGTCTACATCTTGGAATTCTGTATTTATTCCCTGTCAATGGCTTCCGGATCTCACTTCTTGATTTCACTTTGTAAAACTCAACATCTTTTTATCCTAGCTGACAGCCCTGCAAACTGAACATGGGATCTGCAAATTCAAGTTTTTTTGTGGGGGAAGCCAGTTCCCCTTGAATTGTTAGTACCCCGTGATGATTTTTTGCTATGTACAAGGCAATAGTCCCAGCTTTCTTTTCTCCAGCTGTCTTGACCCTGCCATTTGATATATATATTTTTCTTCTCTTTCCTCTACACCATTCTGAACAGGTGGACTTGAGACATTAAATGTTTGGTGGGAAGACAAATGGACCAATGCATATCATAGATGCATTCTAGTTACAGTGCTTTTCCCTACTAAGGTGCAGTCAAGTTATACAGAATAGTGGGACACAGTTGACAACTTGGAGAAAACAATGCTCCCTTCCCCACCCAACCCATAAGAAAAACTCCTCATCCCCAAGGCAAGCTACACTTCACAGTATGCTTTGATGATCAGCACATCTTGGGGTTTATTGGATGACTGTGGGGAAGCAGTCCTGGAACAGAGCTCCACGTGCACTGAGAACACCCTACATTCAGCTCTGTCAAATTCAAATCTTTGGACCTGATAGCTGAAGAGTCCCTTGATGAGTTCTCTTGATCACCATTCGCTGATAGCTGAAGAGTCCCAGCTGCCCTCCTTGCTTGTAGGTGCACTAGGAAAAAGAGGTGGCTTCAAAGGAAGCCAGGACCCAAACTGTAGTTCAAAGTTAACATCATGAATTGCATCCAGAAGTAAGTTGGGAGTCCAATACTGTCTATGCAGCAGAGGTGATAAATGTTTCATGCGTATGACTCTGATAGGCACATGGGCCTCCAGCTAGTGCACAATGTAGAGTTTCTGAGCAGCCTGGTTAATCATATCTGTCTAACTTCTTGTCAGTGGCTTGAAAAGGTCCCAGTAAAGGAAAAGAGAGAGCCTCTAGGCTGACAACCATCAGCTGTGGTAGGTGGCTTATCACGATGGTTTCCAAGGCAGAGGGAGAACTCAGTGTCCCTTAATAATGTGAAAACCATAGCTAAGTCTTGGGCTGAGAATGAATCTACATCTGGCCAGAGAATCAGCTGAGCAGCGACATAGTTCTGCTGGAACTGAGGGTGCTGTCGCTCCCCCTGGCTTGAAGTGGTTTCCATCATATAAAGGGTTTACAGTTTGGTTCAATGGCTCTCAGCATGTACAAATTGTTCCAGCACCCCCGAGCAGTGACTTTTGCAAAACACTATACAGACTGGGTAGTTCTATCTCTTCAGGTGCCACCTCTTGGCAGGCATGTACGCAGTGCTGTGGTTTTCTCTTTCCTTCGTGCCCCACTTCATTTGGCTGGTATTTAAAGCCCAACTTCTCAAACTCGGGAAGAAGGAGAGCAGAATAGACTTTGCACCATCTCTCATTTTCGTAATGAATCCACATTGCATTAATCTTGACAGGTGGGCTTCCATATTTGGGACCTGACTTTTTATCTAGAAGTGCTGAGTGTCTACAGCTACAACTGAACTTAGTGGGCACTGCAGGTGCTCAGTATCTCTGAAAATCCATCCCCTGACAGGCAGGCTAAGTAGTGCTGGCCTCAGTTTTTCCTGTTGAGGCACTCCGGCAGCTAGCGGAGGTCTTCCCTAGATAGCACTTTATAATAATAATAGCTTGGAAAAAACAAGCAATCCAACAATGGAGACCAAACTTTCCCAGACAGATACAGCTTGGAAAATATGACTAGAACAAATCTCTGTCACTGAGGAAGAGAACCAGGAGCATACTTATTATCAGCTGAATTAACAGGGCACTGATAAGACCAGGCGGTCAATTGCACATTAGGGATTTCATGATAAATTTTATTTGACCAAGGGGTGGGTGTGTCTGTGTGTTTATACCATAGTATAAAATCACTTGTAGGTTTATACTGCATTTTAGAGCTGTCCTGTTACATTGTCAAACAAGTGAATTTTTTTAAATGTACCCCATGTTAAGAATTCCACCTTGTTCCTGTCCATTATGGTGAATCTTAATAGGCATATGTATTTAAAAAGTTCTTTTAAATAGTACTATATATATTTTTGAGCCAAATTCCCTGCTGTTGTAAATGGGCACCGCTTCTCTGGAGTTCACCCATTTGTACCCCCAGAGAATTTAAACTGTCGTTTTTTTCTCAAATATCTGTAATACTATAACTGTTTAAATGAACCTCTTGCCACTTTGCATTTCTTTTGTTGTCTTTGGCAACAGCAGGTGACTTCATGTCTAGTTAGGGAAGATGATGATAATCTCTCAATTTGACATGGACTTCTGTTGTACTAAAGACCATGCTTGTTGACTTGCTAATGACTTGATGTAGATCTGCTGATAGCATTCGGTGTTGAGGGAAGGGTTTCTCCATCAGCCCAAGCATGTTTTGTAAAGCTGTGTAAAAGCTGTTGCTGGAATGGGGATTGTCTCTCTCATCTGGAGGCCTTTTGGACTGAAATGTTAGTGGCTCTTCTGAATAAATCTTCCATTCTATAATGATAGAGAGGATAAATTTCCTTTGGGAGTGTGGTTTGGCTCTAGAAACTTTGATGTTTAAAACACTGCTAGTAGTTGGATTTCTGGGATGGAGTATTTTAATTTCACAGCTCCTGACTTTTTACAGATTGGGAAAAACCTTTTTTCATGTTACAAGGGAAAACAATATGGCCTGTTAGTTAGAGCAGGGAACTGAGCATCAGGATTCCTGGGTTCTATTCCTGGCTCTACCACTGTCTTGCAGTGTGATTTGGGGGTAAGTCAAGCTCTCTGTGGCTCAATTTACCCACCTATATAATGGATCCAATAGTGCTGACCTCACAAGCATGGTCTGAGGCAGTGTCTTGGTACAGTGCTTTGAGATCCTCCAGTGAAAGGTGCTATAGAAGTTCAATTAGTACAGCAGACCCTCGCTTGAACGCGCGTCTGTATAGTGTGATTTCGCTTATAGCACGGGACCGCGCATAGATCCTGAATTTAATTAATTACATTGGGATCCAGGGTAACGCGTTCCCCGCATTAACGCGGGACCGCACATGGATCCAAAACCCTGGGTTGAAGCGGGGGTCCAGTGTACTTAGTTTACACTACTCTAAGTGATCAAGCTAAGTAGATGTGACTGGGAAGGGAACATAAAGTACAGACATCTGCCTGCAGGAAAAAATGCTGCTTTTGCAGAATAAAAAATGCTCCACAGTCCATGAGGACACTTACAGCGACCATATTAATCTGCTCCCAACAATAGCAGGTCCCATAAGCAGCTCAGAGGCCTGCAAAGGAGGATGCCACAGAAGGGAACTGCGGGGATGATAACAGCTGCATGCAAAGTGAGATTATCTGCATGACTTAATTTACTGTTTGGCAAACCCAGAAGTCTTCATTCAGAATTTGAACAGATACATCTGCATCAAATCAGCAGTGCTCTCTACAGTCTACATCCAAGAAATCTCTCTGACCAAACCTGTCGGCTTGTGGAGGACAGAGGGAAAGGGAGATTTACGCTGTGTGGAAGTTTGGAAGGAAGTGTTAACATAAGCACATCACAGTGAGGATGGAAGAATAGCTGCTTATCTAGCTGTAACCGGACCGTTATGCTGTTAATGAGAAACACTGGTTAAAAATACTTTTTCGCAACTTTCATGAAAGAACCTCAAAGCACGTGACAAATATTAATTGACCCTCACAACTGTCCCATGCAAGTCGGTAACTGATGCCCATTTTACAGATGTTCATACAGAGGTTGTGACTTACTTAAGATCACAAAAGGGAAGAAACTATAGAGGCATAGCACTGAGACTTCTGAGTGTTAGGTACCAGATTGTAGTAGAGATACTAGACAGATCTAAACTTCTTCGGATGCATCCGAAGAAGTGGGCTGTAGTCCACGAAAGCTTATGCTCTAATAAATTTGTTAGTCTCTAAGGTGCCACAAGTACTCCTGTTCTTTTTGCGGATACAGACTAACACGGCTGCTACTCTGAAACTAGACAGATCTAAGGTTCTGCATGTGCTGAAGCCTACCTGTGACATGCCAGAAGAATCTAGTATGTTCCAACCTTCTGCCCTCACATGCTCCCAACTAATTCTCTGTGTCCTGTGTCCCATTTGGCCAAGCCCCACCTGCTAAGAATTTGGGCTGGGTTTTCCAAAGGAACCTATTGGAATTAAGTGTCCAAATTCTACTGAAATTCTAGTTGGGACCAGGGCACCCAACTCCCTTTGGCTCCTCTGAAAACCCCGATCCTAAATCCTGATTTCTCTGCAGGAGCAAGAAACCTGCAACTTGAGTCTCAGCTGTGGGAAGGGAAAATTAAGAATACTACCACTTAAGATATAATGTGCCTCTTTCATCTGCCAGCTTAGAAACCCTACTACTGCTCTTGAGTCTTGCCGCTGCTAGCTCCTAATTAGTATACTTTTCCCTCTGGTTTCATCTGTCCCCTACAGTTAAATCCGGAAACAGCATCTACAGTAAGTTGCTGACCCATACTACTTAGCAGTAGCAATGGGCGTGGAGTGTTGTTTTGTGATGGTAATTTATAGGGGAAAACTTGGGGTGGGGAGGGTGGGAAATCACAACTGTGCAGCAAATATGGGAAGTCATGGCATTGCTTTCTTCCAAATATTTCTCTGGTTCTTTTAATGCAACCAAAAATAGTTAAAAACCTTTAGTGCTGTAGCAGCAACGAACAAGTTAAAAAAACAACCCTAGCCCATGCTCCAGTAAAGTGGAACCAGATAAGAAAACTTTCACAGGTGTGGGAGGAGGGGATGAGAGGAGGCACAATAAAATCGTTTTAGAAGTCTAAGGCTCCGTTCAAACAAGACCAAATGTATAAAATTTGGGTTCTCTTCAAATATGGTCATGAGATTAATTCTTTGTTTCAGGGCCAAAAAGGTGATCCTGGACTGTCACCTGGAAAAGCTCGTAATGGAGAGAAGGTAAGCATCATTTTTATTATTTATTAGACAGAGATTGGGGCCCCGTTGTTCTAGCAGCTGTCTATATACCTAGGAAGAGACAGTCCCTGTTCCAAAGAGTTTACAATCTAAGCAGAAAAAGCCCCAGAGGTTCTCACTTTACAGATGGAGGGGACTAAAGAATTAAGAGATTGTCTGCACTTCAACCAGAGGTGTGATTGCACTTGTGTAGGCATACCCATATTAGCTTTAATCTGGCTAGCATGGCTAAAAGTAGTAGGGAAGACACAGCTGTGCTGGTTTCAGCACAGGCTGTATAAGCATCCCTGGAACCTTGAGAATGTGCCCATATTCCCAGCCCATGCTGGGGTCTGTGATTTGCTCAAGATCACAGAGGGATTCTGCAGCAGAGCTGGGAATTAACTTGGATCTTTTGATCCAGTGGCTTAATTGCAAGGTCTGCCTAGCTGTCTGGGGTGAGGGGGAGAGATTTATCTTGATCATCATACTCAAAGTAGGTTGCATATATGCTCACCGTGGTGTGTGAGACTAGATTTCCCCCCCACACACACACTGATGTCTAATCAAATCAGTGCAAACCATGCAAGAATTTTGGGGTTTAGCCTTTGTTAAAGATCAAGGGGTTCTATTGCTAAACCTTTTCAATAAATTAAGATCTGAGTTTTGCTGTTTCACAGTGAATTGGTTTTTACTGATGTCTGGTAATAATTTCAATATTTATGTGAACCCCTAACAGAGGAACAATCAGAGTTCCCTAATGTGTGTATTGATTTGTTCTTTTATTAGTGCCAGCACACTTCCTCCTTCATAACTCGTGTCCAATACAATTAAACTCCCTCTCCCTCCCCCCACATCATGAAACTTTTCCTATTCATGTACAGTTAATGGAAAGCATCTGCCATGAAGGGATTATTTAATTTGAAGCCAGGTGCCTTTGGGCCATAAATTAAGACACCCAAAACCCATAAAGATGATGAAGTTAGAGATCATTGAAATTATTCTTTCAGCTCACCAGCATGAGGTGCCCTTGAAATGTTTTGAGCTGCTTCAGAATGGGTAAGATGTGGAAAGCATCTGCCAGAAAGATGTGTAACAGTTTTTTCACCAAGTATGGCTAGTGTAAGCATGAGTACAGCCCAGAGTACACTTAGCCCATGTTAACAAGGCCTTGTTCCTGATAGTATTTATAGAAATTCAGAGCTTTCAGCAAAAGTTTGGAGTAATGCCTAATTCTTCAGCTATTTACTCCAAACTCATGTTAAATAAAGACTGAAATAATCAGTCACAGTCGATGCTGAAGTCCTAAGAGTTCGTTGAGTCTAGTCAGAGAAAGCCAAACTGTACTGTAAGTAAGGAACCGGATGTGGTATGTAAATAACTTGCACCAAAGGGCCCGGTCCATTCTTAAGATGTTTCTAATACACCAGTCGGGGTTGAATTCAGTCCTTTCCCAGGAGTACAGGCAACCAGCAAATCTCTCCTTCTAAGCAGCCAGGAAAAGATCATTCAACATTGTGTATACAAGGAAAATAATTTTATTCTCAGAGCTATCGGAGACTGAGTTGGAGCAATGGGCTGAGCCACTTTAGTAGTAGTAGGGTAGTTTACGAACCTGGCTTCTGGATTTGACAAATGGAAGCAGCCGATGCCTGTTGTTCATGTTGCGTTTAAAAGACAGGATTCTGCTGTTTAAAATCCTGCCAAAATGCCATTGCAGTGTGCAGCTGAAGGTGATAATTGAAAAGAGGGCTCACATTCTGTTGGTGAAAAACTGGAGTCCCCACAAGAGCTGCCGCTAATTCACTAGTTTACTGTTTAGGTGAGGCAATTAATAGAGAGAGTGTGAATTTACAATTATCTTTTAATGGCACCTTTCTTACTTCTATACGTTCTTTTTTAGTGGATTTCTGAGGAATTAAGAGTACGAGTCACAGATACCAGCAATTCAGCCCCCGTATTGTGAAATCTATTCTATGACAAATAATTTCAGTAAGACCATGTGGCAAGTGGGAATAAAAGCAGCTGAAAACTAATGAGGCATGCTTGTGTTTTGCAGGGAGATATGGGTTTACCTGGTTTGAGTGGGCTTCCTGGACCATCTGGTCGGAAGGTAAGCACATTTTCGTTTCCAGTGAATTAAACTAATATTGTCAATAAATAACCGTAAGTACCCTTCTCAAGCATCTTTCACTATAAAATTTCAGAGTGCTTTCAAATATTTTAATTAAGCCTCAACACTCAATGTGGGGGAAGCAAGTTGCTGTTTGTGTTTTACAAATGGGTAAATTGAGGCACTGAGATTAAGTGACACCAGTGAGATCAGTGTTCTAATCCCTGCTTCTGACATGGAGTTCTGACTCCCATGCTGCTTTTCTAGGCCCTGGGGCTAGACTGTCTTTCTACCCTCTGACTCTGTGTATTGACCAGGAAAAGCGGCCAGGCTTAGGTCAGGACATGCTAGCCAAGTCATTCTAAACTTGGTCTGTCTTAGGTCCTTATACAGCCCCCAACACTATAGAATCTGAGCACTTCACCAATTTTAATGTATTTATCTGCCCAGCATGCTGTGAGGCAGGACAGTGCTATTATCCCCATTTCCCCATTGGGAAACTGAGGCACAGAGAAGGTAAGTGGCTTGCCCCAGGTCACACCAGAAGTCTGTGTCAGAGCAGGGAACTGAACATGGGTCTCCCAAGATGAGCACCCTACCCATTGGAACATGCTTCCTCTAAATGCATCCCCGGCCTATACATTTGTAGGAGGAGGAGTTTTTCTCCCTATATTTTGAATGAAGCTTGAAATTAACATGGATCTGCTTTGTTTGCTTCCATATTTGTGCCATCAGCAGCACAAATGTCACCAGGAATGTGCATTGGTCTGAGAATGCCATCAAGTGCTGGAGTGTGAGATTCCTCACTGCCATGTCTCCCCATTGGTGTTTGCTTCCCCACATTAGTGCCCCAATCATGCTAGCACTGTTAATTGTGTCCATGCTTCTAGTGGTGGCAAATTCCACCGCTTGTGCGAGTATGTGTGGAAGCTCCCCGCCCCCCCCAATACAATTCTGTTTTTTGTTTTACCCTGCTGCAAAGAAGCATCAATCTATTGTAGTGGCTGGGAAGATTGAAATAAATGGCTTTCAGGGAGCATGAATGAGGCCTCTCCCAGCCTGGAGATGCTTAAGAACTACCTCCCAACATGGGACTCCTGATTGCTTCTTCCTTACTATTTGATACACTAGCGACTTTGGTGAAAGTTTCAAAGTAGTAGGGATTTCACCTCCAGGTTGCTGATCTGGAGCAAGCTCTGCTGATAGTGTCTGGAAGCTGTTCAGTGGCTTATGTGAAAAGGGTCTCAGGGTCTTCATGGCCATTCCCGGTTGGCAAATATTGACATTGCAAAACTGACCATCCTAATTGCCACTCTTTTGATCATCTCAGCAGAGAGGTCAAGACGTGAATGAGTCATTGAGAATGAACTGCCCCTCTAAGCAATTCCCTGGCCCTATTCCCCACATGGGCATGGACGTGCACATGCACACAAACACACACCCCTACCTCAGTATAGGGGATGTGGCTATTGGAGTAGTGCAAGGTGAAAATTTTTGATTGAAACTTTTTTCCACAAAAAATATTCAGCAACACAGAAATATGTAGCAAAGTAGTGTTAATTTCACCTGGTTGTGTCAGTTGGGCAGGGGGTTGGGGGAAGGTTGTTGGGTTTTTTTTTGTGTGTGTGTGTGTGTTTTTTTTAATTTAAAGGTTTCCATTTTAACTCTTTTAAATGAAACATTTTGATATTTTGATTTCAAATGACTTTTCATTTCTAAATTTCCTTTAACTTTTTCAGTCTAAAACAAATGCTTGAAATTGAAATAAATCATTTTGTTCAACACAAAATTCATTTTTATGGAGGGGTTTGTTTTTTTTTTTTAATTGCTGGTGAACCAAAAAGTCAATTTTTTTTTTTTTTTTTTTGCCCTCTTCTAATTTGGAGAGCTTCCACTATGCTGCCCACCTGTTCCTGTTCTGTGGCTAGAGGGGTTCAGACTCCAGGACTGCCACTTGGTCCCCTTTCATCCGCTGAGGGGGAGCTGTGCTTATTTATCCGATGCCTAAACACTGGGGAAAGTAGGAGAGGGAATGGCAGTAGAAATCGTCAGCAGGGGGCAGTGGTGTTTGTTCCACCTGAGTAGAGCCAAGCAGTGGGCTGACTGGGGCTTAGCTAACCCCCACACTCTGCTTTCACAAACTAGTTCTAATGAATTAGGTGCAAAGAACACAGTTTTCTTAGCATAGCAGCTCATAAAACAAAGCCTTGCGGTTTTGATCAGCAAAATGCAATGTCAGGACAGAATGGGCTTATGGTGGAAAGAATGGAGCAGGAGTAGGAGACTAAACAAATAGACCCAAAGCCAATGCACAGGCCCCACACCTGACTTTGGAAAACCTGAAGCACATTCAGGAGTTGTTGTGGAAGGGGCAGTGGGGGAGTGTTTCTCCTTCTTCAAGGACACGAGTAAGTTGGATTGTGAGATTTTTCCTTCAGTGCAGCAAAAAAGAGGAACTAGCTTGGCAGATGCTTTGGTGCTGCCTGGATTTTATTAGCCTTCTAAATTAAGAAAACTTTTTTAAAAGCTGTTGGAGAAATATTTGGAAAAACAATTTATAATCTGTATTCCTTGCTGGCAGCTCCCCAGTGAAAATACCATGGTGTTTGGCTGCAGGCAGGCAGCCCATTTAGCCTACAAGAAAATGGCAGAGTCTTGAAAATTGGCATAAGCAAGCGCAAAAAGGTACTGTTCTTCCATGGGACAATTGAGAAAAGAACATCATGCAGGGGGGTTGGATGGAACCCCATCCATATCTGTCTGCAAACTCTGTGTAAGAATTTCCAAAGAGACAGAAGTTTCCCTCATGGGTTTCTCTCTACCACAAACATTTTTCCTTCTGAAAGAAGCAGTTGGCTCTGCGCTCTTTGAGATGGAGCCGCTACCAAAGGCCTGTAGTTCCGGATGGCATGGTTTGTGCCATAAGCAAATGTACCATGTAAATTTGGTTTGGATACTCTGGTCTCTGAGTGCCCACAAATATTTTTTGCCTTTGCCCAGCTACAGGGTATGTGAAACAGCTGTTCAAACAAGGGATACCAAAAACATTGTGGTGTGGTCTGAGAGAGAGACATTGCTCATCCACTTCACATGGAGTGAATTTTGCTTTTGCTGAACAGCAATTTTAGAGAATGGTGGCAGGACCTGAGGCACCAGAAGGGAAGTGCATTAAAGAAAACTAATAGCTCGTAAATGTCTCTTGGCGTTTGGCTGTCGGATGCAGAATATGACCATCTTGCAAATTGATTCTACTGACGTACTGTGCAACATGTCCTGAGACAGGATGTTGCTGAGGACAGAACAGCTGCTACTGTAGCTGAATGTAAGGCTGTGCATGATATTGAAAGAGTGAGTGACTCACCCAAGGTCATGCAGTGAATATGAGGCAGAGCTGGGAACTTGAACCCAGGTTTCATGGGTTGCCAGTTGAGGGTCCCAGCGTCAAGACCATCTTTCCAAATAGGCTGCATTTAGTGGCCTCTTCCAGCCCGGCCATGGCCCGAGGTCTGCTTGTTGAAGCGTGTCCATTTCCCACAGAAATGCCCACTGTCATCGTAGCTATGATAGTGCGGATTATAAACATTGTCACGGCTGAGCAAATCGTTCAGTGAAGTGTAATTTCCCCATGTAGTGACAGCCCCTTGTGTTTAATCGCCCTGTAATCATCAGGAAGTGTATGGATAGGAGAGCAAATGTAATTGTTTTCATATACTCTTCTCTGTTATTTCAGTGCTATTTAAAGAGTATTGCAGCAGGTAAACACTGTCACATACCAGCTAGCCTTAGAATGCATGAGCTTTTTCAGTCCTAGCTATGATTAACTTCGGACAGTGCTAAGCACAGGTTAATGTGAAGAAACACATTTGAAACACCCCCCAAGTTAGCCATAATAGTGAAGAGTATATTTAATAGGATGCAACAATAATATACGGTCTGTGTATTTAACTTGACAGCTATTCATTTGGCTTTATATATAAAAACATTGTGATGCATGGTGCAGACTTTAGCTCAAGGCTTGTTACTTATAGTCTCCAGATCTTCCTCTACTCTTGCTGTAATTGTGGCTAGTAGGAAATCTTATGAAGCAATCAAATTCCCGAATTTTCTAGATTTGCCTTATCTAAAAGAAGCTTTAATACTCGATATTTTTTTGAGGGGAAGAGGAGGAGCTAAAATGTTCCTTATTTTTCTAATGTAATCTCTATGGGAGGATTTTTGGAAAGGGATCTTGCAAGGAACTTTATGAATGTAGCTCAAAAGATCTGTGACTTTTTGAGGGTATCTTTCTGTCTGTGGGGGAATCTCTCCTCATAGCATGAACAATGCTCTTTGATTTTTCTGACCCTAGTGATAGGCTCTGATTTGGATTTGAGATGCACAAGTCACTAACTCTCCTATGCCTGCGTAGATTCTGATTCTAAAATCTAAATCAGGTCCTTGTTGTGATCTTTAGGTGGGAGACCATTTCCTCCTTTGGGATGGAGTTTTTGTGCCTTAGGCATAGATTTATTTTGAAAGGGACATCTCCTTCATTTAGTACCAATTTTGTTACTGTTTATTATCTGTAGAGCACCAAATCTGGGCTTGGCAACTCATGAGATATAAATAATGAGGTAGTCCCTCCGCTGCATAAGGTGACAGTCTAAACGAGACAGAAAAAGGGAAACTTCTGTATTGCCATGAAGTGATTTGCTCTCTCTTGGACAGATTGACTTCCAAGTCCTAGTTCAGCTACTTGCGTCCCAGAGTTTTGTGCATCAAGAAACTTTTAAAAGAGGAGCAAGAGCCTGCGCTCAGATTTGTTTGAACGTCAGGAACCCGGAAACTTTAAATCTTGACCTTTGCAGCTATGTCTCCTGACAGAGCCTATCCTATGGAGAGGACTGAAAAGGGGCCCTTTTATTTCTCTGGGATAGGAAAGAGGAGACAGCCTCCTAGTATAATTTTTGGCTAGCTGTTCAACTCTCAGAAATGGTGCCCGGCTGATGGCAAGTTGAAAGCATGTTTCAGGTACCCAGCCTGGGATTCCAAGACACTAACTTCAGGGTATCTATATGAAGATGCTGGGCAAGGAGGTTGTTGTACAATACTTAAGCAGCCAGCTCCTTTCATTTGCCACTGATGGCACTGCCTTGCTCTTACCTCGGGATGAAGTTACTCATTCCCTTTAAGGTGTGGTTTCCCCATTCATGCCAGCCCTGTCAGAAGAAGTGGCTGGAGTGGCTGATTATGTATCGAAGCAAAGACATTACATTTTGATGTGGGGCTGCCTGGAGCCCTCTGGAATCCGTTTCGGCTCCTGCTGTTTTTCTGACACAGCTAGTCACAGTGTCAGAGCACTGGTTCCTGCCGAGTGCCCTTTGCAAAGTGACTGATGTCAGATGTGAGCCCAGGAATCAACCACAGACCCTCTGTGCCTGACTGAGGTGAAAGTCCCACATCCTCCAGGTCCCCATGGAGCAGGAAATAAAGATGGAGGGCAGAGCCAAAAGAGTGGAATAGCCTGGTGTGCTCAGTGGAAACCAATAAGCCCTAGAAACTTTTCTTCATATTTGCTTGATCAGTAACCCCCCCCCCTTACCTCTCAACTTTCCAAAACCCTGGTATGGGCACATGACCTGGGACAAAGATCTAAAACTAGCACAGGTTATTAATGCTACCGTATGGGAAAGAAACCATCACTCATCGCTGATAGCTTTGCGAACTGCAATCCTGTGTCTAACCTCCCGTTCCGAAATCAAGAAGCTACCAAAACAAATATCTCAAAAATTTACTGCTGGTACCCTTGACCCCTCTGGGTTGAGCTTTAGGGCATGATACAGAGACAGCAGGGTTAACTTCTCCCCAGGCTTGGCAAGTTCCATCTCTAGGGCATGAGACTCTCCCTGCTAGTTTAGTCCTTGAACTCTTGGTGAGTTGAGGTTACCATTTGCAATGTTGGCTTTTGTGATCTAGACTCCGCTTCACTAGGAAATGAATGGAGACAATGCCAGGTTGCCAACAGCCTATGGAATGCAACAACTTTTGGTCAGTACCTGCTTGGAGATCCATGGGTGAAAAACACTTTATCCCGTTACCTGAGCCATCAGGCCTCTTTGTAACTCTCAATAATATGATCCTGATTCAAAGCCCACTGAAGTCAGTAGAAAGCCTCCCATTGTCGTGATTAGATATTGGATCAGGCCCAGACCCTATGTTATCTAATTATGGCTTACTTCACCCCAGCCATTTGAGCTTTCAATGAAGTCCCAGTGTGTGACTTTTAGTGGCTAGAGAGAGAGAGAGACATGAAACAGGGATTTTGATGTAACAGCAGGATCAAGCATGAAAAATTGAGTCACAAGAGAGTGTGTTTCTTGAAGCCCAAATCTCTGAAATAATGAGTGAAGAGGAACGTGAAGGAGAATGGGAAGTAGCCATGGAGCTTTGTGAGGGCTGCATTCCATTGCCAGGGAGGAGTTAGGCTGCAGGTCCTAGAAGATCATATGGGAAAAATAAAAAGACAGTTGAGCAGAAGCAAAGTCCAGTCACTTGTCTGGTAAGTGACCTGAAGGGCTGAGCACTTAGCCGAAAAGGGTACCATTGTGGCTCCCAGAGAGGGAAAAATAGGTCACCTAACATGTTTGACTATACTACAGTGACATCTTTGGATCTCCAGTCCAAGACTGGGTATAAAGTTATAGATCAGGAAATAATTAACAGTTATAGCTCAGCCTGAAGGTATTTTGTTATTCCTATTTTTTTATTTAAATATTGATGTCCCCCTAAGATTGTTTTAAGTTACATTTTTCTATTTTTTGTGTCCTCCGTAATATCCCAATTATCATGTTAGTTCCTAACTAAATGTAATCTTTGCCTCTACTTTATGGAGACTAGTTTGTTTTAAATAGCTACAGTAACATAATAAAGGGAGGCAAAGAGTATAAAATCCAAGTGTGTTACTTGATATACAAAGGGAGATCTAAGTAAATCTGGAGTATGTAAACCGCAACTTAAAATGAAGGGTCTGTTTGTTGGCAGTGAAAAACATAAACTCTTTTATCCTCTAATAAAAAGATGTATCACGTAATCTGGCCAGCTGATTACCGGAATACAGTGTCCACTTCTGGTGTCCACACTTCAAAAAGAGGCTGAAAAATTGGAATAGGCTCAAACAAGAGCTACAAGAATAATCTGAGGTCTGGAAAACTTGCCTTGCAATGTGAGATTTAAGAAACTCATCCTGCTTAGCTTATCAAAGAAGTGTGAGATGACTTGATCATCTTTAAGTACCTACAGGGGAGAAGATGCCTGATAGCAGTGGGTTCTTTAATCTAGCAGACAAAGGCATAACAAGTTCCAAAGACTGAAAGTTGACGCTAGATACATTTGAATTGGAAATAAGGCAAAATAAATAAATGAGGGTAGTTGACTATTGGAACAACTTACCAAAGAATGTGATGGGTTCTCCATGTCTTGGATATCTTTCAGAAAGATCTATGTGATAACTGAACCCGATGTTACTGGACTTGATTCCGGAACTGCTGGGTGAAATTCTGTGGCCTGTTATGCAGGAGGCTAGACTAGATGACCGGAATGGTCTCTTCTGCTTTAAAATCTATGGCTGCAATCTTGACTGTATTGAAGTCTGTTGCAAAATTCCCATTGATTTCAATACAGTCAAGATTTCATCCCATGAATCTGATTTAATAGGAATTGGGGGAGAGATCATTGCAGGACACAGAGAATAAGATTAGTCAGGTAGATCATTTTGTAGATGTTTTTCCAGTTCCATTCTAAGATCGAGCCCTTCCTAATGGATGACGTTCAGGTGAAAACAAAGCAGCTTCATCTGTGATCCTGAAAATCCAGCTGCGGGTGGTGGTTATTTGCATTGCAGTAGCATTTAGAGGCCCCAACCAAGAACAAGGGTCCACTGTGTTAGGCGTACACACACATAGTAGCTGACAGCCCTAAAGAGCTTAGTCTAACACACAAAAGGTGGGAGGTGAAAAGTTAGCATGAATCATAAAACCGATTCTAGATTTGAAGGAAACTTCTCTATAGAGCTTTCTTCCCAACGGGGATGAGAAATTCAAACAAAGTTCTGATTATTTTGTTCTGTTACTCTCATATTTTTAAACAGGGATACAAAGGCTACCCTGGACCACCAGGTCATCCTGGAGACCAGGTGAGTGCCCCTTCCAGGTTCCACAATTTAAACTACAAAGAGGGAGGATTTAATCTCTCATCTGCTAATACCCTGAAATCAGACTGAGTCAGTTACCAAGCTGTTCAGTGCAATTAAAGTGCTTTTTCGGAGCCAGCCTGATACAGAGACGATTTATGCAGCTAACTCCCGTGCTAATCGGGAGTTATGCACATACATTAACCAAACATCAGTGGGGGTAGGGAGAAAGGAAGGACTTAGTTAAGCTTCTAATTTATTTGCAACCTTTATTGCCCAAAGTTGTGCAAGTTTATGCAATGGAAATAGGGGCAGATTTATACTCCTTCTTTTTTCTTTGCATTAAGTTTTCAGCTGGAGTTTACTAACTAACTGCATCATACTAAGTACTTGACTGTAATTCACCTTCCACCCCCTTTTTTTATTTGGATCAGTCTGATGTTTGCAGTAAAATAGCAATGAATAGCAAGGCCTGTTAGAGATGATGTTAAAGGATATTATACATGAATCCAATCAAAGAAGTTTGGCAGAGCTTTCCCCCTAGTAAAACAGTTCCATCTGCCAGAGATATGGATGCAGCCTTACACCTTCTCTTAGCCTCCTTGTTCCAAACTATCTGCAGGTTTCTGTGGAGGGGTGGGAAGACAGCAATGCTTGCTTTATGCCTAGATCCTGTTGAGTTGGCTTCTGTAGCCTTTTCTTCTTCTTCAATTTATTCCTCTGCCTTTTTTAATCTAATTTTTCTTTCTCTTTATAAATCTGAAACAAGTTCATTTGCAACCCCCCACCCCCAAGGTGAAGCAGCTAAAATCTAATAGGCTGTAGCACTAACCTCATCTTTATGTGCTTTTCTTTTAAGGGTGAACGCGGACCAGATGGGAGCCCAGGTGCCAAAGGTTATCCTGGCAGGCAGGTGCAGTAAATCTTACCGTGCTGTGCACAGAGTAGGGATTTGGGTATGCAGGTAGATATAAGCATACCCCACTAAATACGGTGCTTATGCCTTGGAATGTGTTGGTTTATTTTTGTTTGTTTTTCCCCCCTTAGAATAAATAATGTGGTACTTTCTGATTTGTTAGTGAACATTCAGGTTCTTAGAAATCGTTCTGTTCCTTGTGATCGTTGTCTTTTAAAAACAAAAGCACACTCATCTGACAAATTGATGTGATCCCTGCAGAACCTGTTCCATATAGCTTCACTTTCTCCTTCTAGACCTTATCTTTGGAACTATGCTCACTATGGCCCAGGTTGTTCTCTGCAGCTCCCTGAGTGTGCCAGTGGGGAGACAGCAAGGAGCCGCCATGCCCTTTCCTTCTGCCCCTGCACAAGAGCCAGGTGCAATGGCAGATGCAGGAACAAGTCTTCTCTGTGGTCCCTGGAGTGCAAGACATCTCCCTGTCCACTTTGCAATGCATGTCACCCCAGGAATGGCCCAAGCGGAGGAGGCTTTTACCCCTTCATTCAAAGGGAAGGAGTGCGGCATCTTTAACAATATTCGTCCTTCCAAGTGTCAGTCGGGCACTGGAGTTACATACGTGTTAGAAAAATGAACAGAGAACCTGGCTAGCTGAACATCCCTTCCCTCAGTTGCTCAACTTTCACTCTCTTAGCTCATGGGATGCCGTCATTTTAATCCGTTCTCCGGTCATCACAGTGTCTTCTGTGGTGGGCAGGATCTGAACTTGCAAGATAAAAACAAGGAAAATCTGACCATGTTTCTTCAGATCTACTTTATTAATCATAAAGAGATGAGAAGGGGGCATATGCCCATATCCTACCTACCTGCTGTTTGCAGATCACTTTTAATACCTAATATCAAATAGGAGAAAAACCTAAGACCGAAGTCTAATGAAAATAAAAGATAGCGATTAAAGCCTGCAGCAAACTCTACCTATGAAGCGTTGTCTGCTCAGCCTTTTCCTAGAGGGACTATGGAAACAGGGTCAATCTGTTTTTGAAGATCCCTTGAGGAAGTGACTACTAGCTAGTCCCTCATATCCTACTGTACAGCACTAGAGGACAATGATTAGCCATAGGAAACTCACCCATGCTACCTGATCCATAGCCCTCCACCTCCAGCATATTTACAGCCTGCCAAAGCTGAGCCACAATATACACCTCTACCCCGATATAAGGCGACCCGATGTAACATGAATTCAGATATAACGCTGTAAAGCAGTGCTCCGGGGAGGCGGGGCTGCGCACGCCGGTCGATCAAAGCCAGGTCGATATAACGCGGTTTCACCTATAACGCGGTAAGATTTTTTTGGCTCCCGAGGACAGCGTTATTTCGAGGTAGAGGTGTAATCGCTAAACACAGTGGGTGCAGCTGGATATAGTTCTCTAGCAACGTGTCCCTGCAATTTATGGTGAAAAACAAGTTCCCGCCACTATGCTGTAGTGTGATCACCAATGTTGCCAATCATTTAAAACCTGTAAGATGGCATCCAAGACACACGTCTTGCCCAGGCTTAAAATAGAAAATCTGCTCTTTGTGTCATCAAGATCCCGTCTCTACAGCGTATGAAATCTGAGAGTTGGGTCAGTAGTATGTCCCCTGCAGAACCTACTGACTCTCTCCCAAAGATTCCCAGTAGCTGGCTTTATCCAAGTACTGGTAAATCTTCCAGCTCCCCCACAGACACGCTCGCTGGACATTGTATCATAGAGCGTGGCAGTGGATGTGAACAATGGAGGAAAATTCTTCCAGTCTCTCCTACATCTTGTATCCAAATGCATCTAATGGAGACTTCCATTTACCTAGCCTAATAAAAATTCCATAGAGAGACACTGTGAACCTGTTTGGCTTATCCTAGCAGTTCCTTTACAGGCATGAACGCTATAGATTCACAGGCTACGGTGGGGATAATCCAAGAGCAGGAGTGCCAAATGTCTCTCGGACCAGGTGGGCCAGCACTCCACATCAGTTTACTTTTGCACGCCAATCCTGTCCCGCTGTGAGCTGCAGTAAGCAAACAGTCCTGCAGCACAGTAGAATGTGTAGGCGGAGCTGACTGCAAAGAGGAATAGACTAAAGAGACAGAAGAAAACTGACTCTCTGGCCTTTATACTCTGAAAAATGTGCCAGAAGCCCTTTATGTGTGCAAGATGTTGCAGAGGGAAATAGATCAGGCTCAGGCACTTTATTTACTAACTGCTCTAGAATGATGCATGCTCTAGAATGATGCATGCTCTAGAATGCCTGGAATTAATGTAGAGAATATGCCCAGGGGCATGAGGCTCCAGCTGGGACTGTCAGCTGATCCTCCATCGCCATGGCCCTGGTCCTGCAAAATTTTATTCACACAAGGTCAGTCACCAAGATTTTCAAAACTGAGCGCTTTAGAGCCAGGCTCCCAAGTCTGTATTTAGAAACCTAAAGAAGAGTCTGATTTTTCAAGAGCGCGGAGCAGCTGGCAGCGCCTCCTGCTGATTTGTAGAATTAGTCCCGTGAGTTAGGGTTTGCAGGATTGGGTCCAGAATGAGTCACACTCTGGTCATACAGGTCTGAACATAGCCATGTATCTCAAGGGGAAAAATCCCATGTAAACACTAGGAAATGCAATTATTAGTGTTGTCTCGTGGTTAGTCACCATACTGAGCTTAATTTTAGACATTGTACCTAGCCCTACTGGGGGTATGTCTACTCTGGAACTGCAACATGTAATTACCCACACTAGCTCTGATTCAACTAGTGTACTAAAAATAGAAGTGTAGCCATGGTGCTGGGAGCAGTGGGACAGGTTAGCTGCCCCGAGTGCAGTCCCAATCCAAGACCCTAGCTACAAGAGCTGCCCCTCCTGCCGCTCGTACTGCCATGGCTACACTTCTATTTTTAGTGGGTATGTCTACCTGAGATGGAAATTACACTTTCCAGCTCTAATGTAGATATACACTGGTAGGCTTGTACTGTGTGATCACTTTCATATGACTCCAAACAGATGCAGAGTTGTTAGTCTATTAATAATAAGCTAGTACAGATATCAGATGAAACTTTCTGCATTCACACATCTTAAGAGTGAATATGAACAACCGAGGGTCCATTTAGCATATTCCAGAATACAGTACTGATAGCATTCTAGAGATACCCAAGTCTGTGAATCTCAGGCATAATGTACAGACTAATGCACTGGAGAATACAACCAGTAGGAGAGACAGAGGTATTTTTATGAACCTAAATGTGAATGTTACATTCCCGCCCTTTGCAAGGCTCATGAGAGACTTGTACACCAGAACATCATGTGAGAGCATCTGTTCATCAGTCCAACCAACATAATAACCATTTGAGCTATGGTGAACTGACAAGGTTAGGGGATGCTGTTTAATGGGTTCACAGGGTCTTACTCCCAATCGCATATGCTCTATAAAGTATTTGTCCCCAGGTACATAGAAAACAAAAGTACTTTTAAAATGTAGTTATGGTCAAGAAAGTGGCTCTGAAAAATGGCACCACCTTATTCAAGGGATCTAAATCTTGTGTGTTTTCAGTCAGTTCTCCCTACTGACTAAAATTTTACTATTTGTTACTTCTGTCAGCTGTGCTGGCTCTGCAGTGCTATGGGAGAGGGAGCTTGGCTCTATTTTGCTTCGCGCATCACAGGCAGAATTGTTAACAATGTTCCGATGGCAGAAATCTTCTACTGGCGACTATGTGTGAGCCAGAAAGAGCACGGCTTGACTTTCAGATCCCAGGTCGAATGTGCAGAGCTGCCAGTTGAAGAAAAAATAAACCCGTCCTTGTTACTGGTAAACTAGATAAATTTGGTCTGGAAGCTGGTGAAAGGCAATAAACATGGAAGCTCGTTATTATGCAATTTTTATAGGGCCTCTTTTCAGAGTAGAGCCCGGCTTAAGGGAAGGGCAATGGGTACAGAAATACAATGAGATGTATTTTGAATTCTTTCCCAGCTTCCAATGCTCTGGATAGAACCTGCCCAGTGTAACTAATTTTACAGATGTCATAAGGCTGATCCTCCTTCACTTGAAGCCCAATGGGAGTTTTAGTAGTGACTTCAAAAGGAGCATGAATGGGCTAGAAAAGTGGGTGAATTGATTACAAGTCTTTCCACTATTGAAAGTAAAGAGGGTCATTCACTACTTGGAGTTCAAAAATTTAAAATACCTTTCTAACCATATACTGCAACTGTAGGCCTGATCCATAGGCTGCTGAAGCCAGTGGGAGTCTTTCCATTGTTTTCAATAGGTTTTGGATCGGGCCCCATCTAGATTCCCCTCCCAGGAATTAAAGTATGTTTGACAGTGCAATCAGCGGCCTTCTTGTCTGTATGGTTCATTGACGCACACTCAATCCCACCTTCTGATGAGTGCCACTGTCTACATGGTGTCGCTTTACATTGCAACTAGCATTTGATTGCAATTTACTAGCATCCCACTATGTTAACCTCTCCAGTCTTATGACCAAAAATCTCCATTCTAGTTCCAGTGTTCTGGGTCTCCGAGAGTGAGCGCCTGTGTTTTAGAAGATTCCCGTTTTGCAGAGTCATCAATTCACAACAATTAGGGATTTGTTCCTCCTCTCCCCACCACCTCCCATTCTCCCATATTGATACCCCTTGGGATAGTTGTGAAATCATCTGAACCATCCTGGGATAGTGCTGTAAATATGGCACTGCTCGTTAGGATTTATATTAAAGCCTCTCCACATTTGTCTTTGTTTTTTCTCTTGTGTTTCAGGGTTTACCAGGACCAATAGGTGAAGCTGGTCCAAAAGGCAGTCGGGTAAGTGAGCCATTTTTTACCTTGTCTTTCTCTTTCCTCTCTCCCCCCGTTCCATCCCCCAGTGTCTGTCGCTCCTTGTGATCAACTTTGCAACCCTAATATAAGGGTCTTATTTTTATTACATAGAGCTCATTAATTAACTGATGCATCATTAAATCCCCAATTGGTTTAAAACTGTACCAAAGCCAATGGAGCAACTGTGCTGCAAAGTTAACCCTTTCAAAGCCCAAAGAATTGGAGAGGAAACAAAGAAATCCAAATCTCAAAGGATTGGTCTCCCTACAACTTCGGTCTCGGTGAGGCCTCTCTAGCTTCGTCAAACACGCTGGTTCAGCCACTCCAAATACTTTGAAGAGGGGTTGTTCCAGACATAGGCTGGTCCTGAGTTTTATAAGCAGAGAAATTTGGAATTGATTTTACATCTTTGTGCATAACAACAAGCCAACATCTTGAAGCCATATGCAAATGAGAACGTTAATATCCCTGCATGGGTTTGCTCGTCAGCTGGAGCTCTGGGGATTCCCGCTGGCTGAAGGATGAGTTAAGAATTAAAACTGCATTTAATCACCTTCTGCTCTTCAAATACAATTAGAAATCCATAGTGATCCTCTGAGCCAATAAAAATGCTCCTCTCCTGACCATGTGGTCCTTTCTCCATGAACAGTAAATGCAACCAGCTGTCTTCCATCACTCGAAAAATTGCAAGCAATAAACAAAAGCTGACTCCATAGCTAACTTTATTCCTGTGGTAGGGAAAGGGGTGGGAGGAAGGATCGCTGCTTAATGTACTACGGTAGACACAGATCTGTGATAGCACAGCTTACGTCTCTCTATTTCTGATGCACCCATTTAACTAGAATAACCAGGATCTTTTGCTAGAGAATTGTGTGACTTATGCTACAGTAGGAATTCAGCATTCATACGGGTATTTACGGTGTTCAATCCAGGATAAGACCCTTGAAAATTATCATTCATTTGCTACTCCTAAATGTCTAGGACTGAGATTAAAGCCACTTAGGAGAATTGGACCTCTAATTTCCATTACAATTAATGGGAACTTAGTCTTGATGTTTCTTAGCCCAGATATAGACTATTTTATGGCTGAAAGAGCCTGAATTGTTCACCACTTCAGGCCCTCCTTCCCCCACTGCTTTTTCATGGGAAATGTGGGGAGATGTGAAGGTGGCTGCTTTGTGACTCAGGATGAGAGGATGAACAGCGAGTTGGATGGCTGGGCTCCGTCTGTGTGGTTGTATCATCTCACAGCGAGTACTAACTAGTTGAAATACTGAAGTGGTGTGGGATAGTGATCTGATGGGCTCCTAGAGAGTCTCAGAGGCTTATTGAGATGGGCCAGCGGATAGATTTGGGGAGTGGGAAGGAGGAGGGATGGGAGAAGTTCAGTGTCAGTGTTTGAATTTTGTTCTATGGCGACACAAGTTTTAGGAAATCATTGTGGTGGCTTACCTGTTAAAATTTACTTCTGCTTGATGCTATGCAGTTGACAGAAAGAGTCCTGTGCAAAGGAGCAATGCACAAGGTAACGTTTTGTTTTAATCACTGCGTTCAGCAAATTAAGCACGAGTCTCCAGGTACTGCAAGTGAAAGGACATATAGCATTTATGCAGCAGCTTTTACCCAGGCAGGAGCCCAGAGCACAGAAGAAATATTGCAGAACTGAATATCTGACTATCGCTACTGAGCTGAGATGGAGCAGCTTTTACGATACACTGGGGTTTAATGAGGAAGAGGAGACTCTTCTGATCAAAGTTAGATAGCGGAGGAAACGTAGGCATGTAGAAGGCCGAGCCATTGGGCATTAGCTATTAGGAAGCTTAATGCAGACACAGATCAGCATGCAAAGGCTCTGCAATTTCAGAGTGGGACCATGGTGCCTGAGGGGAGGGCAAGGAGTCTGCTGAAAGGCTCATGGAGGTATTTGGCATGGTGGGCCTGGTATTTGTAAGTGGTCTGGCTAGAATCTGCACCACAAGGTGCCCTACGGAGCGTGAGAGACAGGATCCAGCAGGAAGAGGAGGGAGCAGATGTTGATAAATCGAAGAGGGTTCAGAGAAGAGCCATGAGAACGATTAAAGGATTAGAAAACTTGCCTTACAGTGATAGAGGCAAGGAGCTCAATCCGTTTACCTTAACGAGGAGAAGATTAAGGGTTGACTTAATTACAGTCTATAAAGCACCTACACGGAGGACAAACATTTAATAATGGGCTCTACAATCTAGCTGAGAAAGGTATAACGCGATCTCATGGCTGGAAGCGGAAGCTAGACAAATTCCGACAGGAAAGAAGGTGTAAATTTGAAATCCTGAGAGTAATTAACCGTTGGAACAATTTATCAAGGGTTGCAGTGGAATCTCCATCACTGACCATTTTTAAATCAAGATTGGATGTTTTTCTAAAAGATCTGCTCTAGGCATGATTTAGGGGCAGTTCTGTGGCCTGTGTTATACAGGCGGTCAGACTAGATGATCACAATGGGCTTCTGAGCTTGGAATCTATGAATCTAGGAAGGGAAGGATGAGCTTCAGGGACTCTGCGGGGAGAGGAGGAAAGGAGGACCAGGTATGAGGCTGACAGGAGGAGAAACAGAATGAGAAACCTTCAGGGGGACCAGGCCCTCCCATAGAGATCTCTGTTTGACGTAGCATACAAATGACCGTGGTTGTAACTCTTGCTAACCTGAAACCCAGCTCCATTTCTCTCAGGTACAATCAGAGCCAGCCCAGGTAATGGTCCATCCAGCTGGCTTCTTCCTGCATGGAGTCCTCATGATCCCTGGTGTGAGGGTATGTGCCCTTGGACTACATCGTGGAAGCCAGCACCATGCAGTCCATGGGCATATACACTTGCCTCAAGGTTTATCTCATCACGGCTGCCATAGACCAGCGCTGGAGGACGTTCTTCTGTTCAGGCAGGATGGAATAACTGCTGAAGGGAAATGTATTTGACTTCTTGTTTCTTCTTTCTCTTAGGGGTATATTGGTCTCCCAGGATTATTTGGGCTGCCAGGGCCTGATGGAGAACGAGTGAGTATTTTGTGAGGAAAACCCTGGCCTTCTGTCTCTAGAATATCCGTCACCCAATTTCTTCTATACCTATTGCAACCTCTTCTGGTCATGACTCTGTGGTCTACTCCCTCACTCTGCGTGCTCTTAAAAGAACAGGCAAGAATGCCTAATACTGAGACAGAGAGACGGTTATCCTCTTCAGCATGCTCCTTGCCTTGTGTGGGAGAGATGGTTATCCTCTTCAGCATGCTCCTTGCCTTGTGTGGGAGATGGACCTTTGTGCAGTACGTTAATGAGCAGCACAGGAAACTGGGTTCCAGGAAGGTGACCCATTGCTATTCATAAAGTAGAGGGGAGTGTTCAGGTGGATTATATTTTCCATTGTTGACATGATTATTTTTTTTCTTTTGGTCCATCTCAATGGAAGAAAAGCAAATGCTTAAGGGAAAAATCCTTCCTTCAGCCTGGGACAAATGTTTTTCCAAATTAACTAGTGGATTTGGAGTGCCGAACTGGAAATGCCTTCAAGGAGCCCGATTCTCAGACGGCAGCTGCTTGTCCCTTTTTGCAGTTGGGCTCCTTTCAGATATCTCCAGATGGGCAAGCTAAAGTTGAGGCATCCAGTGTGACTGGTCACTTTTGAAAATCCCTGTCCCCTCACCCCATCTTTTCCCTTACAGCTTCCATACTTTCCAAACCTTTGATTCCGATTTGAAAGAGTCACACGGGACCTTCCTTTCCTCTCTTCTCTTCTAACCCAAGCCCTTTTAAAAACAGTGCCCTTTCACTTCCTTACCATCCACACAGTAAAGGGCCCACTCTTCTCCTCCCCCCACCCCCAACCAGATCTCCTAAGGATGAAAATTGATTCTTGTTTTCACTCCACCTGATTGGCAGATACAGACTCCAGAAACAAGAGAAACTCCTTGGGCGTGTGTGTGCTTGCATGGGAGGGACTCTAATGCTCCGGAGGGGCTGATTTAATGCTCATAGAACTAAATAAGAAACATAAACAGAAGCTCTCTAGTGAGTGTCTTGGCTGAAGCCTTCATTTGATTCCAGGCCAGTAGCTTAATTACTGCTAAGCACAGCCTTAGCCTGCTGCCCTTGGGTGTGGACGGTGCTTCTCTCTGCACTGTGGGGAGGTTATAGTGAATGGGTTACGGTTAATTCTCTTCCCACTCTCCCTTGCTCTCACAGCTGATTGCAAATAGCCAACATCTTGATTTCTCCACAATGCCGCAGTTATTAGCCTGTTTTTTGTTTGTTTGTTTTCCCATTCAGACCTATTTTTTTTTCTGTGTGTTTTTCCTTACAGGGTATCCCTGGAGTTCCTGGGAAGAGGGGCAAGATGGGTAGGCCGGTAAAGTTTTTCCTCGTCTATTATGCAGACTTTGTTGAATGAAACTGGAAACATAATACTTCCTGCTGCCTGGTTCTTTTCTGTAACTTCTGGTGGGAGCTAAATGGGGAGATCAAAGATCTCCTGATACCTTTCCATTTCTCTTGCTTGTACCCCCCCCCCCTTCAGACAATGCCATATACACAAGTGCATTTTGTATAGCAGCAAATTCTGTCCATGAAATTCTTTATGGAGTTAATCAGCTCCATTGTTTTATTGTTATGAAGGGATAATCGCTCTGGGTGGAGGGGAAGTTTGAGATCTAGATGAGAGAGAGAAGAAATATTTTCAGGAGAGTAGATGAAGCCTAGAGTTGCAAGAAGGGTGTTCCAGATGGCAGGCACAGCCTAGGACAAGGCTCTTGCACTATCACTGGCCAAATTGTGTAGCAGGGACAGTGGAGAAAAGTGCGAGATGAACGGGGGAAGCAGAGATGGGAGGAAAGGTAAGACTCATGGGACGGTATCCCGAAATGAATGTGGAGCAGATGAAGTTGTTTGAAAGCACAGGGACTGGGTGAGTTGGTGTAATGACTCTTCCCCGTATGTGAGAGAAAGCCGGCAGCTGTGTTCTGCCCAGTCTGGAGAGCTGACGCTCGGGGAGTTCCATTAGCCCGTTTGCTCCTGCTTACTTTTGGCTGTGATCTGTCATGCATCCCTTTGTAGTGGATATGTTCCCACTTTCCCATATCTGCTCTCCAGCACTGTTATGCCATCACTTGGCTTATTCCCTTTTCTGCTCTCTCCCCTGCCTGTGTTTGCCTTGCCAGGTCTGTTACACTGTTGGCAGATGTACACGTGGTGTCATTCTAGCCCTCTGACAATCCATGAGCAGGCTTGTTCTTACATTCTTATATTCAGTGCCTTGTGTTTCACCTAGTGTACGTTTCTGCTCTGTGCCCCTGTCACTGTCATGCTTCCTTGTAAATTGTCGCTTTACCCACGTGCAGAAAAATCCACCACTCCCCCTCCCTCGTCCTTGCATGTGAACATGTGCTTTCTAGGAGTCCCACGCCTACCACTTGCTGCTGTTCTCACAGTAAAAGCTATGCAAACATCCTGACAATTCTACATTCATCCCTGTTGACTGTTCATCTCTTGGAGGGGGCAAGGGGTAGAAAAAAATTGCCAAGTTTTCCTATAGTTTCGTAGAACCTTAGTTACATCAAAAACCACTATGATGAATAACTGCAAAGAATCAGTTGAAACTCTGACTCATTGACCAGAATAAAATAAACAAGGCAACCGTCGTTAGGTACAGGGATCTGGTCAGGGTTTCTGGGCTCTGATGTGTTTCCACATACAGTGTGCTGTACGCTCAACACATTCCAGCTGTTTGGGTTGTTTTGTTTTGGTTTTTGGGGGGGGGTGTTTTGGTGATCTTCCACATGGAAGTCTTTGCCTAATGGTCACTGTTACAAACACAATGTTCCCCCGAGGGCCGCGGGATTCTCTCTCGCAAATGCGTATGCGCTTAGGCTGTGATTTTCAAAGGCCATAGGGGAGTTAGGTACTGAAGCCCTACTGAGCTGAGTAACTCATTCTTAGACTTCTGGTGAAACCTCCAGCCCCATTCCCATGATGGGATATCGAGAATTTATCAGAAATCTTGAACGTTCTGTTCTGTTCCAGTTCTAATGCTGCACTCTTTGCTGCAGGATCCCCAGGCCCAGATCCTCAAAAACAGTTCGTGGGAGTTAGGCACCTAAATATCCTCTCAGGCCCTGAGCCTGAGTACTTTCCAGGCTTGCATTAAGGATTGCTAATGATTATCTACTTCCATAGCGTTGTGAGACACAGAGAGGCTAAATGACTTTCCCAAGGTTACAGACAAATTGCTGGTGGAGCTGAGAACAGAACTCTGACTGCCGCTCCAGTGCCTTATCTACTAGGCCGTGCTGCCCTTCAGCATATCTGCACTGTCAGTGGGCCCACTTCAATTTTGTCCATTGCTTCCCTGGTCTGGTAGGTTCTCTGTAGCTGTGCTTGTACTGTCTGTTTGGGTTGCTTGTCATTGCAGTACTGGACCTCTATAGATTAAGTGCGGGAAGTTTTGTATGTTACACTGTGAGCCTCCCAGGATGATGTAAGTGTGTAAAGATTAAAATAGACAAACTGGACATGAGTCAGGTTTTGAAACCGTTCCAGGGGAGTTGAGCTGTGTGGAGCTGTAAGGAACATGGTGAATCTGTCCAGAAAACAGCCATTCAGCTGTCTCTTCCTCCTCCTACTGCACTCCTCCTACCGTGCATCAGAAACACACTAGATGAGTGTACTTAGAAAGTGTGTGGGCAGCAAGGAGTGCCGTAGAACAGGAGAGGAGGTCTGGGGCATTGTGCGGGGAGAGTTACTATTAAAATACCATGTACTAGGAAGACTGGAATAACATGCCTCTATAATGTCTCGAGGACGGCTGCCTTTTATAGAGGCAGGCTGGAGCCTGGGAACCCAAGTGGCTGTTACTAAACCTTCATCCTTGCCAATGCACTGACTAAGAGTGAGGGGGTTTTTATGGTGCTCAGATGGGCAACTGGCCATGAGGCCCTGGCAAGAGAAAGAAGGGGGTGAAATTGTAACTTTATTGGCCCGATGGTGGAATGCGCACAGTTCCAGATGCACAAAGGAAGTAGGGGCAGAGTGAGAGATAAAAGGCTTTGGCTTTATCTTTGTATGAGCGAGGGGCAAGCTGGCCAGAACTCCTCTTCACAAGGGAGATGTCGTTGGTCAGGGTGGAGCAGGCAGTCTGTGTAATATCTTTGCCTAGAGGAGTCTATGGCTCTCCACCTTTACCAGCGCCCTGGGAAGAATCTCTCACTGTGTGGGATAAAGATGTCTCATCTTTGGAAGGAAGTCTGTGGGTTTTCAAGGAGAGTGAGAACAGTCTGAGGTTCTCTGATACCAAGAAAACAAAAGAAACGCAGGAGGCTCCACCTTCTATCAGGGAGATCTAGTGGCTCATGAGAGAGTTGGCTTTTAGATTACTATACAGGCTTGAAATTAGACGAAGGTTTCTGACCGTCAGAGGGGTGAAATATTGGAACGGCCTTCCGAGGGAAACGGTGGGGGCGACGGACCTGTCTGGTTTTAAGATTAAGTTAGATAAATTTATGGAGGGAATGGTTTAATGGTAAAACATAGTAGTCAAGGAAAACCAAGAAATGGTAGGTAAATTGTATAATGGCTGACAGGGGTCAGGCTGGAGACTCTTGCCTATATGCTCGGGGTCTTACTGATCGCCATATTTGGGGTCGGGAAGGAATTTTCCTCCAGGGCAGATTGGCTGAGCCTCTGGAGGTTTTTCGCCTTCCTCCGCAGCATGGGGCAGGGATCTCTAGCAGGAGGGTTTCTGCCAATTGAAGTCACCTAAAACAGGATTGGGGACTTCAACAGCAGAGTCCAGGGAAGGGGTAGGGACGGTTTTATGGCCTGCAGCATGCAGGGGGTCAGACCAGATGATCATAATGGTCCCTTCTGACCTTAAAGTCTATGAGTCTATGAGTCTATGAGTGATTGTGACATGTGGACACTGTAGGAGTTCACTAAATATATCTCGAAACCTGTGCATGGCAGAGAACACTGAATTGCACCTGAAAGCACCTGAGTTCCATTTTCAGAAGCAGCTTTGGCACTTCAACCCCTGAGCCTCTTTGGGTGTCATGCAGGAAGCTTATGCAGAAACCCATAGCTTGAAGTGAGGTTGATGAGAGGTTCTGAGAGATAGAAAATGAGTTATCTGATTCATGGAGATGAAAAGTGAATTACAAACTGTTTGAGGCAGATTATTAATCAGAAAGGGACAAGCACTCTTGTACGTAAAGAAGGACCTAAAAGCGACAAAGAAATAGGCTATAGTGCTTATGAGTCAAAATTGTAGACAAAGGATGTGCACTATTAATGGCAATTACGGTATCTGATAAGAATGAAGAGCAGGGTAAGATGAGAGGAAAATTAAAAGATCTTCCAAAGAATAATGGCATAAATTGAAGCTCATTTAAGGGTACCAGTTTTGTATGGATTTGGTATGATTTAGATCAGGACAATTTTAAATAATTGTAGCCTTGGTTCATATGGCATTGATGTCACTTGATGCTTGAAATTTTGCTGTTTAAATGCACGTGGCGTTTGAAGTAAAAAATCACTTCAGGTGCAATTCCCAATTCAAAACTCTGCAATAATTCACCCAATTCATGATCTTTAACTCTTATTAAGAATGCCTTCCTGATTTACTCATCGCCTCTCTCACAATGTTTGTCAGTGATTTGTGGCATTCACGTTCCTGTGGTGGGCTTGGACTTGGGTGTCCTTTATAAGCAAACAGTTTACATACACAGTTAAGCAAAGCTCACATTTATGTTCAGGTAGTCCAGTCCAGTAGGAGATAAGGAATCTAGCAACCTTGAGATGGAAAAAACCTGTTGCCTTCTTCTGTCTACCTTATTTCCTAGCTGTATCATGGCTGCATATTTCCTTTCAGCATATCTAGTGGCCTGTTAGTTACAAGGTGTCTATCTCAAATGATGGCACTTCATCACCTCTCTTGAGAGACCATCTCACAGTCTAACAGGATCTTGGATTCTGCAGGGGCTGGTCTTTCACTCATGAAGGGCACAAGCTGGATTTTTTTTTACTTATTTATGTATTTATTTTATTTTGACACAGATAACAGAGGGCAGGAAACAAATCCCCATGAAGTGATGGGTTAAACAAGTGTGCAAGTGAGTGTTATGGGAGAGATTTTTCTACCGACATCTCCGTTCCAAAAGGTTCCAAGTTCAGTTCGGAGAATTGCTGAACAGTTAATAGATTTGTCTGGAGTTTATTTTGATGTAGCCAAACATTTGAGATGCTCTTTCACTCTGAGACCCTGTTGCAGTCGCTGTTCCATGTTGGCATAGCAGATGTGCTAGGTGCTGTACAAATGTAATGAAAGAACAATCCCTGCTCCAAGGAGCTCACATATGAAAAGACTCAATCAGTGGATGAGATAAATTATTGTGATTGGGAGGCCAAGGTAAGAGTAAAGTGAGAACATTATCAGTACAGTAAACGGAGGTCTCAGCTCCCCACCTGCCTACCCATGCTCATCTGGTAATGTTTTGTAGACGCTTTCCCCATCCTTATTATTTTCTTTGCTCTTGTGTAGCTTGTGTGTTTGGCAAGTGATAAGCAGCTGTGTTCTGCCAGCTGTTAACAGATTGCATGTTGGGAGAGTACTTGTAATGCAACGTGCCAGCTAACCTTCAAAGAGGGAGGCTTATCAACAGTGCAGCCCCATCATCCCACTTACAAAACCTTTGGCAAGTTCCAGCGTGATAACCAAAGTGCTGCTCCCAGTGGATAATTTGACAGGTGGCTTGGATTATACAACTACCATGTAAAGAAAAAGGAATCAAACCAAATCTTCACGGTCTGTTAGACTGGTGCCATGTACCCTAAGGATGAGCATTGGTGGGAGCCTGTCAGCACAAACTATGGGGAAACAGCACAGTCCAGTGCTTGGGATACTGGACTGGCAGTCAGGAGATGTGGGTTCTAATCCACTCTCTGACGTGTTGTGTGACTTTGGGGAAAGTCACTTTCCCCCTGTGTGGCTGAGTTTCCCTGTGTGTGAAATGGGGATAATTATATCTCCTTTCCTTTGTAAAGTGCTTTAAGATCAATGGGTGGAAAATGCCACATAGGTGCAAAGTATTATTATATGAAGATACAGTGCATACGTACAAGCTGCCAGTTCTCCGGCAATCCCATGGAAGTGGCCTCAGGGTGCAACATTGTGGCAAGCTGCAGAATCCGGCATCCGTTTTGCATGAGCTGACCGCAGTTTAGGCCTGCGTGCTGGCCAACTCTCCGCTTGTAACATGATGGTGCCCTTCTTGCCAGGGTGTTTTTCATGTCTGCTGTGTTTATAATTCAGTACAAAGAAAGTTAATATTTTAATTGTCTGCAGTAAGCATCATGGCACAGTGGATTTTTTTTTCTCCCCGCCCCTTAGGTCAGGAGGAAGCAATGCGTCAACTGTGGGCCCAAGCATTCACCACTCCCTGCTGACCACCTAATAACCGGTGCCATCTGCCTCCCTTCCTAAATGGAAAGACGTTGCTGTGTTTGACACACCAGATAATGAGAAGCAGGACATCTCAGGCTCTTTTTTGTTAGGAAGGGTTAGTTTTACAGCACAAGTTTACAGCAAAGTTGGCAAGTCTGAGTACTGAGTGGTGAATATAAGTGGACACAGTCATGCCAAGTTACATAGTCTCTCCTGTTGCCCATACAAACAGTGGTGGGACACTTCTCACCGTGTGTCTGGAAGGGCAGGGAATGACTATGAAAATAAATATAATTCATCCCAGTGAAGACTGGGGCCTGAACCAACCTCTCCTCCCCACTTGGGTCCGTACTCATCTGCAGCTGGGTCCAAACACCACAGCTCTTCCATGTCTTCAGAATGAGATCCATGCAAGCCCTAACTTTGGGAAGGTTTGGATCTAGACGGTAGCTCAGACCATCTGTTTTTTAGCAGGCTAATAAATCGTGAGGCCATGAAGGGCCTGACACTGCACCGGGAGACTCCATTCAGTGGAGCTCCATTTGGGTGCAGAGAGTCTGCCCACGTGGAACTTCTTGCAGGATCCTAAGAACCTGCTGCTGCCCACATTGAAATGAATGGGATTTTTGCCATTGGCCTTACTGGCTTCAGTATCAGGCCCAAAGCACTCTCATATAAAGTGTGTGAACATAATGGCTCCCATTGACCAACAAGGGTTTCAGCCCATGTATCTGTTCCATTATCCCATCGCTGCAATCTAGTTAGCAACAGAGACCCAAGGAGGGAGCGGGGAGAAAAGACATCTTAAAAAAAAAAAAACCAACCCAGACTCTACTTTAAAAAATATTTTAGTTAAAAAATAATAAAGAAATGTTTTAAATACTTACAGGCTTAAGCTCTGCAGATTTCCAGCTGGCTGTAGAGTGTTTTATTATGTTGATCCAGCAGCTATTGCTTTCAAAATAAAAAGTGAAGGGAATGGAAGCGTACTTTTTTTTAAGAAATGCAAAAGCAGTTTGAGATCCCAAATGATAGAATCAGGTATATTCTAAACCCCCAAATCTTTGCTCATCAGCTTCTCCTCCCCCATTCACCTGCCAAGCCTCAAGGCTGGGACCGGGTATTCACCCTAAAGAGTTGCTTAAATAGCTCAACCTTTGAACCGCCAGTTTTAGCATCGCTCCATAATCTAGGAAGTCATTTAAACACAGTCTGTCATCCTCAGTCTTGCGTCCATGGGTCCTTTCTCGCAGACAGCGACCAATTGAAGTCAATGGACTCTGCACAGAGTGAGGGTCAATGGTCTGGTGTACACTTAAACCTTAGGTTGACCTAGCTGTATCACTGAGGCTGCGAAAAATTTCATGCTATGTGTGATGTAGTTAGATCGACCTACCCCACTCTGCAGACACAGCTAGGTCAACGGACGAGTTCTTTCATTGACTTAGCTACCACCTGTCGAGGGGGCGGATTTATTGCTTCCATTGCTGCAGCAAGTGTCTACACTATATAGGGTAGCTGCAACTGTGCTGCTGTAGCCCTTGTAGTGTAGACCTACGCTATGCCTACAGGTAATTTTGCAGGATCACAACTATGGTTTGTCCAGTTAATGTGGGTAGTGGGAGGAGAAAAAGTGTTCTACAACTGACCCTAAAAATGCCTTCACCCACTGAGACCTCGTCTACACTAGCCCTTTTTGGAGAAGTCTTGTACCATTCATTGGTACTGCGGTACTAGCAGTGATGGTAACTGTAGTGTAGACCGGCTGTTGGTGTTCATCAGCAATTTTAACACCATGACATCTAGACCTCTTCTGAGCAGTGGTAAAACCAGTGGTGTCCTGTACTACTCTGAACTTGGGTGCGTTCAAGATCCAATGTCATGGCTCCACCCTGTCTTCAGAGTGGGCCAAGCTAAAACTGCCCAATCTGTGCAAGCCCAGACTTTGGGAAGGTTTGGATCTAGTCTCTGCAGCTCAGGCTGTCTCGGCTTTAAGCAGCCTAATAAATAGCAGTGTCACTAAGAGCCTGATGCTGCAAGGCCTTTGGCTTTGGCAGACCCCCTGCTGACTTCAGTGGGGCTCCTTTTGGGTGATGGGGATCTGCCCATGTGGAACTTCTTGGAGGATTGGGGCTAGCTGCCGCTGGTGCAATGATGGACGGCTTCCCCCAGAGGCTTAGTATGTAGACAGTTCCAGAAACGTATTCGCTAGGACACGGTTTCTAACCCGTATGTAACGTGGTTTGATGCCAGTGCAAAGTTATGCTACAGCCTAGCTTGGCTTCCTTTTTGTGCTTTAGCTGCCTCTGTGGTTAAACAAGATTGCTTGCTCTACTTCAATGAGACCTAGAGCAGAGCATTTTCCTGACTGGGAGAACAGAGTCTCAGATCTGAGCCCCCGGTCCTAGCTAGCAAGCTATGAAGGGCGACATGATTTTCAACGATATTGTTTTGAAGAAGTGTGGTACAGCACCTAACACAGTGAGGCACCAGTCCCTCACCCTGGGTCTCCCAAGTCCATCAGGGTCAGGCTCCTTCAGGAACTGGATACAGTAAAGTAGGAGGCTCCCGGGGAACACAAAGGGGTTTCGGGAATTGGTGCTCATGATTTGTGCTGTTGGTCTTTCAGGAGCTGTCATTGTCTGTTGGAGGTGTAACCTCTTTAATGTCATTTTGCTTGTTGGCCAAATAAGTCTCTCTTTTAAAAGTAATTTCTTCTGTTACTGGTGGTAGCGCTTTAGATGGTTCAGACTGGACATATTTCAAAAACTGAATTTACTTTTCCTTGCTTCTCTGGTTTCTTTACTTTCTGCTTCTGCCTCAATTTGGACAGTAAAATTGGGCTGTTAATTGTCACTTCTCTCTGGGTCTGTTTCACCATCGTGAAACACTGGCCTCAGCCTGGAGTGACACTCTGGTCTCTTTCTAGTTAGTTTCACTTTCCAGTTTTAAAGATAATGTGTTTGGGTTTCCCATATCCGTCTAGCTAGGTACTTACATGGCTTCTATCGCTCTGATATCTGATGCCTCACAAGTATTTATTATGTATTCCCTGAACACTCCTGTGAGGTAGGAAAGAATTATTATGCCTATAATCTCTCTTAATTCGTGGGGAACTGAGGCACTAAGAGATTTAAGTGATTTACCCAAGGTCATCTGAGGAGTTCCTGGTAGAACTGGGAACTCTGAACCCAGATCTCTTGGGTACCAGTCTGGTGCCTTCCTTCCTGCAGGTAAATGTTTACTCATTGATCAAACAAAAACCAGAACTGATTTAAATTTAAATTAAAAAAAAAAGTGAAAACATTCTTGCAAATTTAAAAGTTTTTTTCAAAAATGTAAAATTTGGGTCTACGTTACTCGACAATGTTCCTTAAGGAGAAAACAGCATAATTTGGATACCTTGGTTAGTAACTGATTAGGATGCTTGGAAGAGAAGTTGCAGAGGAATATAAGGTAATTAAGGTCTCTGTAGTGCCCATCACCCTAGGGTCTAAGCTGTCGATTAGGGCTCAAACAAAATGAAAAAAGTCCTATGCAACAAAGCATGGATCAGAAGGAGTGAAGAATCAGAGGCCAGAACCGCAAAGAAGCCCAAGTGAACTTCAATGGGATTTCAGTCCTCCGGTCTAGGGGCTTGATCCAAACCCTATTTAAGTCGATGGGAGTCTTCCAATGGCTCCCATGTGTCTTAGAGGTGGAGGTCTGTCTAGGTACATAAGAGGATGATGTGAATTCTTTGTGAGAGAGAGCATGAAACATGGAAGAGTAAGGTTATGCATCCATCTTGCAATGGCTGTCTCTGAGGAGCAAAGGGGCAGAATTGTAGCCGTACTGCCTGTCAGTTCTAGGGGTCCAGAAAGGAGATAATGGTTTGGGTAAGAGGAAGTTGCTAAGGTTCTAGATCTGGAAGGCGTACAGGTGAAGGCTCTTGTCCTTCCTGAAGAGTCAAAATCATGGATGAATGTAGCCGGGAAGCCAGGAGACTGTATAGTGTTAAGGGTCCACGTGGGGTGACTTCTCTTAGCTCTTATGCCTCTAAAAACTGCAGCTGGACATACCTGACTGCCCCATGCTCACCTGTAGAGAGGCCCATGTCTGTTCTGTTCACAAAGGATGCTGTCAGAGACCAACACTGCCAGCATAAGTTCCATTTGTTTATTTTATTATCCCACTTTTTCTATGCACGCCTTCCCCTTCTTTTTGTTTAAAATGTTTGACTTACAAACTCCATCCTTTGGGGATGCTTGCTGGGCAACGGCTCACCTGGCTGAAGCCAACTGGCAAACATAGCTTTTTGCAGACAAGGCTGGAAGGGTGGGTGCTTTGGGCAGTTTTACCTTCAGCCAACAGGAAAATAAAATCCTATTTTTGGAGAAGGATTCTATCGGCCTGAAGACCTGCCAGGATTCTTTGAAGCAGCAGCTGCCAGATTGCCTCCCTTACTCCAGCAGAGAAGGAGTTTTAAATAAAATCAGATGTGCTCGCTCACTCGCTCTCCCTCTCTCTGAAAAAGTCTAGGGGAGGTGTAAGATTCAAAGCATCTTACCATTCTCCTCTATTTCTTGAGGATCATTGATCTCAGTGATGAGGCTGGGAGCTCTGTTTTTCTTTCTGTTTATCTGTCTTTCTAGAGCCCCTTTGAAAACCATAGCAAGAAGGCCTGGTTGCTCCTTGTGTCCCTTTAAGCAGTGAAAGGAGAGGGCCTGGTCTTGAGCACCATTTTAACAGGCACCGTGATATAAACAGGGAAAGGGGAAAATAGTGTTTGTGTCCGTCTGTCTGAGCCTGACCATCCTCACCAGAAGTCTCATTAAGCCTGGCACACGAGGCTATGTCATTTGCAGAGAGGAAGGCTGATCTGATCCAGTGGTTATCCTAGGATATTGAAGACCTGGGCTCAATTCCCAATGGTGCCACAGCATTCCTGGGTGGCCTGGTGCAAATCCTTTACCCTCTTGGTGGCTCAATTACTTCCCTTTAAAATGAAGAGAATAGCAGGGCCCTGCCTCACCAGGGTGTTATGTGAGCTGCTCACATATGAGCACCATGTAATGGGGGCCATATACATTCCAAAGATGTCTAGATAGACAGCGACCATTTCCTTAGGGCAATACCTTCTCCTGCTTGTATACGCTGGTTTTGACCCCCACTTCGGCGTGGTTCTTTCAAGGAGTTTCTCTCTGACCATGTGAAATCCATTCAGCTTTTTTTAATATTTCCCAGCTGCTAACTAGAGCCAAAAGTTTGGTCATACCTGACTTCAGTAGTCCACAGAGGATCCCCATTGGCTCTTCTCCAGCAAAACTTGTTACTCAAATGTTTTCCTCTCAGCTCTGTTGCCTTTGTTGCCTCCATCCAGTTCCCCACTTTGGATCCGCTAGCTGGCAGGATGAATATCTCTATATATTTTTCAGTGTGGTGTTTCTCTGTTCAATCCCAGTCCTTGAGCATACTTTCCACAGGCTGTGCTGCTCAGGAAGCAAACTGCAGCCTGCTTGCAACACGCTCACAATCCTAAATGGTAGGGTTATACATTTCTTTACTATCCTGTGGGGCAGGGGAGGAGGATTTTTAATTATATTAGACTGGTTAGTCCTTTTCACAAATCTCTTGTTGTTGGCCCCACGCTGTATTTGCTTATCACCAAGGCTATGAAAGAAGTGCTTTCTGCCTCTCCCACGTCTCTAATGTGGTACTGTATATCATACTAGTGGAATAGAGCAGAAGCGAGTCAATGCAGTACTCCTTGAAGACACTAGAGGGAGTTAGTAGGAAGAATCTGAGGAAGAACAAGAAGCAGATAAGAGTAACAAAATCTTCCTCTAATCCCACTGGCTGCTTGCTTGCAACATTCTGGCCAATTTGTGGCATTACCAAGGTTGTGGAACATGACTGCCTTGCAGGATCAAACAAGAGGCCAAGTTGGGAAATAGCCTTAGATGTACGCGGGAGCTAATGCACTTCCCTGAGTTAAAAAGCAGAGTACTGCAGTAATCCACAACAGGGGTCCAAAGCAGTGCTGCTCACCCCCTTAAAAAATACTGCAGTATTTGGTAAGCATCTGAAACACCGTGGCATTACTATTGAAAGCTCCCATGCATTGGACCGTTGCTGTTAGAATACTGTAGAACAGGGTCCTCCAAACTTTTTCACAGTGTGGATTGTACCTTTGTAGAGAGATGGGCCTTTGGACCATCTCCCCTGCCTTTCATGGTTGCATGCAATCCCTACATCTGTTGCATGTACGGAAATTAGTACCTGTGACACTGTGCTTAAGTTCCTTCTGAGGCTGGGTTGCCCCCATTCCCCCAAAGTTCATTTTACATGTTTAAGTCCAAAGACGTGCACCTGGGAACCACATGCTGCCATTAACACCTGGGATCTGGGAGGGCTTAGGCCAGTTGTTCTCAACCAAGGGTACTTGTACCCCTGGGGTACACAGAGGTCTTCCAGGGGTACATCAACTCATCAAGATATTTGTCTAATTTTACACCAGGCTACAGAAAAAGCATTAGCGAAGTCAGTACAAACTAAAATTTCCTACACACAATGACTTGTTTATACTGCTCTATATACTATACGCTGACATGTAAGTACAATATTTATATTCCAATTGATTTATAATTATATGGTAAAAATGAGAACGTCAGTAATTTTTCAGTAATAGTGTGGCTGTGACACGTTTGTATTTTTATGTCTGATTTTGTAAGCAAATAGCTCTTAAGTGAGGTGAAACCTGGGGTACACAAGACAAATCAGACTCCTGCAAGGGGTACAGTCGTCTGGAAAGGTTGAGAGCCATTGGCCTAGGCTGCATAATTTAGGCAAAGGGGAGAAGACCAGGCCAAGGTAGTGAGTGTTGTCTTGAACCTAGCTATTCTAGCTGTTAATGTTGACAACCCTGTTTTGAGTTTTGGTTTTTAGTTTATTGGCATTTTGGCCCCATTTTCCCCCAGGCTGGGGAAAGGCAGAATAACAAAGGGGCTTTAATCTTTACCTAACTCTCTGGAGCACCAGTGTGATACTTACTACCCAACACACCAATTCTGTCTTTTTACCGTATCTGGTCCACATCACCACAGTATCTGAGCACCTCACACTCTTTAACACATTGATCCTCACAGCGAGGGAGGGTTGTGCTGTTATCCCATTGTACAGATGGGGTACTGAGACCCAAAGAGACTAAGTGCTTGTCAAAGTTACACTGCTGTGAATTAAAATCATGATAATTATATGGGTGTAACTCCCCATACGGACACTCTCTTTTGCCTTTTTCTGGTTTATTTTATGTTGTTCTGGAAGGGGCATAAGCTAAAACAAAAAACAAAGCCACTGTTATTCCAGAATAAGATTGTCCACAAAATACTCAGACCACCACAGCTGTATATATCAAATCAGTTTAATGATACCGGTATAATTGTTGTTAATTTCCTGTGTAGACAAGCCTTTAGTGGGTTGCCCAAGGTCACACAGGATGTCTGTGGTTGAGCAAGGACTTGAACCTAGAGTTGTCCAAGTCCCAGACGAGCACCCTAACCATTGAACCATCCTTCCTCTCGTTGCCCAGCGGTCACTTTGAGAACTACGGCTGCAGTGCTTTTCTCTGAGGGCATGTCTACATTGCAACTGGGAGGTGTGATTGCAGCACATGCAGATCAAAGAGAGCTCGAGTAACAGTAGTGGCGAAGCCATGGGGCAGCATGGGCTAGCCCTGCCCATGCAGGATCCTGGGTACAGGCTTGAGCAGCTGACGCCAATGCTGCCGTGGCTTCACTACTATTGTTACTCAAGCTATCTCTGATCTAGCTAAATCAGCGCCAACTTGGGTACACCTACACATGTTGCAATCACACCTCCCGGTTGCAGTGTAGACATACCATCAGAAGTCAGAGTGCTGTTACTGGAGTGTGGAGAGTTATCACTAAGGAATATGCAGCAGTGTAGCTACAGTTTCATTTCTATGAGCATTCATATTATCCTTCACTAGTTGTAAAATTGTAAACAAAAGAATATTCCAAGGCAATATTGTTTTATTGATCAGGAAACAAGTTTTCCCTGTTTTAGCCTTATTAGTTCAGCATGTAGCAGAGTTTTGTTTTTTTCTGTTTTTTGCTTTTTTTAAAGAATGCCCTTTATTTATTTATTTATTTATTTATTGTGTCTGCAGACATCAGAAAGCTGCTTCCAGCAGGCACTCACCACAGCTTCTTGGCCAGGCCTTAGGAGACACAGTGCCCAGTTGGAAAGGCACGCAACTTTTCCTTTTGCAATGATTCCCGTAAAATCTGAAACCTGACCCCAACCAAGAGAGGGCTCAATTTTCACACTCTCACTAGCATGTACTGAACGCTGCAGATGATTGGTACAGCAGAGGGGGAAAGCTTGGCTCCACTGAAGTCAATGGCAAAACTCCCATTGACTTAATTGGGGCGAGAATTTGACCCTGGGTGTTTTAAGGTTATTTGCAATCCCCTTAGCTAACTGCACCGATCTCTGTAGTGCAAACCCTTGGAAGATAAGCGAATCTCTGGTGATGTCTTATTTCAGGCTTCTCTGCATTTTTTGCTATTGGTGTGCTACTATTCGAGTCTCACTCATGTTAGTTTCACTGATGGAGTTTCCAAATGGCATGCTGCTATTGGACATCCTATTTTGTTTTCTTCAGATTCAGCTTTCCAAAGAAGCCTCTGTCCATAGCATTCAATGGAGCTGGTCGGATGCAGCTGTGCCAAGTGCCAGCAATTAAACTACCAAAAATCTTCGGGGCCAGAGAGAGAGTGTGTGTGTGAGAGAGAGAGAAAGCGAGACGCTGCTCGGAAAGGACTGCTATGCCCTCACGTTCTGGCTCCCAAGGATCTTACCAAAGCCCATTTTTTATTCTCTTAGTGTCTGCCAGTCTCGTGTCAGATAAAATGAGCTGAACCAGCATTTTGAGCCTGACTTTCGTTTTCTTCAAAGCTCTTCCCATTCCTGATCTGTTTCTCTCTGAGACAAGCCAGCAGTGGAATGTGTACACAAAGAGGTTCCTCTCTGCTGAACCGGAGGGAATCTCTCTCTCTCTCTCTCTCCCACCCCATGCTGTCATCTAGCAGTCCACAGAACACAATAATATTGTCCACTGCATACCGGACTCCCAATCGGGCTTCATCCGTTGGAGCCAGATAGGTGGATTAAGGGAGCTGTATAGTGACTTCTTCTTTGAAAGCCTCCTTACAGAGTGTGTGTCTGTCTAGGTTCTCCATATTGGCGTCCATTACCATAGTATCTGTGCATGTGGCAGGGGACGTTTTTTTTTAAATAACTTGATCCTTTCTGCTTAAGCCCTAGATATAATCACAAAATCAAGGGGCCAGTTGCTCCATTAGGCTCTTGCCTGAGTGGCACTAAGAGTCTCACTGTGGAGAACTCCCCTAAAGCTGGTGGACCTCACTCCTGCACCAGATGCCTCTGGCCTGCCCCATTCCCCCCATTGCAAAAGGTGTACCAGAGGAGGGAAGGAGTGGGGCAGGCAAGAGGCATGGCAGAACTCTGCTGTATTAATCCTCCAATTGTCTCAAGGTCCCTTAGGAGTCTTACACCATTGGTGTAATTTAGAGCAGCCCATTGGCTACTCTAACTTGATCCAGCACAGAATCCGTGAGCTGCAGCTGGCTCCCTGACATGCCTCACGTAAGCCTATGCTGAGTGGAGCTCAAAACTAGGGAAAAATCAAGCCCAAAATCATCTTAAACACAACTTCTTTCTCCTTGAAGACACATGTGCTAGATGTAGTGGCTACTGCATACCCCTATACTTGAGCCCTTGTTGGCAGAGCGATGCAGACCAAGAAAGGAGAAGAAAAGTTAGATCTTATTGCTCTGGTGATGGACTTTGGCTCTTCGATGGTGAAACTGATCTTATACCAAAAGTATTTGGTGTTTATGGAAGTAAAGAGTCAGTCTGGCCCATTCTCACCTCTCCTGTGCATAGGTCTGGTTTGTGCTTAAAATTGAAGTCGACATAACTCCAGCGCTTACAGGTGTGAAAAATCCAGAGCGCTGTGTGCCGTAGCTATGCTGACCTAATCCCCTGTGTATATGCAGCTAGGTCGATGGATGAATTCTTTCCAGCTACCATCACTCAGATAGGAGGTGTTCCTACAGCGTCAGGAAAACCCCTTCTGTCACAGTCGGCTACTTCTACACTATGGGGTAGTGTAGTGTACATTCCCCATCACATAGACATAGCCATAGTCTGTGCTGTGTGACACACACAACTCTGTGCAGCTCATTGGTTTGTAACTCCAGTGTAACTTAGAGCCATTTACTGCTCTTGCTGGAGGAAAAGTTACGAATAAATTCTAGCCTCTGAGGGAAAGACATACAAGCATCAGTTCAGTTCAGTGAAGGCAATGATTCTCAGACAGTGGCTTGCAAGCCACAAGTGGCTCTTTAATGTGTCTCCTGCGGCTCTTTGCAGCTCCTGATATTAAAACACTGTGTGATTTAATTATTGACCAGTCTAAGTTATTGACCAATCTGGATGCTTTTACTATGTTGTTAACCAATTAAGTTATCAACTTGTACTAAGCTATTAACTTATTTGCTGTGAGAATTATATAATATAAACTAAATATTCCCCATCATGCTGTTTAAATATGAATAGTACTGTAGTAAATGAAACTGAATTCACACTGCTTTGGCTCCACTGAGGTCTGAGTATCATTGAGTTAGGTATTTGCAGAATGGGCTGTGGTGGACAAAAGATGTTAATGCTGCCTTAAGAAGGCGAAAGCAAGTAATACTGAAAATATTATTGTGTAAACTGATGGGGGCCGGGGGGTCTTCACTGTGAAAGTTCGGTTCATCTCGGTCCCCGCATTTCAGAAAGAACCAGGCAGGAAAGAGGCTGACAGACTGGCAGTTGACTGGAGTTGAGGTGTACCATGGGTGGTGACAGGAGGGATTCTGTGCATGGAGAGAGTTAAAAGTTTGGAAAAGAGAGGCAAATGTTAGGAGATATGCAGAGTATCAGAGTGAAGATGTCCGTATTAAGGGTAAAGGCACTGGACTAGGATTCGGAAGGGCTGGGTTTAATTCCTGGCTCTGCCACAGACTAACTGTGTGACCATGGGCAAGTTACTTATCCCTCTGTGCCTGAGTTCCCCATCTGTAAAATTAAGCCAATAATCCTTTCTTTCTCCTAGCCTCTGTGTTGTCCATTTAGATTATAAATTATAGGGATGTGGGGCCCTGATCTCATTCAGGCCTTTAGGCACCATTGTAATACAAATAATAATAAAATACTGGTAAAGAGAGCCAAGTGAGAGCTCCAAGTTATCCTCACCATGTGACAAGAATGAGGAAGAGCTCAGTGAATCTTAAGACAAATGTAAAAAACAATCAAAAACAAGTCCGTTTTTCTTTTAGGTATCTGTAACTGACTTTTGGAACTCACTACCTCATGTTATTCCCATAGAAGCAATTTATTTCGTTAGATTCATAACCAGGATTTGTCCTTTGGATATGGATATAAATGACACATGCATTGTGCTAGATAGGCTACGCATGGTAAGAGCCATCATTCTTCATGCTTCCGAGCAAAATCTGGGGTGAGGAAGAAATTTCCCTTCTGTAGGCTAGTGTTGCAATAGATTCATTAAGGATAGGCGTGTGACTTCCTCAGGAACATATGATATTGGAGACTGGATGCTGGGGATGTCACATCTCTCTCTATAAGATATTTCCTACTAAAGGAACATGAGAAGTGCTGTACTCTTAAATTCAATGTTTGAGCCTGCAGGATACAGCAATTCTGATTTTATCTCTAGCAGGCAGAATTACCCCCATTGAAATGAATGTACCATATTGGCTTTTAAAAAAACTACAGGAAAAAGAATTTCAGGTCTGATCCTGTAGGAGCTGATCTCCTCAGCTGCATTAAGGTTAGTGAGAGTCAAGGGCCCTCAGCACCTGACAGGATCAACCCTAAGTAAATGATCTTCCATGCAACTTCTTACCTTAGAGGGAGGGAATTCAGCGGGTGAAATACAAAGGCCTATGCACCACTCAAATCTTCAAAATAGGCCACAAGTGTTTAGGCCTTGTGCTTACGCTCTGCTCAGGGGTGAACAACGCCCTGAAAGCTGAGTCATGAAAGGGGAGATGCGCCTGTTTTTTCCACTCTGGCTATTGTTCCTCTCCCACCACCTCTCTTCAGTTTCTGGCCTAGGGAGAGAAGGGCCAGGTTCCAACCTTTACAGTCTCCAGCTTCCTTCTCCCCTGCCTTATTGCCACTGAGCTACCGTGGCGAGATTTGCACGACTCCAGATGGGATCGCTGAGTCTGAGTGATCGCTGTGCACCGTGTGCTTCCTGGGCCAGACCTGCAGAGAAGCTCAGTTGCCATCTCAAACATGACAGGGCCCAAGTTCTTCTGAGTAGTTCAAGCCAAGGAGGGTCAGTCAGGCTCCAGTTGGCACTGCCACAGGCTGTCACTTTCTTTTCCTGCAGTCAAACATCACTCGAAAGGTGCAGAATTCTTTCCTGCCTTCTGTAAATACCAATGAAATCTCTTTCCGGACTGACCCTTTCCCTTGAAAGCCACGCTGATTGGTATAAGTCAGGGAGCCCCTACATCAGCCCTAAAGGGAAGCTGCTTTTGGGACTCTCGGCTGATCCAAAGAGCTTGTAGAAGCAATGATCAGAAAAATCCAAATCCTACTGTATTTTAAAGGAAAACCACCCCTGTCTTGGGGGGGATAATGTTGGATTTTTTCTGCTCTGTCCAACCTTCTGAAAGCTCAAGCCTTTCTGGCCATGCTGTATGCAGTCAGTATTGCTGGGGGGAAATGTCTTTGACCAAACTTTGTATTCCCTGAGCTACCAACTAGCCGGTGGGTGAGCTCTCTCAGGGTACGTCTACGTTACAGCTGATAACATGCTTCCTAGCGCAGAGACAGACGGACGAGCTAGCTCTGGTTGAGCAAGCAGTGTAGCTGCTCGAGCTAAACATAGCATTGTAGTGGGGGTAGCATGAGCGGCAGCTTGGGTAGACTGCCAAAATACACACCCAGAGGGTGTGGGTGGGGGTGTACTCATGTACCTAACGAAGCTGGCACTTGTGCTACCTCACCATGGTTAGAGCACCAGCTTGAACAGAGGTAGCCTGTCTACCCGCGCAGGGAAGCGTGCTCCCAGCTACAGTGTGAACGTTCCCTCAGTGTCACGGGCAGCATCGGATCCCCCAACTTCTGTTCGTTACCCTCATTATCACTTCACATCTACATGGAATTACAAGATCTTCAGGGTGTTTCTTCTTTGACATACACAGCCCACTTTGCAGAGCTCTAGAAATGTTAATGGGACTGGCAGCTTCTGGCTTTCTGGTTTAATACCCTCTTTTTCCTCTCTCTGCCTATATTCCAGTAAAGACTTCTGCTATAAGCAGCAAAGGTTCTCTGTTTAGATTGCTGTGACCTAATTTTAAAACCGAATGAAAGCTGGCATTCGGTGCTTGACTCTGACTTTCTGTAGCACTGCTGTTGCTTCTCCACAACCTGTCAGCAACCTCTACAAGAGGCAAAAGTGTTGATTTCCCCCCACACATACATATCTTCTGTCCTCACTGGAGCCTCCAGTGCCTTGTCTAAGCTGTGATTTTTGTCTGTTCCTGATAAAGGGTGTTAGCAATGGATGCAGCTGATCCAGTATTAGATATGGTTTTAGCTGCAAGAATATACAAGGGCAAACCACGGTCAACCACTGTGCGGGTTTCAACCATGACTTATGAATTGGTTTGTCCTTGGCTATCCCATTGCTGACCCCTATTGCATTCCCATTGCTGACACCTGGGTGTTTTTCACAGTATGGTCAAGGCTAAAGACTTCTCTGTTTTCTCCTCTGATTTCTACCTCTTGGGACTCTTACGGCTGAATGTATGGCTCATGGTTGAGTGGTGCAAAGCATGCTGCAGATGTGGTCGATCTCTTTAGCACCTCCTGCTGGCCTCTGGACAGACTCAATCCTTGTTCTCGGCCACATGGCCGTGTAGTGTTCCTCCAGTACGTTGGTGGCGTTGGGAGGCTTTTTAATTATAATCTTTTAACTCAAGCACCACAAGTGGCAGTCTGTTTGTGCTCAGACCTGCTTTGTAACCTGCTGGCTTTCAAAACACCGCGCTGAGCAAAACAGGAGTAGCATTAAGTTGTCTGTTTTCTTTTCTCAGTATGTGCCAATAACCAATATTTGTTTGTATTTGCCTCCCTATCTCAGGGTTTTCCTGGCGATTTTGGTGAACGAGGACCTCCAGGCATAGATGGGAACCCAGTAAGTTGCAAAGTCTTCAGCAGACTTTTTGCTTCTCTCTTGCTGCTCCATTTTACATCCTGTTGTACTATGCCGTGCTGGGTGCCTAGAATCTGAAGGAAGCTCTCTGCTGAAGCTGTCTTGAGAGTTCACAGGCAGCTGTCAGTCTGTTTGTTGTTTTAGATTCCTCTGAAAACGCCTTCCACCTCTTACATAAACTGCTAGTTCCAGTGTTTCAGTTAACAGGTCATTGTAGTGCCATCTGCATCCCATTTCCCTCTCTGCCCCCTCCATCGCTTCTCCTGCACCCCAGTCCTGTTGAGCACTTTCTTCCCATAGGGATATAATTGTAGGGAACTTAGTGTGGGTGTGAGGAATGATGTTGCTCTTAACTGACTTGACGTGCAACTGTCAATATTATCCTCCGTAACAGTTTGTGCTCTCTGGGCCTAGGGTGACCAGACAGCAAGTGTGAAAAATCGGGACAGGGGGTGGGAGGTAATAGGAGCCTAGATAAGAAAAAGACCCAAAAATCGGGACTGTCCCTGTAAAAATTGGGACATCTGGTCACCCTATCTGGGCCTGATCCATAGCTCACTGAGTCAATAGAGAGACTCCCTTTGATCTTGGGATCAGGGCCTATGTAAGCATCATAGGGAAATTGGCCCCAAACTGGCAAGTGACATTTTGGCTTTTACAGCCACTCCTTGTTTCTCTCATTTTAAAATTCCAGGTTCCTCATTTGATCTGGTTTCACTTATTCATTGCAGCTTGTGGGAACAGCTGGGGGGGTTCTGGAAGGCTGTATGTTTAACAGCAGAGATATGAAGCAGGCAGTTGGTTTGCTAAACTGTTTCGGAGAACGGTACATGCCCATTGTTATCTGTTCTGTCCTTAGAGTATCAGGGCAGGCATTTAGCAACACTGACTCTCCTAAGCTTGTACTATAAGTGCAAGTGGGTTGTTCTCCTGGCATCCTCCTTTCTATTGCGTCTCATTTGCCTGATACTGGTAAATGAGCTAATACGTTGCCACACATCTCCGGCCATCAGATCATTAATAAATGTGTGTCCAGAGTACTTGGAGGAAACTCTAAGATCCTCTCTCGTTTAAAGTGAATTTTAAATACCGGTTCAAAGGTGCCAAATTGCTAACTCTGGAGCGTCTATCTATGGACCAGATACTGCACAGGAAATGGCTTCACACCTCCCTACTCTTCTGCTCCAGCCATGACCGGGAGTAAGTGTCTCCAGACCATTCAGTTCTTGGTCTCTCCTATATTTTCAAATGACCCTTACTGGGTTTTTAAGAAGTGGACTGGTTCCACAGGAATTGGGCTGAGATCACCAATTCATTTCACATAGGCCACTGAACAACTGGATGTTGGTACCATTTAATCACTGTTTGAGCAGAGCAAAATAATTCATAAGAAATAATGTGTTCACCGCTTTTTTTCCTGCTCGCAAAATATTTCCTAGCAGATTGCAGACTTTCTCAAAAATATTAGTTATTCATGGATGTCTTTGCCAATTTTCCTCCCAATTAGTTTATGAACAGTTCTTGGCTGATCTTTGAAATACACACTACATTGGTTATTTACCCAAGTCACTGGTATTGTTTCTGTTCCCTGATTGGATGATTTGTATAAGTAACCCTTAAAGCACACGTTTTGAAATTTCCATTCAGCATAAAATTCAGTTTCTGCAAGCATTTTCTGCTAGTTAGGCTTGATTGCTCCAGCTTTAATGCAAAATGAAAACATAAGAGTCCTGAACGCAGTTGATTCAATGTTTTTGATTCCTAAAAAATATTCTTGCCGTTTTTTCCCCCACTGTTCAGTGAGCTCTAGCAACTCCTACATGGGTTAGGTTTGAATCAATGACCTAGCAATGTAAGGCTTTATAGATATTGCCAATCCCTTAAGACAACCAGTCCTTTAGGATGGTCTGAGCTCCTGATTTATGATCAGAGAGATGTTCTCTTTTCCAAGAACAGACTTTTAAATTTCCAAGACATCGAAGGCCCATTCTGAAGATGTGTTTAAAGGCAGCTGAATGCCAGCTCCCAAAGTATTAGAGAGATCCTAGGGAAGTAAATGTCCTCTCCATTTAATTCACCCAGAAGGATCGCTCTGCTTTCATCTTATCAACGGCTTTTAAATATTAATGTGCTTCAGAGATTTCAGAATGAAAACAGAATGTTTTGGCTCATTTGAAGGGAGGTTCACGAGGTCACGAGCAGAGTCACAGACACAGAAAAATTCCAGAAAGTCTGCTTGTGGAACACACACACACGCCACGTTCGCTAGGTGAAATATGTGACTAAATCGCAGGCCGGCAGGCAGCCATGGGTCCTGAGCTGTCCCTTCCTGTGTCTGATCCACTGAGCTGCATCAGCATCTGTACCGTACTGTACTGTTCCTTCCTCTGCTGCTGCATGGGGATGGCTGACGCTGTCTGCGTCTCATCCTCTTTCCATTCGTCTCATCGTGTGAAAGGAGTTAGGCTACCGCAAGTCTCCTCCTGCCAGCTTCCCGAGAACTGTTGGGCCATCACATTCCATATCCCCCACTCCCCTGATCTCTGGCCATTTAAATTAGTTGTAAAATCATAGGAACTGGACATGGGAAACAATGATTAGCTCACCTCATCTATCTCCTGACCCAGGGATAGAGTCAAGCACCACCGGAGAGCATGGAGTCTGATTTCCAGGCTATGCACCCCTCTCTCATAAGCAGGAGATAATGATAAATCTGGGGAACTGATACTGGTCAAGCTATTGTTGTGGATAACATAGCCAGAAAAGATAAAGGGTGATGAAGCCAGGGCATCGGTGAAACCTCTGCTTTCCTTTCCTAGGGCAGGGAAAGGCCGGCATGCGTGACTAACCCACCGCCCCTCACAGCGAAATACACTCCCTCTCCTTCCCAAGCAGGAAAACCTTGTGGTGTGTTTTGACAATTAGCATCAGGCTCACTCAGTCCGTGGACACTAAAGCCCCTTCTCCTGAGGCATACTCGCTGTGGATAATATTGAGCATCTTTCCCCTTGTAGCTGAACAAGGCAAAAAGGGGCTATGACTACTGAACTTTTAAAGGAGACCTTATCCCAGAAGCTCCAATGATTCTGAAATCCCACCGAAGAGAACAAAGCTTTAGCAGATGTCCAAAGTATGCAGGAAAGGAATTTACCATGAAAACCAATTTTAGGGTGGTTGGGATTAGGAAACGTGTGTGTGTGTGTGTGTGTGTGTGTGTGTGTAAAAACAGTCCTTTTCTCCATTTTCCGTAAAATAAACATATTTCCTTCCTCAGAATAGATCAGTACCCTTAAGCACGGTAGGTCCTTCTTTCAACAAAGTTCACTTTCTCCACCAAACAAGCTCACAGTAAGCAGAAAAGCAACTGGCACCTTGCAGTGTATTGGAAACCATTCAGGATTTTCTCTTAATTTTACAGTAAAAGGGAGTTTTACTGTACGGAACTAGATAAAAATGGCTTCCACCGGGTGCACATCATATCCTGGGTAATTCTGGCTACTTTCTTTGATAGCCTATCTAGAGTTGGTATATCTGATCCAACACAGATTATATAAAAATTGCAATGGGGAAGGAATATATTACTATTTTGGTATGAGTAGCCCCTAGAGGCTTCAGCTGATATGGGGGATTATGCTAAAGTCTGTACATGTGCATAGTAAGACCTAAAGATTTACAGTCTAAATATTCGCTGTGGAATTGAAATGTTATCCCCATTTTCAGATGGAGAACTGAGGCACAGGGGGTTTAAGTATCTTGCCCAAAGTTACAGAGGACCAGATTTTCAAAGCTGTTTATGCACCTAAAAGTCCAGGCAGGGAAGGGAATATCTTTTATTGGACTGACTTCTGTTGGTGAAAGAGACCAGCTTTCGAGCGCTACATGATCTCAATGGGAGTTAGGCACCTAGGTGCTAGTGGGGTTTTTCAGAAGTGCCTGTCTGCTTCTTTAGGTGCCTAAATGCCTTTGAAAATCTGTCCCATGGCAACTGCATGGTGGAGCTGGGAATTGAGCCCATATCTCCTGAGCACCAGCCCAGTGCCTCAACCACAACCTAGTCAGCATCTCTGGTTTGCTAAATGGTTGGCTCTGTTACTGAGAGTCTAGTAAGAGTAGGTGGCTCTTTCCGAGGTTACCTGCACACAGGGCATCCATAGTGGATGATAAACAGTAGAGGGCACTGAGTGATTAGGGAATCCTGTTGTTTGGGCACAGTCACACCAAAATGCATAGTTTCCAATGGGCAGTTAACGATCAACCAGATCTTCTATAAGTATGCAGGAAAGGACCTCAAAAAGAACCAGGAGTACTTGTGGCACCCTAGAGACTAACATTTATTTGTTATGCTCAAATAAATTTGTTAGTCTCTAAGGTGCCACAAGTGTTCCTCATTCTTTTTGCTGATGCGGACTAACACGGCTACCACTCTGAAACCTGTACCACCTCTTTGTGTGCCTGCATCTGCCTCTGAGGTGTGCTAGGGAGGGTGGCATCTCTTACAACAGTGGTTGCATCTCAATTTATTGCTGGTTACTTGCTCCCTCTGAATAGGCTACTAGAGAATCCCATGTCCTAGTGCTCAGCCAGTGCTGCTTTTCACTGTGTTATTACAATCGCGTGTCCAGGAAGCGATAGCAGAATCCTGAAGGAATTCCTGCTAAAATGCTCGGGGTGCATGGCCAGCCTCCCCACGGAGAAGCTGCTGCAAGTAAAGCCCAATTCCTTTCTGGAAATGCAGGGGTACAAAACACTGCGGACTAGATTGGGGTCAGCAGCTGTACAAAGTGCGGGAAGAGGGGTTGAAAGGAGTCCCCTTCCTTCCCTGGCACCTCTAGGCAGAGGCTGACGCTACTGGACTGTCTCTAGAGGGGCCCTAGCTCTGCCCTTTACAGTAGTCAGCAGTGTTGACCCCCCACGTGCAATGGGAGGGGCTACATGCTTTGCTCAGTCCCACTCCTCTTCTCTTCTGTGGGCCCCCATGCAGCACCTACTTAGCCCTGCATGCCCAAGAGATCATGCTTCTTAGTAGCAACCTCCTCACTGGAGACAGCCCCAAAATGTCCCCAAATGTACTGACCACAGTTCTGTTCCACCTCTACTGGAAGTCCCCACATGCCATGCAACCCTATTTTCTTCCAGGTGGTCTCTTCTGACAGGTTTTGTTGCATGATTGTCCCCATTTTACAGATGGGCAAACTGAGTCACAAGGGTGCCATGACTTGCCTGACGTCACACAGGAAGCTGGTGACATAGTTGGGGAGGGAACCCAGATCTCCCGGCATGAGTCATGCCTTCACACACTATTAGATGTTGCTGCCTGTAACCACTCACCTCCCTCCTACACTTTCCAGTGCTAAAGCAGCTGCTTCCATTTCCTTCCCACCAAGCTCTGGTCATCCCTTTTAACTCCCCTTCCCTCCTTCCTTTTCCCTGGCTGCCCTCCTGTCTGTCCAGTTCCCTTCCTCCCTGGTTTTCCTTTCCTTTCTCACCTGCAACCCCTTCCCTGTCCTCCCTTCACCTGCCCCTCCCCCACCAAACACCCAGTGAAACGCTCCCTTTATCCTGCCTGTTCCTAGGAGGGGAAGCCAGTCTCAGCACATAACTGCGGGGACTGCAGGAGAACAACAAGTAGCCCTCTGTCTGAGGGGCTGCCCTCCTTCATTAACATGCTTTCTGAAGATGGAAGCTCTAGATTGCTCAGGCTGTTGGAATGGGGGGGAGGGTGCGAGGGGGAGGCTGGTCTTTTCCTTCAAGACCTTGAAACACTGAGCCATTTTTCAGCCTCTGTTTGTCTAAAAAGAGCCTGTAACCATGTTGGTCTCTTTCCTTTTAGGGAGAATTGGGAGCCCCTGGTCCTCCTGGAGTTCATGGACTCATTGTAAGTACGAAAACAAATGGAGCTTTGGCTTCTGAGGGTTTTAACCCTTTCCAGGGCACTGCAATCGCACACCATTTTTCTTCCTCCTCCTCCTCCTCTTGTGAGGGAGACTGGGGGGGGGGGTGACTCTTCTTTTTATGGGGGAGAGGAAGATTAAAACTGTGGGAAGGGGGGGAGGGAAGGCGAAGAGAGGAGGTGCCAAAGTGGGATGAGGAAGTGGAGGTGATGATTTCAGGTATGTAACTTTTTTAGGCACAAGAGAGCCCTTGAGAATTTAGTCCTGCGTGTCCTCTGTGATTTCCCCTTTTGGTGACATTTACCAGTGTATTTCTTTAAAGATACGATCATGCATTTATTCCCGGTCGGAGTCTGCTTTCTTTCTTAAAAACAGACCCTCTAACTAGCAACACCAGGAAACTAAATTGTTTGACCAAGGAAGGATGCATGGTTCCTGGACAGTGAAATTATTGCATGAAGGAGTACCCTGCCATCTTGATATGTGGGAATGTAACCACCTTCCCCTCACAAACACACACTCAAATCTGCCCTCTGTTACACCCTCATTGACTTCAACAGGGCATGAGCTGGTTTAACAGAAGGTGGTATTTTACCCACAAGTCTTTGTGTGCTGAGGTGAGCATATGCCCTACGTGCTCTCTCTGATCCCGGATTGACACTTTTCCTTTTACTTTTTTAGGGCTCTGTTTTTGTTTGGAGCCATTTCCCTCAATACACAAGAAGTGACCAGCTTTATTATTATTGTTAAGATAACATTCATTCAAAACAGTCTCCTCTTCACTGATGGCTAGCTGTGAAATCTGCTGTGCAGATTATGAACAGTTATGAAATATCTCCTCATGCCTTGGGGTAATCATTCATTGTATGACAGTAGCACACAGACGCCTCAACTGAGATGGGGCTGTATTATGCTGCACAACACACAGTAAGGGACAGTCCTTGTCCCAAAGAGCTTACAATCTAAATGGACCAGACAAACAGACAAAGCATGGGAGAAAGACCGTGTAATTATCCCCATTTTACAGATAGGGAACTGAGGCACACGGACGTACCCAGGGTCACAAAGGAACTGAACCCAGGTCTCCTGAGGCCCAGCCAGTACCGTTAACCACAAGAAAGGAGATTTTTTGGAAGTTATGAGAAACCGAAGGACATTACTGTCCGTGTCAACACAAATGATGGACTTCATCCTGGTCCTATCGTGAGCCATCTTGATTGGCCTTGCTTCCAGTGCAGAAAGGCATTTCTTTCAAATACTGGCTTTGGGTTGCTAAGGTTGCAGCCTTCAGTTTGCTTCTCTCTTCCCTACTCCATCCTCCCCCTTCCCAATTGTTCTTTGAGAAGATAAGATGTCTGGTGTATGAAGGACTTTTAGAATCGCACACCTCCCCTGCATTCCCACAAACTGGCTCTTCAGTATTAAAACAACTGAGGGGGAGAGTCTGTCCAGTTGTGGATCAGAGAGAGAGGCATTGCTTCTTAAGAGTTATTTGCTTCAAGACCAGTACCTTGAATGATGACATTTCTCCTTCCCAGAGAATCATTTTGTGCTCATGTTTTTAAAGGGCACCAGTTTCTTCATGCAAATTTTCTCCTCCCATGACAAATACCTGCAATGTCTGGACAGCAAAGACGACCTCACATACTGTTTCTTCAAAATTTTCACCACTCCTGCCTCTTCGAGCGTCTTTAGCAAGAGCTTTGGTTGATGGAATCCATCTCCATGCTCTCAGGCAATCACAAAAGCTATATCCTTGACTTTCACTCATAGATGCTCCAAGCGCTCTCTTCAGATTGCATGGAGCTCCTCCAGATAAAAAAGGGGACCTGTCCCACAGCGTAGGCCCATGTGAAATGGTCTGAATCAGCCAGTCCCGGAGTACCTTGTGACTGTGTGGAAGTCCACCGGGAGATTGTCTGAAGAAGTTCCCAGCATGGCAATGGAACAGCATGTGAGATAGTTCAGCAATGTGGCTGATAACTAGATCTCAAAAATTAGACAAACTAAAATCCCCCTAGGAGGCTTTCTTTCCAATCTGGAATTCGGACACAGCCTGTTCCTAGCACTCACTCTTCGCCCTGTGCATCTGCCAATATAGCCCTGCATTGTGCCCTGGAGAGTGCAGGAAACTTACATGATGATAACTTGGCAGTGGAGCAGGTCAAAGCTGCGATCCCTATGTAAGCAGGAGCTGTGTTTAGGCTTGGCCATGTCACTGCCCCTTCACTAGCACCCGATTCCCTTAAAGCGTGCGCTCTCTCTGGCCGGGGTTGTTGAAATAATTGGGCCTGCTAATTTGCCCTAATTGTGAACTCAGTTGGGAGGAGTAATTCATGGAATGTCACAATAAACTCGGACAACAAATGTTGATGGGAAAAGGTGCAAAAGCGAGATGGAAAGATTGAATTAGTCCAAACAAAATTACTGATCTAATTCAAGGATTGTGTTAAGATCATGGCTGGTAAATAAGAACCGTGTCAGACCAAGAATCAATGAAGCAAAATTGGTGTGTCAGAAATTAGGCTTGTTGATGGACAAAATAATGAGGGGATGGACTATTCCACCCATCACTCCCCTTTTGGAGTCCCCAGAAAGAGATTTTAGAAGGAAAAGCTGACTATTGTGCTGCTGTCTGATTGAAAGGTGAGAGATTGGGAAGGAGAAAGCTTCACCTTTATGGCTGCCATCTCCTGGGATCCTGGGCTTTCTTCATCCTGACCCTGAAAGAGGCCTTGACCAGGCCATAGAGAGGCAGCCGGATGACACGGCCACCTCCTCCAGCTCCTGCTAAATCCCAGCCAACACCTTGGATGGGAGACTTTGTCCCTGTTCCCCTACCAAAGCCCCATGAGTCCTTTTCCTTCCTCACCTTATTTCTTCTCTTTCCTGGCTAATAAGAGTCTGGCTCCGCTGGCCAAGACTGCGTATTTTGCAGCACTGCTGTGAGCCTATGACCTGAAAGGCAGCTAAATGAAATGCCCTAAAAAGCCTGAAAAGTTTGCCTGGTCTCGAAGAGGCTGATAAGACTGTGCTCTGGTCCTGTGCTTTTCCCAGCAGTGAGGTTGAGATGAAAGTCAACACAATAGACAGAAGTGGAATTTTCTATCTTTGCTGTTCTCTTCTCTCCCCTTGTGTGTCTGTCTTTTGTTTTGTCTTCTGAGGAAGCAGGGATTGGACTTGAACAACAACCACTCCAGCCCATTTCAACAAACTTTCCCCCGCAAAAGGACAGTTATTACCATCTTTGATACCATTTAAGAGATTGTCAAACAAGGGGGCTTTTCTGTCTTAAAAACTCTCCAGCTAAAAGGGAAAAGAACATGCGATGTTGTTACAAAGAAAACCTTATTTAATCATGTACATTTCAAATGCTTTAACTCTTTTTCCTTCTCTTTCTGTATCTTTAATAAAAGGTTATAAGGATTTTTAATGGTGAGTTTGCCATGGTACACACAGGCTGAGGTCTCTGTATTCCAAACCCTGACCCTTGTTTAACACTGTTTAATGTTGGACAGTGACTGGGTTATGTTAACACCTTTGATTTTTTGGGGGCCTCTTTGTTCCATCTAAATTAATACAACAGGGTCTGTGACCTATCTGAGTTTGAACCGTGCATGTCATTTCTTTGCTTTGAAAGCACATAGTTCCTACTTTAGGTTTCCAAAACCCCAGAAAGTGCGACCCACTCTACAAAGACAAATCTAGGCAGTTTCCATTGGAAATATCAACACATTTACACTAGACAATGGTTAGGGATTGTTATTCTAGCATCCAAGGAGGCTGCTACCATTCAGGCTTGGGGAGGTTCTGGGAAACGGGGGCTCCAAAGGGTGGGAGTTTGTCTGGGGGAGAAGTTCTTTCTTGCATGCATCTGTAGGCAGAGGAGAGCTCTCTTGATGTCACAGTACTTGCAGAGGATGAGTTGCTTCAGCTCTGTATATAAAATATGAGGCGAGAAGTGAGTTTTTTCTTCACGCACTTTGTGCAAGGGAGCTTGAGCTAGACATGGTTCCAAGGGATTTGTAATAATCCTCCAGGAGGCGCTGGTTCAGAGAGTGGGTGGATTTGGAGACCCTTAGTAAGGCTGACCTAGGAAGGGACCCCCATCCTCCTTCCACTCCACCTCATCCCCTGTCTCCTCCTTATCATCCCTCCATCCTCCCTGCCACACGGAGTAAGAAAGGGGGAGATGGTGGATCTTCTCTACCTCCAACTCCCCTCTCTTCTCAGCTGGTGGCAAGAGGCTCTTTTCATAGAGCAGGGTCAGCAGTCTGACTAGGCATGGCTAGAACAGCTTCCTTAAGGTGACATTAATTGTTAGGGTCATGCACTGCGTGTCTTGAAGCCCACATACCTGCACCCTGCCAAACTTCATGCAATAGTTTCCTCCTGTCCCATTTCTGAATGCTCAGAGAACCATGGCCCCATTTTCCAGTGGCTTCCAAGCTCCCTGCAGGGGTTTTTTGCTTTGCTGTTGGAAGGCTGAAGAGCAGAATTAGTTGTAACTGGAGCCTCCTGCTTTCGTAATTAGCCGTGTGGGTGAGCGCTAAGTAAATGCGTTCCTACAAGAAGCCTTTATGCTGGAAGGTATGAAAAGGGGATCTGTTTCAATACAGCCTCAGCTCAGCACTCGCGGTGAGTCTGCAGCCACATGACCTGCTGTTATAGAAATATTCCTCCAGCAAAGGCTTCCCTGTTTATTTACACGTTACAGGAGAGCTTGGTGCACTGTATCACTGGCTCCCTTCATGGGGGAGAGAGCGATCCGAAGCCTGTTTGAATACAGACCTGTGAAAGCTTTTTTTTAATAACATGAACTCTAGCATCTTTTCTAGCCTGACGCATTAGTGCTACAAGGGTAAAGAGTCCTCACCACAGCAGAATTTCCAGGCTGTTGGGGTATGCCTATCCCTGACTATTTTTTATCCTTCCCCATCTCCCAATCCTTCTCTCGCCCATCCACAGATGATAGAAATCAGAGCCGATAGCGCTCCAGCATCCTTGCAAGTTGCTTTCCTTGCTGGGTCCGTGATTGTTTCAATATCCTTTTTTAAAAGCCCCAGAAAGCTCCATTTGAGTCAGAGAAACAACATCAAGCTCTTGCGGACTAAAATACTGTTTTTAAGTCTCTGTGGAGATGAGCAGCTCCAGCAAAAATAAACCAGCTTTGACGAGTGCTGAGGAAGATACCATAAGCCTGTTCCAAGGAACCAGCAGAGTTGTGGCTGTTTCCTCCTGAGAAAGGGAAGAGTGCAGTAGAACCTCAGAGTTACAAACTGACCAGTCAACCACACACCTCCTGTGGAACTGGAAGTACACAATCAGGCAGCAGCAGAGATGACGACAAAAAAAAAAGAAAAGAAAATACAGTACATGATTGTGTTAAAAATAAACTACTTAAAGGGAAAGCAGCATTTTTCTTCTGCATAGTAAAGTTCTAAAGCTGGATGAAGTCATTGTTCAGTTGTAAACTTTTAAAAAGAACAACCATAATGTTTTGTTCAGAGTTACGAACACCTCGGGAATGGAGGTTGTTTGTAACCCTGAGGTTCCACAGGAAAAAAGAGAAATGGAGTCTGAGTGAGCTTTCACCTCTTCATTTTGTATCCCGAATACTTATCTTCAGTGACCGAACTAGAGGTGGAAAATATCCCCTTGGAGTTAGTATTGCAGTGCTAGCCATATGGCGCTAGCTCTAAGTCAGTGCTCTGCGGAGAGCACCTGTGAAATCAGTTAATAGTACATGAGCTGGCGTATTTACTAGACAACAGAGCAGACAAAGTATAATTAAAGTGTGTGTTCCATAGACCTCATTCATGTGGCTCCGGTAATGGTTTAGTGCAGTGGTTCTCAAACTTTAGTACCCTTTCACACAGCAAGCCTCTGAGTGCAACCGCCCCCCCTCCCCCTTATAAATTAAAAACACTACTTTATATATTTAACATCATTATAAATGCTGGAGGCAAAGCGGGGCTTGGAGTGGAGGCTGACAGCTCGCGACCCCCCCATGTAATAACCTCGTGACCTACAGTTTGAGAATCACTGGTTTAGTGCCACAGATAATGGAAGAGGAAAATCCATCACTGTTCAAGAACTAAAAAGAATGGGAGAAATTCTGACCCAGAAATCCGACTAAATATGAACCTGGTGCATCGTAGATGAGCTGTAAGATGTACCTCTATGCCCCAACCATTCCTAGTGATTAAACTTTGGTTTCTTAGCAGACTTGTAAAGCTCTAGGGAGCAGCAGCCAGGGGTGCATGGTGCTACGTCTCAACTTAAGCCCTGTAACTTGCTCACTTATGATACCAATGAGTGCCAAATAAATGCTTGTAATAATATGATAGAAAATAGCAGCTCTGGGAATGTGCCTTTATACTAGCACTAAAAAAATGCCTCCTCAGCAGAATGTTAGCATAAATTGAAGTTCTGAATTAACCCAGCCATTTCTCCTCTGGAGTTTAAATGGCTTGCAAAATGCTGAAAACTCCTTTTTAAAACAATGCCAAAGACAGACTTGTAAATAACCCTCAATCCAGGATTCAAATACAAAGATGTTATTGAATTAAAAAATGAACAGATTGTTTCAACTTCTGAGGGAGCATTAGGGATTCAGATAGATTGATATCCCCAAGGAGGGCTCAGGTTTGAAATGTTGGATGTGACAGGAATCAGAGGACCACTTTCTAACTTAACAGGAGCCAGCCATTGTCTTCTCCGCTCTGGGTAGCTCATGCTCTTGAATGTCAGCTCCATGTGTATTGCATAGCGGGATATGATGCTTCATGCACTGTGGGAGAGGGCCCTGGATGTGGAAATCTTCTTCAGTGAATTGCACCATTCTCTCCGAAGCTGGATTTGAAGAACTTTTGGGGTAGGAGTTCATTTAGAACTTCTGGGATTTCTTCTGAAAAGGACTTTTCACTGCAGATGTGGATCCATCTATAACTGTTCTTTAATCCTGATGGACAGAGGGATGGAGGGAAATGTATCAATTCACCAGGGTTCATGATACAACCTCAGTGGTGTTTAAAGCACCAGCCACAGTGAATGTTTAAAGCACCAGCCACAGTGAAAATGTAGCAAGCGAGCTGTACAAAGGCAGCTAAATGAGCCAGACCACCCTTGCCAAGATCTCACTAGGTATCCAATAAACTGGGGCTAGGATTTTCAAAGGAATCTAATGAAGTTAGGCACCCAACTCCCTTTCACTTTCAAACTTCCTTAGGCTCTTTTTACAATCCCAGCATAGGAGTCTGCTAAGAGAGCCCAGGGGCTAACAATTTAAGAATAAAGAAACAGAAATAAAAATGCAGCAAAGTATTGGTCTGTTACCTTTGACTGTTTCGGTGCAGCAGTGCTGCTATGGAAGTACTTTTTAAACTGTTAAACAGATTATGTAGCAAGCTTTACTGGAGACGATACGAAAGTAATTGGGTCAAATTTCAGACCTGCTTTGAGTGGCCCCTGCTTCAACCAGGTCTAGATTTGATTCTTAGACTTGAATGTAGATCCAAGAATCCGCTGAATTTAATCCATAGCTTTCCTAACTTCATATTGTTACCATTTCACTTTTAGTCTCCTACCCCCTCCCCACCCTCGGCAGCACATATTTTAGATTCTGTATGTGAAGAACTTTCTTGGTGTATATTCCTTAGCTGTTAATCCCATATTGAGTTTTGGAAGTTAGGTGGTATTCCACCTACTTAATTTCACTGTGTAGATTTCAACGGGATATATTTCTATACATAGTCTATATTTCTTATTTTAGGGCCTGTCCGTATTCCCATTGAAGTGCATGAACTTCCATGGGAGCAGGACTGGAACATTCCTTTTTTCTTTTGGTGTTGTGCATTGTCGAACTTTAACAATTCTCCACCAAGTTGGCTGCATTTCAGTAGTGGATGAAGTGATCCCTGCAGAGCGCTTCTGTCTCAGTTAGTTACATTTACAAAGTGCTTTGGTGTCCTTCATTCTGAATTAAAAATGTGATGTGGGTAGAAGTTGCTCTTCTTTCTTCAGTATTCTATAAGGCGTATACTTGGTATTTCTATACTTAGCAGCTATCTATACACTGATTATAAATCTCTTGACTAACAGGATCCTGCTTCCATTGAAGTCAATGGCAAAACTTCCATTAACTTTAAGGAGAACAGAATGTGGCTCTTAAGTTTTCAAACAGCAAGAAAATCCTCTGTGTATGTTACTCATCCCAGTGAACTGGTGAATAGGGTTAGGGGCCCTGGCAGGAGGGTTTTCATGCCATATATCAGGATCCATCAGCTACACACCTAATACATTTGATTTATTGTGTTTCTCTTACCAGGGAGATATGGGCGCGCTTGGACCAATAGGTTATCCAGGACCAAAGGGACTTAAGGTAAGAGAGTAACTGAGCCTTGTGCTCTCTTATCTATCCAAACCAGGAACGACTCTGCCTGAAGCTTGTTCAGTTCATTGTTTGGGTGAAAGTGGTCGTCTCTACGAGGAGAAGGTTGGGCAGTAATATTTGTCCACTGGCCAGTAAAGGATGGTAGACAGAACATCACTCTGGCAGTCTGCAGCAGGTGTGGATTGCTGGGGAATGCGAGGAGCATTTTCTCTGTGCAACTCCAGACCACGAGGGGTAATTGGCAGTAAATCCGATGATTCACCTCAGAGGCTGTATGGGGAGAGACCTGTGGCCCAGGCCAGATGACCCTAGATGCCATGCTTTTTGGTCTATGGTCCCATTAGCCCTGTCAGTGTCTAAGACCTGATTCAAGTCTTCAGGATACAGTAGCAGTGCTCAAACTCAATCTGGGCTTCCTCTCTTTTCAGGGGCTGATGGGAAACCCTGGAGAACATGGACTGAAAGGTGATAAGGTGATCTGAATACTCCCTTATTGCACTGTGTTTTATTCTGCATGTGAAATCCCACTTGTAGCTTGTTTCATATTCTGCACCACGTTATGTGCCCCATTCTCCTTCCTCTTCTGGCTGTCTACCAGAAATCCCATCCTCTTCATCATTTAGCATCTGTTCTCCTTTCTTGAGACTCCCATTTTTATTTTCCTTTCTTTTAAATAAGATGTCCACCCAGTCCCTGGCCTACAGAACTCTTCCCAAGGCATCACATGGGGTGGGAACATTGCTACAATGTATATGATCTTACCCTTTTAGTTTTTCTGGTAACAAATATAGGCACAACTGTTAGGGTGGGGATTTGAGATCAGCATGAATCTTACTCTGATGACAAGAATCTCTGCTATAGAAAGCCCGTGGTATGAAAATTTATTTCCCTAAGAACTTCCACCTCATCTCAACACCACTTCCTTTAAAAAGGGAGGGGGGGGCAGAAAGCCCCATTGGGTAATATTTCCCTTTTGGATGAGCTTTCTAGGCTAATCATGGTTAGCTCCTCTGTCTTTACAATGATGCTATTGTGTTTGGGTTATATATAATGCATTGTATGACAATGTGGTTTTGTTATGTGTTTAGATCTTATCACTGGATTGGGGTAGAGATAGGGCTTTATCAGCATTGTCGCCACTTTCATTTATTAGGGCATGTTTCAGGGTGTCTCGCAATATGACACAAACATGCAGGCCGTGTTCCTTCTTCTCGTGAGGAAGGTGATTGAGAGACCAGCACAGAAGCTGGATGAGACGTACCTACTGGAACCTCGTTTAAAAAACAACATTAAGAGATGCAAAACCTCATGTAGCTGCTCTTATTTCAGGTTAAGATTGGTTTATATCAAGTTAGTTTGCTGATAAGGAAGAATCGATTTAAACTAAATTGATACAAGCCACTTTGAAGTGGAAATAAGGGGTGGGAGTTGCATGGTTTAACTAAATTGGCTTAAAATGCACCGTGAGTTAAACCAGGGCAAGTGTGTGTGTAGACCGGTCTAACGCCCATAAATGACATCCTCCTGCAGATGCTTGGTTGTAGGGTTTGTTTCTTCCTTCAGAAGAGGGCAATGCAATAGGGTAATTAGCCTTATGACATTGACTGCTTGGGAGGATAGAGCAAAGGGGTAGTAATTGTATTGCCCTCCTCCTATTTTGGAATGTGTTTTAATGGCAGTGTTGAATTCATTCACTTGCTGCTGTTTTTAAAGTGTGGTCTATCGGCACTAAACCATGTATAGGGAAGCCATGTCAAGGAGCCAGATGCCCTCGTGCTCTGCATTGTGCTAGCAGCTCACTGTAGCACTCCCATGTACCCAGGCTCAGTTTCTACTCTAAACCACCTCATGCCTCTGGGAGAGTGTGGGGGACAACTTGGGACAAGGCATGTTTGGGCAGAAGGGAGACTTCCCTATAAGGGTGAGTCATGATCGCTATAAGCAGGAATCCTGACCCAGCACTAACTCCAAGGGCCCACAAACTCTCCCGTCAACGCAGCCTGCTCTCCCTGAAGAATTGGCTTGTCCTTAAGATGCTGAATCCCTTAAGAATTGGCCTCACAGGCAGTATCATTATCCCCTTTTTACAAAGATGTCTATTTAACGCACTTTTATTCCCCCCCCATTACCACAGTGTCTAAGCGCCTCACAGTCCTTAATGTATTTATCTTTACAACACCCCTGTGAAGTCAGAAAGTTCTAGAGGATTGGATCTGGCTCTCCTGTGCCCCAGTCTAGTGCCCCAGCCCCTACCCATTGTTCTTTCATTATTACCTGCCATCCTGCTTTCGGCCTCTCTCTCTCTCTTTCTTTCTCAGCAAGGTTGGAAGGACCCAGAGTTTTCTCTCCCTTCTCTGACCACTTCTCCCACTACATCCTCCTCTGACTGGGCGCGCTTCCTGCCTGGCTTTCATTAAGGCCCTTTCCCACTCCAAGAATGACAAATGATCTAGCTCAAGCCTTCTCTATCCTTAATGAGTTGACTTTTCATTTCAATATCCTGGGGCACTGTCAGAAAAACAGACCAACCCAGCGATGATATCACAAATGGGAGAAAGCTTCCAGACGACTTGGGTGCATCCTTTCCAACAGTCACAGCCAAAGCCCTGGGAAACCCAAGGCCAAGTAAATAAAATCCATGTAGGCTTTGACAGCCTAGTTCTCTTTCACACAGGTGACCGCAGTCAGTTTTCATATTTTAGCTATAAAGCCTTTTACCCGAGAGGCCAAAATCTCAAAATATGCTGCACTCACTTGCACAGATACAAACGAGACCTATCCGCTCAATAGTGAGATTGGGAAAGCTGGATTTTCTTTCGGCCTGTGTTCTTCAGCTTTTTGGTTTTGTGATTTTTTTTGGCATCAGGGTGCAGCCAGTTGGCCTGTTTCTAATACTTAAACTTAGCTTTTCTAAGTGATCAGTAACCTGCTGTATTCATTTGGTCTCATGCTTCTTTATCTTAGTGCATCTTTTGGTCATATTGATCATTCTATTTTTATGTTGTGCACCATGAGCAAGAAACAGGTGTCTTCTTTCCTATCTTGCTGTATTATGTTTTTTTATTATTCGTATTCTAGTAGCACATAGAGACCCTGTCTGATACTGGACCTGATTGTGCTAGCGTTGTATATACACACACAGTAAGAGACAGTCCCTGCCCGCAAAGAGCTTACAAAGAGTCTAAATAGACAAGACCGACAAAGGAAGGATTGTCATCTTCATTTTTCATGTGTGGAACTGAGGCACAGAGAGATGCCCAAGGTCACCCAGGAAGTCTCTGGCAAAGACAGGAATTGACCCCAACTCTCGAGTCCCAGTCTATTGCCTTAGCAGCAAGACATCCTTTTACTTTTGCTTCCTTCCTCTTTCAGTTCTGTGAAACTACGTTCCATCCCAACCACTACTAGGTCCCTCAGCATCTTTCTTTGATGCTTGTATTTCCTCCCTATATGCTATACAATTGAATCTGTTAATAGAAGTCTCAGATATAATTAAACTCCTTTTGTAGTGAGAGGACAATCCCCAGATTGCCCTCCATTTTGGTCATGGTGCCCCTCTGCGTAGAGTGGAGTGGGAGAGGTGACTTGAAACTAAGAAGGTTCCGTTCTGCATTCGCCTCCTGGATGTCTCATTACTAGTTTCCACCTCTGTTGTGCATTTTACTTGGGTTTTATGTGGCCCATGGCCTTTCTCTGATCCCTTAATATCCCTCTTCTGCCTGTCAGATCTTAACTTCACCACTATCTTCCACTGTCTCCTTATCCAAACTTCTCCTTTGCCCTAAAGGCCAGAAACCTGAGACACTTCCTTGGCACCCATGTTTCCCTTTTGTATCTATCTTGTCTGAGAATTTGTCTACCACCATCTCTGGGATGTTGCCAGCATTTGTCCTTTCCTGGGTGCTGCCTCTGCAAACAGATAGTTATATTCATACCTCTATCCCTTCCTGACTAATATAAATCCCTTTCTGTTGGGTGTGGTGGCTAAGGTTATGGGGAACTCCTTGGCTGAACGCACTGGTGTCCCCATCCACATCACAGATAAACTTTCTGAAGCATAGCTGGGCTCTGACACACTGTTTGACGTAGTTACAGCTAACACAGTTCAGCCTCCACACAGCAGCATTTCCACTACGCAACCACATGTCAAGTGTGTTGGCTTGTGCACACCCTTCACACTGCACATCCATGTTTGTGTCAGCTGCCCAGGCTCCCTCAGGAGAATGCACTGTCTCAAGCAGGCCCTGCCGGAGGTACTAGGTGGGGTATGTTTTTGCCATGCACTTTAGAATGCCCTTCCACAGACACAGCTGGGAAGTAGGACTGCCTGACTCATGTACACAGCAGATAAGGATGGGGGGGGGGTCCCATCTGCACGTCACAGCTATGTTAGAGACTGACAGTCTTGGTAACAATCCTGCTCACAAACCTGGGGTCAAAACAATAAGGAACCACAGCCAAGATTTTCAAGTGTCTAGTGACTTTGGGTGCCCAATCTCGGACATCTTAATGGGGCCTCGCATTCAGGAAGTGCTGAGTACCCATCCTTTGAACGCCCAGGCCCTTTTAGGTGTGTCAGGTTGTCACCTTTGAAAGTCTTCATATGCTAACCAGGTTGAGTTTGCATGTCAACCATACCATCTCACAACCTGATTACTAGCTAGCGTAGATGGCTCGAAGGCTCAGGAGAGCCTCAGAACTGCAGTTTACAGGATCTTCGTAAGGAAGAGCTAGAGTTACTTTAGTTATACAGCTGCAGTGTCCCATTAAACCCTGCTATTACAGTTTCCTAGCCTAGACAGTTACAGGAGAAGCACGTGGTCTTCTGGCCTACTCCAGCTCCTGGGTTGTTTTTTCCACAATGAAGGAAAGCTCCCTTCACCCCTTTGCCAGGGAGGTCTGCTCCAAGCTCTTTGAGGTAGCTATCCCCCTTCCCAGCACCGATTGTATGAGGCAACACAGCAGAGGAATTAAAAGTTTCTGCATGCTTTGCAACAAAATATGCCTAATCCATGTCAAACACACACAGATTCCAGCCACACTGCTGAAATCATTATAGACTGTGTGGCACCATGGATAGCAGCCGGACAGATATACACGGGGCATGCCACGCTTGGCTAGTGCTTCCTGAATCCATCCCATGAGTGGTTCTATACCCTCAATGCCTTGAAGGTCAATGACAATGGGTACAGCCTCTAGTCTCACATAAGCCAGGGCACCCTAATCTCTTCCTCTGGAGGATCCCTTGTCTTCATTATAACCCCTTATGGGGAAGCCTCTGTTCCAAAGAGAATGGTTAGTTCCAGAATGATAATGTGGGACTCTCCATAACTTATCTGTTTGTGGTAAGGTAGAAGCCCCTCTGCACATCCAGACTTGGAACTCTGTTCCTTAACATCATCTTTACACATTTCCCATGAACTACCACTTCTTTCCTCACCCCTACCTCATCAAGATGATTGAAGACTGATTTCTCTTTCAGATGATCTGTATCAATGGCTTTATGTAGGATAAAGTATCACTCCCATCCATGAGCACTTACTTTAGTCTTTAGCTGGAATCTTTTTAGCCTGCGCAGGTCTGGGACCTCCACGTATTTTCCTTTTAAGCAGTTTTTTAATGCATATCGTATCAGCTTGGTTATGAAACAAATAAACCTTTTCTTATGGCTCTCAGTTACCAGGTTTGACAAAGGCAGGCTGGTTCTCAGAACAAACCCAGCTTCTTCACCCCAGGCTGCTCTCCCATCTCTCAGGGCAAGGGATGGCAGCCCAGTGAGTTGGGATTTTCAAGGCTAGGGTGGAGAAAAGACTAGAAAATGCAGGACATTAGACAATTGGAACCATCCAGCATTAGCAAGGAGATGGGCTGGACCGTACAACAGGTCTTTTCCATCTCTAATGACTCCCATACTCAGGGTTCATCTTAACAAAGTGGTGGCACTTCCACTTCTGCACATTTAGAGAAGCAGTTATGCTCATTAATTTCTATAATCATTGAGTGCTCAGTTGTTAACCTGAGTGGAATCTCTCCTCCTGGGGCTTTTTTCTCAAGTGTTGGAAGTCTGTGACTCTACATCTAAAGTTTGTCTTCCATATAGATTCCATTTAGAAGTATAGCCGTATGCGTTACTCTGTGCTGCTCTCTTATAAGAAAGCCAGGTCTGGATGGACTGAAGGCACAATGTGTATGAGATGCAGACACCATAGCATTTGCTGCTATTTGGCTTTGTCATCATGCAAAACTTTTATAAAGATTACTTCTCACATTTGTGTGGGGGAGAGAAACTGCCTTCCCCCCTTTCCTCTCTATTCATTAGAGCAGGTTTCCCAAATCTGATTTCCTAATCAGTTCCTCTGATGGAACAGTTGTTTCTAGGTGCCCAGAAAGTAAGGATCCTCTACCAATTTGGAGAAAACAAAGGTCCCGTATTGGGTCATCTGTCTAACAGCTCAGTGCTAGCCTGTCGATTTCTTAGTCAGACTTCATGGCCGCGATTCTCAAAGGGACCTAAGTCTCATTGAAAGTAAGTCAGCATTAAGTGCTTAAACCCCTTTGGAAATCCCAGCCTGATTTCTGCAGTAGGTTGGTACTGAGGGATTTCAGTAGATGTCCAATACTTTTATAGGGAAGGGGTTGATCAGTACTCCCAGTCCCAGGCTATGCCTTCAGACACCTCCCCCCCCCCACCCCCCGGAGCCAGGCTTTGTAGAGGAGAACAACCTAAGAGGAGAATTCCATTTACCAATAAGCAAGCTGGCTGTTTTGCTCAGCTGTATTTTGACATTTCATCACCTATATGGTTGCTACTAGCAAGAGAAAAGCAGCCTGTAGTCCTCTCTTCTAACATTTTTCACAGCAGTCACAGGTATTTATTTTCTCTCTCCTGTGGTTTTGTTTCTCAGTTTAGATTTGTTGTTAGGAAAGGCATATTTTGCTCAAGATTGTTGTGATGGATTATATGACCTTTGGTTTGTCACCAGTTCTGTTTGAAAGGGGCCTGAAATGAAATTTCTGCCATGCAGTACATCGTATAATTTTCTATAGACCTGGACCGTTTTGCCATTGATGGTGTATATTGTAACTTTCTTTGGTGATGTGTATTCAGGGTGATCAGGGACTGCCAGGTGTTCCAGGAGATATTGGATTCCAAGGAGACAAGGTAATTGCTTTCAATTTTTCTTCTTACACAGATAACATGCATAGCTGCCGGCTTTCTCAGCTCATATTCAAACCATGTTCTTTTGAAAGCTCTGTTTCCTCCGGTCATAAAGACAATAGTTACTTGCATTGCACCCTCAGATTCACCCCCCACTCTGCATAACTCTGAGAGCGTCTCAAACCAAAATCAATAGAGTGCAAATTTTTTTAAACATGCAGTTCTGTATGGGAAAATAAGGTGCTTCCTATGGAAAGGGCCATAACCTCCTGCAGAAACTGAAAGTGATGGAACAAGTTCTTCTGATTAGGAGCAAGATGCATGGTCTGCTGGCTGCGGAGTCAGTGAATTTGTCTGCTACAGGGACTTAGGCCCCAAAGCAGCAAAGCACTTAAGCATATGCATAACTTTAAGCACGAGCAGTCGGAGTCCTATTGACTTCAGTGGAACTACTGGTATGATTAATGCTACCCATGTGCTTACGTGCTTTGCTGGACTGGGGCCTCTGTAGTGGTCAGCCACATCTCCCTACAATAGCTTATATGTTCTTAGGGCCGTATTAGAGAGTACAGATCATTGGCATCAGTGTGGGTGACCCTGCTCATGCCAGGATTGAATTTGGCCCCTAGAATCTATAGGTCTTTAGCATGTGTCCCTGCGAATACAACCAGAGAGCAGGGAATTTCAGGCAAAGAAAGCATGCATGCCAGGTCCCTGCCCTATGATGGCATGAGTGTCTTTGTGCTACGTACCGGTGAACGCAGTACAGTATGCAACCGTCTGTGTAGCTCTTAGGATCAGAGTGCAGAGGGTGTGTTTTCCACGTGCTGGGGAGCAATGTGTGTATGTCCCACTGAAAAGATGCTGTGAGGAGGTGTGTGCTGGATGTCTGGGTGCAGAGAAGGAGGTTGCCTGCATTAGCCAGGAAGACCACGTAGCAGAGAGGGGAAGTGTCCGTGTGCCGGATCCCAGGGAACAGATGTGTGGGTTGCCTGTGTAACAGGTGTAAGGGGCCAAGCATGCATATATGCCTGCCTGCCAGCCAGGGAGGAGAGTGTGAGCACCTGCCAGCCAGGGGTTGGTGTGTGTGAACAGCTGTGTAAGGACCTGTAGAGAGTGGAGTTGGAGTATTAGTAGGGTGACCCAGATGTCCCGTTTTTATAGGGACAGTCCCGTTTTTTGGGACTTTTTCTTATATAGGCGCCTATTACACCATCCCCTGTCCTGTTGTTTCACAGTTGCTATCTGGTCACCCTAAGTATTAGCATGTAAAACTCTATGGCTCAGAGATGGGAAACCAAGAGATCCCTATGCCATGGGATGCACTGTGCTGGGATTTTGGCTGGGAAAACCACCAATCAAAGGACTTTCAACAGCTGGCCTTATGAGAGCGAGAAAGAAGAGGATGTTGGAGAAATGTGACTGTACAGCAATGTTAACTATAGGTGTCCTTCTAGAACTCGGTCTTCTTTAAACGAGTGACTCCTAAAGTCCTCTCCTCTCCTTCAGGACAGTCTTCCCCAGCCTTGTATTGGTGACAATACCAGGCAGCCCCATGAGCCATCACAGCTGACTCCTTTCTCCTCCCCTTACACATGCTGAGGTCCCGCCCCATATCCTGGTGTATGAACGCACCAAGGGAAAAGAGAGAGGCTTATGCTTGGCAGGTTTAATCTGTTCTATTGTGTCCTTCCATGCTGTGGTCATCCACCCCCCAGAGCACTGGATATGGCTGGAGTTGTCAGGATGAAAAGATTCTCTCGCTGTTGCAGAAGCATGGGGTGGGGGCTTTACAGTGGTTATTTTGCATCTGTTTAATTCTGTTTACTGAAAAATTGTTTCTCTGTTTCCCAGGGCAGTCAGGGCTTTCCTGGGATACCAGGAGCCCGAGGGAAGCCAGGTCCCCTTGTAAGTAATGCCTTTTAACCATCTTCTGTTTCCTAATCTTGCCTCTAAAGAGTTCAGTGCCCAGCTGGAAAGACGGCTCGGCAGGGTGGATGTTATTCTAAACAGGAACCTCAGCAGCTGTCTTACATTCACCCTTGTTTTCTGATTTGGCAGGGAAAGGTTGGTGACAAAGGTCCAGTCGGGTTTCCAGGACCACCCGGTCCTGAGGTATGTGCCTTCAGCTCTGATCATTCCTTTATTTCTTGATTTCTGCCGCCTCTCTTTGTTGGCAAACCTTCATAATTCCCCCACCTCCCAAGCGATCCTCGCTGCAAAGAGAAAATGAGAAACGTCCGTTGGACAGCTGCAGGCTACTTCGCTGCTGAGATTCCACCTCCTTTGAACTCCAGTTTGGGTTTTAATTTAGGAATCATTTAGATACTCACCTCCCTGCCAGTCTTGGAAACCACTCTTCAGGTGGCTACATCTATAGATTCAGTGGAATTCTTTGCTTCTGACTCAACCAGTAATGCTCCATGTGGGTGCAGGGTTGAAGTCTTTGCTAGCAAAGCACAGGCAAATTCCTGTTGAACTCACTGCCGTAGTGCTGCACTGACAGGTTGTCAGTTTGCATAAGGATCCCTCCTCTGTGTTTTATCTTTAGACGGTTCCCTCCCTTCCTCCCCACTCCATGGAATCTCTGGGGGTTTCCAAACTCCAGGCTATACAGTAAGCGCCTCGCACATTCCGACCCGGCTGCAGTGATGTATAGTGAGACCAAGAGGATGGAGTCCTTGGGCCACCAGTCCCAATCCTCTCTCTACCTCAGTGTGATACCAAGGCCCCACTTGTTGTAGTCTGTTCTCTCCTCGTTTCCTACAATCACTTAAATCGCTAATAATGCTTAGCTTTCCTCCATAGGGTTCGAAGCACACTAAGAAAGGAGGTATCATCCCCATTTTACAAATAGGGGATCTGAAGCTTAGAAAGCTGAAACAATTTGCCCAAGGACACGAACCCAGCTTGTCCAGCCCTCTCTCCTTTCCCATGGAGCAATAGATATAACCATCATGGCATCCCTTGCCTGTCCAAGCAAGGTCCCATAGCTGTTTTGGTCACTTGGCCCCCGCTCATCATGCAGCTCTCCAGCCTGTTTTCTGCTGCTGCTCCCCTCCCGGGAAAAGAGCTAATTTCCTGAGCCAAACACTTTCAGAAAGTTTCCTTATTGGTCAGGAGAGAGGACTGGGGGCCCACTCTTCCACTCTGGAAGATGATACATCAGTCATGGTGAGGAGAACAGCAATGGGTTTTCAGCTCAGCAGGTTCATCACCATCCTACAGTGGGTCTCAGTTCTTCCCTTTTTATTCTTTTAGCCTCTGTTGTGGGTAACCTGGGAATCTTTTTAACCAAATACTGTTCATGTTAGAAGACAACCCCATTGTCCTCGCTCAAAACCATGTTGTGATCTCTTCAGGTACAAGAGCAATTTCTCTGCAGCACGTTGTGGTTCACGCCCTTATTAATAATTAGAAAATGTACGTCGTGAGCCTGAGAGCCATTTGTAGTGCTGGCTGATAGACTGTTTTCCTTTCATCAGTGTTCTGGTATTTTGCTGGGCCTGGAATGGCTCTCTGTCAAGTGGTATCACTTAGTAATTCTTGTTCTTTGTTTCTACTGGAAATGACTATGGATTCCTTTGTTTCTTCAGTGAATGGGTTGTGGGTGGAAAGGGGGTCACTGTATGGTTAAAGACAGCAGCTAATGAGCATGTCAGCACCTTTCCTAATTCGTAGCCTACTTCCCTTTGTCATGCAGGCAGGTGATTTATTTCTCTGAGAAATGAGATTATATACTGTCTGATAAAGATGAATTAAAAACCAAAATGCCATTTTTAAATATGCGACGACCGGGAGGCCCTTACAACAGTGAATTTTGCAAGGAGATGGACCAAAAAGGGGCTGTTAACAGAAGGGATGCCTTGTTCTTACTTAAACCAATAACCTAGATCTCTTTTCTACTGATACCCTCTACCACATGTTGGATTTCATCTGGTTATTTCAAAGCTGCTTTAGTCCCTGCAGATGCCCCACAGTGGCCTGTATGTGCACAGTGCCAGCATATGATGCTCGTCACAACACGAAGCATCAAGTTAAATCTTTAGAAGAGCTCTTAGAAGAGCACAGGAAGCCTTTCCAGACAGCTCTCTAATGTAACACCAACCATTTCTGATTCTCTCTAGGGCTTTCCAGGGGATATTGGCCCACCAGGACAAAATGGCCCCGAAGGCCCGAAGGTGAGCGGCTCTCAGATAGAAGCCTTGTGCTGAGTTGGAAACAGCCAATGAAAACACAGATGTGGGAAGCGGGGTGGGGGGAAAGCCCTGGAGATTCCTGGAGATTGTTCTGGCTGAGACTCTGGTTTGGTCTGTTTTGGATTGAGGTCCCTCCAAGAGTGGGATTTTTCTTTTTTTCCTGAAACAAAATTGACATTGGATCCTGCCCCATGGCAACGTGTGTTGGAAAGAGACCTGTCTCACTTTAATGGACCCTCAGAGCTTATGCTTCTATTTTCTGAGAACTTTTTCTTTTGGATCCATTGCAGGGGAAGCCCGGAGCACGAGGTTTACCTGGGCCGAGAGGACAGCCTGGCCAAGAGGTAAGTGTCCGTGTGCTTCCAAAGCCAAATGCCGTTCTTGTCCAAGAAAACTTTCCTTTTCCAATCACGTTAATCTTTTGCATAAATGGGGCCCAAGGTTTGCTCCATCTCCACCGTTTGCTCCACCTGCACCTGGGAGCAGATACTCGGTCTCAGTCACCAATCAGAAACCTGCAAAATCACAGATCCACCTGGGTTAGCGCTAGGGGCTACATGCTCCCCTCAATCCGTGCATCCAACAGAGGCTGAGCCACCCCATTAGCTTCTTTTTTCCACACCTCATCTTGGTGCCTTCTTCCACTCAGGCCCCTATGCCTGAAAATCCTCCTTTCCTGGCCCAAGGTCCAATGTGCCTCTATTCTGTGTTCCTTCACACATTGCCTTAAAGTGCATTTTCTAATGTGAGGCCTACAACCCCTGGTCTTCCCCACAGAGTAACATCATCTTCTAAAATAAATAATGAACAAGATGTACTCCTTATTCTCCATCATGTGCTCATGACCTTATTGCTGCATAAACCCAGGTCTGCTGCCTCCGCCCATCGTGTTGTGCCTTCATTCAGGGCTTAATTATGCCCCTCACTGTGGGGTTGCCATTGACTTTAGTGACCCTTGAATTGGAAACACTTTAGGGCAGAGACAGTGAGCCTCATTCTCCTCTGCTCACAGCAGCTTTAAACCAGTGTCATTCCAGCGACTTCACTGTAGTGTCTCTTGATTTACATCAGCCTGAGCGGAAAATCAAACTCGTTGTCTTTTGTCTTTCAAGAGCCATCTACATTTGTAGCCCTGTGAAAATAATCCAAATTCAGTGCATGAACTGAAAGCATGGTATAATAGCAATAATAATTCTTAGCCTTATTTAGCACTTGTCATTTTAAAAGAGCTTTTACAAGCATTAACTGATTCATCTGCATGACCCCTTGCCTCCCCGTCCTCTGTGAGATAGGAGAGTATTCTATCCAGTTTGCAGATGGGGAAACCAGGACATAGATTAAGTGGCTCACCCCAGGTCACACAGTGAATCAGTGTCAAAATCAGGTCTCATTGACTTCCAATCCCATGGTCAGTCCACTTGACCACGTGGCTTCTATTAGTGGTCCTAATGGTCGAACTCAAAACCACTAGAGCAATGGGTGGGCTAAGAGCACTTCAATTTCTCTTTCTATTGTGGGTTTAGGCTAGACACTTGAGATCACCATCCTGTGGCTTAATTGAAGGTCTCCTGGAAACTTAAAATCTGATCCAGACTAAACAGAAACTGACGAGGAACCCAGATGCAGGGCCTAGTCCAATTGCCATGTAAGCCTTTGGGAAATCTCAGTAGTGGAGCCAATCTAGTGTCCTGTGTGAAAGTGAAGGAAAACCCTCAGTATATTTGATATGTGTGAAAGTCTGTGAGAAACCTTGCACCTGGGGTAAAAAGAGCAAGCTCTCCGGGGTTTTCGTCCTTGGCCAAACCAAACTAATCAGATGCCCGTGATCAAGTACAGTATCTTGTGGGCAAAATTCTTCCCTTTGGTAAACACATGCAATTGCCATTAACTTCTCTGGGAATTTCCGGTGGGCGTCCATAGGCAGGATTTGCCTTTAGGTTTATTCCTCTGGCACTGGGATGGCTCCACAGACCTATCTGGCTGCACTGAAATGGTGATGAGATCTCCCGGAAAGAAGTGCTCTGATAATCTTCCTTTCCAGTCTGATGGGATGGAACTGTTAACATGTTATGACAAGACAGCGGTTGCGTAAGCCTGGGGATTGTGTATTTAAATGCTGATGGTATTACAAGCTATTTACTTTCATAGCATTTCTGGAACCCAACAGACCTATAAGATTTTCTTACTAGTTTCTTTTTTTCCCCCTTTAGGGAGATGAAGGACCCATAGGGCCACCAGGGTCCCCTGGTCCAGAGGTAGGTTTCACTGCTCTCGAGTGGCCTAGTCAGTTACTAAGTAGCTCCATACACCTCACCAGGCATTTGAGATTGGAAATAAAAATGAAAGATTTGAACCCCCTGTTTCAGTCAAAGAATGGTCCTGCTGGCAAGCATTGTATTGTCTATGTGCAACAAGGGCTTGATCCAACGTTCATGGAAATCAATGGAAAGATTCCCACTGGGCGTTGGATGGGGGCTATATAATGTCTTAATATTCAACTAAAGGTGGGGCTAGATTAAAGCTCCATATATACACCCTCAAACTTTGGGATAATTCAGATCCAAGTGCAAACTGTGTGACTTGGACCTAGCTCCATAACTCACCCCCATGTTGGCTTCCCTGATTAAAAAATATGTCCCTGGTCTCATTTGAATGCTGCATTTGTTTTTAAAGGAGACGAGCAAGAAAAAGGATGGATTGAGAAATACAAGGATATAGTGGACTTAAAAAGTCCTTTTGTCTGCCCCATAATGTGAAAGTAGAGGACCCTCAATCAAAACAACAGAGCAGTACATTTGGGATAAACAAAAGGAATATAGTCATATCTTTGGAACTCACCACTGCAGGATTTTATGACCTCTGAGAATATTTGCAGGATCCTGATATAATGGTAACCAAATCTCACCCTCTGGGTGTACTCTAATGGGTCCCCCACATACAACTTATTGCTATTGAGCCCGTGCGTTGATACAGCAATTTTCACTGCCCTCTATAAAACCAGGTATTGGCTGCTACCAAAGATCTGATGCTATAAATCCATTCCAGCCCTAGCTGCTAGGGCAGAAACTGAAGTGGCTTTCCCGGGCAGGGAGTAAGTTTTCACCGGTCCATTGGTTTGGGAGTGTATTCCTGCTTTGATGCGTGATAAGCATGGGGTATATATACTCACACAGAGTCAACAGTTTGCACTCATCTGTGGTGGCCACGGCTGCAAGAAAGCTCATATTGGCTGAATTCTCGCTGGTACCAGTGGGGTATTGTTGCCAGGAAGCTCAGGCTCCCAAATCCCAGCTAGTTTCTGTGGGGCGCTGCTGTGATGAAGCTCATGCTGGCACTAGGAAGACGCTGTCTTTAGGGGCTCAGAATGCTGGAGCCTGAACTGGCACTAGGCACAGATGGCTGCTGGGAGTGTTTGGATGCCCAATGAATGCAGTGTATAATTACCCAGCATTAAAAGGTCAGCAATACAGCCCTTCCATTCATTTCTGACAACGCCCATGCTGCACTTCTGGTGTGATGCTGAAGAGATGAAATTTGCCTAATGGTGGAGCAGAGACTTCCTTACACATGCAGTTTCTATCTCGAGCTGGGATCCAGGTCATCCAGAGATCAGACCCAGGGCCAAGGTATTGTGCCCTGGCGCCTAGAAGGGCTGCTTTGGGATGTTGTAAGCTGGATTCTTTTGGAGACTCTACTTTGTAAGCAGAGCTGAGCAAATCATTGATTTTTCAGTTCGGCCTCTGAACTGAAAAATTCAGGTTTGTTTCTAACCAAAACTGATTTTTCGTATTTTTTTTCCTCTGTGAAATGAAAAAGCAAAAAACCCCAACCCCTTTGTCTGGGTCAAACATTTTGAATGACTATTTGAAATGCTGTTTTTGAAATTTTGGTTTTGGGGGCTTTTTTGTCAGTGGAAACTATTTACTGACTCTGACCCAAATTCATAAATAGTTTCAGTGCCCCCAAAAATGCATTTTTCAGTGAATTTATTATTTGCCAAAAAAATGTCACCCAGCTCTATTTGTAAGTTGCATCAGGTCACGCAGGCTGTGGCTGCAGTGATCAAGGGCAGCTGCAACAGCTGGGAGCAAAGACAATATTGAGCCTTTTATATTCATCATCCTTTGTGTGTTTCAGGGTCGACCTGGCAGGAAGGGATTTCCTGGAAACCCTGGCCCTGATGGTTCAAAGGTAAGGCGGGAGGGGTGTTCATACCAGAGAGCTGATGGGTTGGGGTGGGAGCCAGGGGGAAGAGGAATTCAAGACTGGAGTTAAACTTCAAGAACCCCTCACGTTTAACGTGTGCCGAGCTTCCAGTTTCCATCCTAGAAATGAAACGGGGCAGTGAGGATTTGCTCTTCTCTCTGCATTTCTCTTTGTCTTCGGCTTCTGGAAGCTCAACCTCAGCTTGGTTTCTGTGGAAGAATGACTGTGCATTTTTAAACCACATGCTTTATTATAAACAAGTGTGTTTCTCTTTTGATATTAAACTGTTTAATTGTTTTTCCATTGCCTCTCCATTTTTTATTCTGAAACAATGCTAACCATTTCTAGCTCTGCTGTTTCATTGGCAGCAGGAGGAGCTAGTCCAAGAGCAGCCTGCTCTTCACAATACCCACCCCCAGCCAAAAAAAAAAAAAAAAGGCAGCTCTTTAAACAAGTAAATAACAAAAATCTGTTCTGGCAGCACATCTGGAGTCACAATATCTGCTGACTGAGAAAATGCAGCTGCTGTGACCCAGAGACAACACCAGGTTAGCAGTGACTGTCTTTCAGACAGCCTGTCTTGAGTTACTCAGACACTTCCCTGGACCAACCCTCCCACAGCCCACCCTTCTCCCTGGTCAGTGTGGGCTTATGTACATCCCTGGGCTTTTCTCTCCACCCTCGGGCCACACTCTCTGAATGATTGTAAGAAGTTGACTTTTTAATGGTGATCACAGTAGGTAATCAAAGTCACCACCAGAGGCTGGATTTTCAGGTGCACCGCACCCACAATTGATCCTGAAGTTTTCCAAAGAATTTTGCACCCAACATACTGAGCTTTTAGAAATTCGGTTCCTTATTTTGGTGCTCAAATGGGAGCTGAGCTCTCTTGAAAATCTGGCCACAGAATTGCATCTGTCATGTTAGCATGGACTCTGACTGTTCTTTCCTAATTAACAGGCTCTTGGAAATTGTAGACAGCTTGGAAGTACCTATTTTGAAGGCTTGATCTCATTAAAAAGTGGGCTGATGCACAAGTTTGGTGCAGTGTCGTTGCACAAGGCTTGTTAGTGCTGGAACTCTGTATTTGAGACCCAGCACTACTCACCCAAAACATTTAGTTACGCCTGTCATTAATCCTGCTGTGCTGCAGTTGAGACACCAGGAGTTTAACCCTTTCGGAGAAAGACCTTTGACAAAGCAGCACTGAGTTAGCCTTCTGTGATACCTCTCTCCATCTCAATGCAGGGTGAGCCAGGACATCCAGGGCGGACAGGAAAAGTTGGTGAGCAGGTAAACTCCTTATTTTCTTTGTCCATTTGAATGTCTCGCATGTACCCATTTCCCTATGCATCCCTGGTACGGGGCAGAATCTTGACCTGTTTGCTGAAGATCAGGTGTTTTGTAAACACTGCGATTTTATAATATGTGAAATATCGTGTGTGTGTATGTGTGTAAAAATAACTTTTCCAGAGAGGCACAGAAAATTGTTGCCCTCCTTGCCGCTGTATGCTTTTCATCCTCAAGGGCCTCTCCTTATTCCTACTTTTCTTGCAAAATCATTGGTTCCCAACAAAATGGATTCTTTCATCACTAAGCCCAGTTCCAATTAGCCCAGCCTCAGAGCATCAGTGACCCAGTGGGTGGCTCTCAAATGTCCATATGTTGTCAGTGGTATTTATAGATGCACATAGTACCCTGCGGACAGTTTACAAAATAATGGGTCCCTGCCCTGAGGCGCCTGAGACGCAATAGGAGATACGAAGCAGATGCTAAGGCTGTTTCCCCATGCAAACTTGATAGAAATAATCATCAGTTTCTTGAGTTCTTTTCTTGAGTCTTTTCATGGTCAATACCCCCTCACTGGCTGCCTGGTCCAGCGTTGTATTGACCCCACCCGTGAGGTGCTGCGCTTCCTTGAAGCAGGGGGCACTCAGCATCTTGCAGGTTTATGCTTTTGGCAACAAGAGAACAGTGATGAGCACTGCTTCGTTGCACAATAGAAGAGAATGTGCTGACTAGGAAACACAGGAAGATGCATCATCTCCATAAGCTTCAGGGAAACCACAAGGTTCAGGGGAAAAAGAAACAAATGTTCCCCATCTTTGTGTTCAAAACCAACCTACCTACCCACTACCAGCCCTGAAATTGCAGCCACAGAGCCTCCAACACATTCTTCTCGTTCCCACATGACCACATCGAGCTGGACGCGGCTGATTTGGCCAGAGCAACTGAGCGGCTGACCAGCCATTGGCAGAGGGACGTGCAACATCTCCTGGCAGCCATCTTTCCCTAGGCTTTTCGTTGCTTGTCAGTCAAGATCTTTGGTTTGTTTGGTTTTGTTTTTCAGCCTCCCTGGATCTTTGTTCTCTTATATCCAACAGCTGGAGGTCATTTGTCTCATGGCTCTCTGACCAAGCATGTTCAAAAGCCAGTGTCACAAAGGGCAATTGTCAGTACTAGCAAGACTTTCTCAGGGGTTTGGCTAGATTGAAAAAGTTAGTTAGTTCTCCGTAAAGCACTATGCACACCGCCAACACTATCAAACTAATACCGTATAACCAGCAGGCCCTTGCAAAACTGGGGACATCAGTCAGCCTCCTGATGTTCTTGTTCCTACTTCAGGGACCTAATGTCTCAAGCCTGTTTACCTTAAACTCTGAGCTGGCCTCTGTCCGCAAAGCTTGCAACTGTACCCTTGGTTTTCGGGGCATCTGGGACACGTTTAGGGCACACAGATACCAGCCCTATATCCAGAGGCTAAAGTTCCCTGTTAGTGTCTTAATTTTTTAGGGCAGATCAAGGGATTTATATATCTCAGCAAACTTTGCATAGCACAAACTGAGGCCTGGTCTATACTACCCGCCTGAATCGGCGGGTAGAAATCGACCTCTCGGGGATCGATTTATCGCGTCCCGTTGGGACGCGACAATCGATCCCCGAATCGGCGCTCTAACTCCACCAGCGGAGGTGGTAGTAAGCGCCGCCGACAAAAAGCGGCAGAAGTCGATTTTGCCGCCGTCCTCACAACGGGGTAAGTCGGCTGTAATACATCGAATTCAGCTACGCTATTCACGTAGCTGAATTTGCGTATCTTAAATCGACTCCCCGCTGTAGTGTAGATGTACCCTGAGAGACCAAATACATTCCAATGGCTTCTTTTCAAAGACATTTTCAAGCAGATTATACAAACAAACAATGAAACAAACAATGCCGGGGGGCATGGAGGTGTATTGGACAGAGCACTGGACTGAGACTCACGAGACCTGGGTTCTATTTCCAGTTCTGCCACTGGCCTTGGGCAAGACACTTCCCCTCTCTGTGCCTCAGTTTCCCCATCTGTAAAAACAGGGATAGTGATACCGACTTCCTTTGTAAAGTGCTTTGAGCTCCACTGATGTATCGTTAATATTACCACCTCCTGCAGCTCACACCAAAAGTACTTTACAGAACTTTCTTCGGACTCAGGGCTCAATACAGAGAAATTTGATCACTCACAACCCCCATTGGCTTCAATTAAAGTAGAGAATGCTCACCACTTCCTGATCTATTTATTTATTAATGTTTGAAATAATAAATATTTGGTCCACAAAAAAGAAGCAGAGGTGCTTAGAATAGTGTCATTTTCCGTTTCTTTCAACAAGATCACTTGTTTGTTTTTAAACAATCAAATGGGGCTTATGGGGAGATAGAGATATAGAGAAAATAAACTATAAAACAAAATCCTCTCAGTGCACAAACTTCTCCATTTTCTGTAAGTTTCACTTGACTAAAGGAAGAACCTACAGGAATACAAAATGCTGAATTGTATTAGCAGACAATTTAAATGGGGAAGGTTGATCTTATCATATAAAACACTGGGCTGGAAGTCAAGTGACCTGGGTTCGTTCTTGGTCTGCTGCCAACCAGCTGAGTGAACTTGGGCAATTCCCTTAAACGCTCTGTGCCTCCTTTTCACCCCTGCAGGATGAGAAGGGTAACCCCCACTGCAGGTGGCAGTCAGAGGCGTAATCAATTTGGAGTGTAAGCTCTTTGGGGCAGGGACAATCTCTTGCTGTCAGTTCTTACTCTATACAGCTTCTAGCACATAAGAGCAGCCATACGGGGTCAGGCCAATGGCCCATCCAGCTCAGTATCTTGTCTTCAGACAATGGCCAGTGCCAGATGCTACAGAAGAGATTAACTGAACGGGGCAATTATTGAGTGATCCATCCCGTAATCCTGTTCCGGCTCAGGGACACCCAGAGCATGGGATTGTGTCCTGATCACCTTGGCTAATAGTCATTGACTACCCTATCCTCCATGAACTTATCTCATTCTTTTTTTGAACCCAGTTACCTAGAGCCCTGCGCAGACACAAAATTGATATCCACATCTGATCCACAAAAATGATTCACAAATATCTGTGGATATAGAAAGGATGTCCATGGATTTGCAGAGCTCTAGTATGCTGGGCTCTGATGTCAATTGAGAACTCTAGGTGCTGTTGTATTGCAAATAATAATGAACGTTTAGAAAGTGCTTTGAGACCCTCAGCTGGAAGGTCGTGCAGAAGGACAGAGTATCATGATTATTAATCCTTAAGTCCCTCAAGGCTGACTGTGAATAAAAACTATAGGCCCCATTCAGTGAAAAGAAAACACAGCTGGCCTTTGCTGATACTGAAGCCAGAACAGGGATCTGAAAACTGGCTGGACTATTTTTACTCAATTAGTCTCTGTCTAGAAAAAATTCCGTTTCCTTACCAGTTATGTCATTAGAACAAAAACGTCACACCAGGTTCGTGATAAATTACCTCCTTTCCTAGCCCACCTTTGCTAGACAGTGCTTAGAGTATTTCCTCTCCTCCCCCTCCAAAGAGCATCATTTGGAGCTTTGGGTCAGGGCAAGCCAATACTGGCGATTCTTCATAGAGCTGTGGTGGAAGTGGTTTGGGGGGGAAAAAACTATACCCCAGATTTCCAGCCCATGAAAGATCTGATCTTCCCCTATTTCCTGCCTCTCCCAGACAAAGATGCTGTCTGAGAGGCCCCCATAGCTTCTGTGTCAGCGATGAGGCTTTTCAGAGTTGCTGCTAGGCACTCGGTAGCAACTGCCTCTGGTTGGAAGCAGCCAGCGTGATGGTGTGAAATAAGATCACGTATACATCTCCTCGCTAGGCGCAAGCACTCTGCTTTCGGGTCCGTCTGTTTAAGCAAACATGGGAGTTGTGGAAAGATTTCCAATGTTACTTGAGCATTCGCTGAGAGTTTTTAAGACCAGTGGGGTGGCCCCTGATTCCTTACATCTCCATTGCAAAGAAACTGACTCAGGAAATTCACTAGAGGTTGCTCTCTGAATGCTGAAAGGTCTCCAGCTGTGCAGCTCCCCATCCCCTCCAGTCTGGATCTGCACGGTTTAACCCTTCCTTGCCAGCAGGTGGAGACAGAAACTGAGTGAGCAAAGACACCACAAGGGCCAAGACACCAGCCTTCCCCGTTACTGAACTGTGTGAAAACAGGCCCCAAGGATGGGAACTGCTGGAGTGTCCATGCCGGAGGCAGAAACCAAACCAAGACGACACCAGAGGCGAGGAGACACCTGCCTTCCCCCTGCAGGAGACGGAATAACAAACTGGGGAACGGTGCCCCGGGGGCAAAGACCCCCTGCCTGCCTTGTGCTGGGGACCATAAAGACTAATGATCAACCATGTCAGCAGGAGCAGCAGGGAGAGCATGAGCATGACCTATGCTCTGAACAAGGAGCAAATTCTCTTCCAGCAGCAACATCTCAGTGCCTGCCCTCATCTTTAACAAAAGAATAACTAATCGCCATCTGGCTACGGTGCATCCTGTTGGACATTATGTTCAGCTACTTCCCACTCACATGGGGGGAGTACAGTGAGGCTGTACACTTGACCTTTGAAGATCCAACAGTGAAGATTTTGTGCCCGTTGCAGACCCCTCTCTAATTATCAGCTTTCCCTGAGTGTTGTTAAGATTTCTGAGTACTTTGAGGTCAAGACAGCTAACCTAGCTCTTTACTATCTGGCTTAATCCCATCTCCATTAGTCTCGTGCCTCTCACTTGTATCTAATTCTCTCTGAGAGTCAGTGGCTATCTTCCGCAGGCGTCCCACATCCAGGTATAAATTCCTGTGTAAGGTATTTACGTGGCTCCCACTACCAGAGTATCTGAGCACCTCCGGCTTTAATTATTTACCCTCACGGCATCTCTTTGGAAGCAGGGCAGTGCTACTATCCCCATTTTACAGAGGGGGAACTGAGGCACAGAGAGATTAAGTGACTTGTCTGAGGTCAAACAGGAAGTCAGTAGCAGAACATGGAATTGATCCCAAGTCTCCTGAGACCCAGGGTAGCACCCTAACCTCTGTACCATCATTCCTCTGGGGAACTAGTGCTTCTGAGCTGTGTGACCCTTTGCTTCCAGGTCTACAGGCATTGCAGTGCAGGAATCTTCCTTGCGAGACCAGGTGTTTGGTCAACATGTCAAAACATATCTTTTGGTCAGTGCTCAAAAAGAAGCGTGAAAATTCTGAAGCCAGAGGGTGGGGTCTGAGCTTGGTGTGCAGAGGGTTAAAACCACATCGAAAATTCAGTGCAAGTCATGCAGCACGGGTCAGAGTGGCCTCCGAAATCAGTGATATTTACTGTTTTACTTTCCCTTTCTTTCATCTAAATGAGATTATTGTACGTTACCCTCCATTCCTTTCTGCTTCCGTTTGTTTGTTTTCAGTTCTAATGAACCAGTAAAACACCAGGGGCCAGTGATTGGTTCCTGCTGGCGGGCACCCTATGCCTGGGAGCATGTGCTCACGCTGAGCTCAGCTGTTGGTTGGGTTTTTCAAATGGTGCATAATTCATTGCCGAGCTGCAGCAAAGGGGACAAGCTTAATTGTAACGGGGCTGCATGATAAGCCAGGACATACTGAACTCCTCATCCAATGTAAATGTTTTACATTCTTTACTGGTTACTGTGGGACTTTATCCATGCAGCCACTGCTGCTGGGATTTCATGTGCATTATTACACATGGTCCTTGAAGTTGTGTGTGTTGCTATGTTTGATTTCCTGGCAGTTGCTGGGAGGTTGGAAAAATATTTTACACAGAGTCCATTTTGTAGAAGTGACAGCAATCTATGTCTACATTTCTCCCATGGATATGCTGGTCAGTATCTGCCATCATTGGCTCTTTTGGTAATATTTTAAGGCATGTATTGTTGTTTCCTGTGTTCTGTTAAGTGTGTCTATCACAATTTGGCCAGCAAAGAGCATTGTAAGCCAAGCCCCCATAGTGATTTCAGATTACCCGATGAACTCAGTGGGACTTTATTTTGCCTAGACACAACTATGTTGTTTGTGTATGCTTTCAAAAGTATCTCTCAGGCTAAAGTTAGCTCATCATAGAACAGATAATACACTGGCTGCAAGAGCCAGAGGGACACCTGTGCTGAAAGTGATCTTACACCACTGGGTCTTCTGCTTCTTCCATCTAGCTATGTTGCTACACGCAGTCCTCTTGTTACTAGGTTCACATGAAGCAATGATGTCTTCCCTTGAGTTATAAATAAGAACATATGTCCCCAGTGTAGTGATCTCTCTACAGCTCTTACTGGAGCTAGATGATATACTAAGAACCAACCCTCATTACTTCCCCCATTCTGCCACAAAAAATGGAGTGTGAAGCGTTTGTCTCCTGCCTGCTTGTATTTGTAATGTATGTGATAATGCATCCGCCACTCCCCGGTGGCTGAGATGATGAACTTGTGACGGAAATAGGATCCCATGGGGACATATTGTTCGTACTCTGTTTTGAACTCTTTATTCAAGGTTAATGCTCAGTTTCTGTTCCAATAACCCATCACTATAGCACTGAAATTGCTCACATCAGGAGGCCTGGACACAGGAAATGTATCACATTTCTCTCTCACTTTCCATCCAGCTCACCCAGCTAGTAGCTTCCTCAGTTTTCTCAGTCTTGCCATCCTATTAAGTTCTTTCCATAAAGACTTCCCATGATGTAAACTGGCGCTCCATGGTGGGCATCCATTTTGACATGGAAGGCTGTATACCCAGTCCTTAGGAAATATTCTAAAATGGCCTTGCTTTCAACAGTATCAATAGCTTTGTTCATTGCAGGTGCCTATAATGTTGGGTGGGACACACTTTAATTAGTCTCTGAATTTCATATGCCTTTTCACCTGGGGGAGAGGCCCTGAAATCACTGGGTTTTCAAGGAAACTGAGAAATATTTGACTTTTTACCTTTTACGGTGGCTTTCAGCCTACATGCTTCTTCATTTAAGTTGCTTGATCATTCTACCCTGTGCTAGACGATCAGCCTTTGTGTTTATGGCCTTATGTCCAGGCTCTGAAAATAACTAATAGTTAACAACTATGTATTTGTATCTGGGTCTGATTGAAAAGATAATTGATCCATTGACTGTGCCACCTAGTGGTCAGATATTGTCATGTCTTTACCTTCTCCACCACTTTGTTCCTGTGTTGAACAGTTCAGGCTTTTTCTTGGCCATTAGGATAAACACGGCTTCACCTTTCTATGTCTCATAGTGTGGGTGTTGGGTATTTCTTTCTGATATGCAGCCTGGTGCAGTAGGATTCCTTCAGTTATGGAACCAGGGTATGGCTGGGAGCATTTTAAAATTCTTGCAGAAGAGGATGCTGGTTCTTGTGAGAGATACTGGTTCAACAGCCTGGAAACAACATCAAACTTGAGTTCCAGGCTTCTTCTGAGTCCAGCTGTGGGTGGTGGTTGTTGTATTGTTTTTGTTTGTTTGTATTGCAGTCATGCATTAGAACCCTGCTCTCCAACCAGGGCCCCACTGTGCGAAGCTCTGTACAAACCCAGAAAAAGAGATGATCCAAAGAGCTTACAATACAAGCATTCATTCCATAGCCTGCTTTATCATGATCATTGAGAATGCAAGTTCCCAAAGTTACACTGAGCTTGACCCCCGTCCCTAGTAAAACAATACTTTTACAATCAGTTTGTGTTTCCTCCCATCTTCCGTGGAGCTGCAGGAGCGGCTGGCAACATCCTGATTCCAAGGGGGTAGCTGTGCATCCTGGATGGTAGGCATCTTTTGGGCTTGGCCAGAGTTTGCGTCATGACGTGATCGCATCTCAGTCTCCTGGCAAGTCATTGTTGCGTACTGCTGGACAAATTGCTAAAGGTGGCATCTCACTCCAAGCTTAATCACTTCTGATATGCTCTTCACCTTCCCAGCTGGCTCCTTAACAACCCACTTTCAATGAGACATCACTCCCACTCCCAGACCGTGGTGAACAATTGCACTGACCAGCCAAGTGAGTGAGAATGTCGGGAAGAGCGTGTGTATTTGACCTCTGGCCCTGCCTAGAGATTGGCCTGACTGAGTGTAATCCAAGGTCAGATGTTCCCATACAGGCTCATCTCTGCACCTCAGGAAGGCGCTCCTGTGGCAGCTACTCTCGTAGCATTTAAAAGAATATAGCCCATGGAGGCATTCGGGGTAATCAGCAGAAGTCAGTGGAGAGACCCCTGTAGTGTTCGACATCTCTGAATAGCTACAGTACTGAGTCTCATACACAGGCATAATAAGGGCTCTTCTTGCTTATTACATGGCACGGCTCTTCCCCCCCCGGATGTGACTCTGTGGAGGATGGTTACTTTTGGCTCCTGTGGAAGTTGCATAACCTGTAAGCCGACTGCACTGACTGTGATTTGTAACAGGGTGGTATCACTTGATGCTCTAGCAGTGCGCAAAGTGTGATAGACCCAGACCAGTTGGGAACAGCAGAGTAGCAGAAGGGAGATATACTGGCCACTAGATAAGTAGTTTTCTGTTCCCTGAGTGACCAGAGCAGGGGCTGCTCCAGGCTAATAGACCCCCTGACTCCAATTAACCTGCTAATTAGAGTCAGGTGCTTAACTGCCTCACCTGACTCTTAAGGCCCCACTGATGCTATAAAAGGGCTTACTCCAGTCAAGCCAGGGGGAGCCAGAGGAGAGGAAGTGTGTGTGAGGAACTGGGAGCAAGAGGTGTGCAAGAAGCCGAGAGTGAGTAGGCGTACTGTTGGAGGACTGAGAAGTACAAGCGTTATCAGACATCAGGAGGAAGGTCCGGTGGTGAGGACAAAGAAGGTGTTGGGAGGAGGCCATGGGGAAGTAGCCCAGGGAGTTTTAGGAGTCGTGCAACTGTACCAGGAGGCACTCTAAACAGCTGCAGTCCACAGGGCCCTGGGCTGGAACCAGAGTAGAGGGCGGGCCCAGGTTCCCCCCATACCTCCCAACTCCTGATCAAACACAGGAGGAATTGACCTGGACTATAGCTTCTACCCGAGGGGAAGGTCTCTGGACTGTTTCCTGACCCACAGGGTGAATCTGTGAAGCGAGCAAATCCGCCAGTAAGCGCAGGACCCACCAAGGTAGAGGAGGAACTTTGTCACAAAAGGTAAACTGAATTTTGACGCGTGAGAGATTGTAGATATCTGCCGTCGCTTGCTGGAGACAGAAACCAAGCTGGACTGAGAGAAGATCTATTGCAGGAGCAGAGCCCACCTGCCTTTCCTCTGCTGAGAATGAAGGGTTTGAAACATTGACAGGGGATTTGAAAATGCCCCATTCCATCAAAGTGGAATTTACAGGGGTGGAAAAACAGTGATTTTTTTCCCCCCGACAGTAGAATATGTTTTTAAAAGTAAAATAAAAGTGTGTGTGTGGGAGCGGGGGGGGAGAGGGTGTTATAAATAACTCTTGTGAGTAAAATAGTGACTCTTCCCTCCCACACACACTCTGAGATTTACCCTGGGTGTTACTGTGAGTTAACCCTGACATGGATCCTGCCAGGGCAATGCTGCCCAAATAACCCTCTTCAAACTCCCCTGACGACACCAGCCTAAACATTTGGGGAGACTGCCTGTGATTTCATAATACTGCACATGTACATAGCGTTTGGCATCTGCACATGTGACAGTGCTTCACAAAGGTGGGGAAGTAGGGGGCTAGCTGGGGAAACTGGAACAGAGTAGTTAAGTGACTACTGCCCAGGTTTGCATAACAAGGCAGCGGCAGCAGAGATAGGAACAGAACTCAGGTCTCCTGGCTCTCAGTTCACTGGCACATGCTGCCTCCTTAACATGTTCCCGAATACAGTCAAGATGGTTCTGCAACTTTTGAAGTTCATATCTGGATCTGATGTGTGTCTGGCCTCTGTTCTCATAATGGATCAAACCAAAACCCCAGATCAAAAGAGCCTTGGACTTTAAATTTGGATGGGATGAGGACAAAGGACTAAAGAAAGCTCTTGTCGAGCTGCATTGGGACTGTCCACTGCTCTCTTTGTGAACCCCATCTCGAAGTGCAGAATTCCTGGAATGGACCAGTTTGGGGTTTTTTTGGTTCCTCCTCTATTTACTGGCTTAGGAAATCCCCATTTTTTTTTTTTTTTAATTCTCTCCCAGCACCCTACGGCTTCCTTTTCCAAACGTTTCAACTCTGTGGACCACCAGGCATGAGTATGGGGCGAGAGATCAGAGAGTCTCAAATTCACAAAGCAGTTTTAAGCTCCACAGAGGCATCCCTAAACCTCCAAACTCCAAGAGTCCACCTAACAACACAGGAATCAGTCCAATGAGCTCTGTTAGAATGGTCTGACACTCATCTGCAAGACTTGCTCAGCAACCGCCTCTCAGTAGCAGCCAAGGCTCGCTCCATAGCCATACAAGCTGGAACTTAGCTTTCATTCACACCACAGATGCCAGCTATTGGCAGGTTGTGAAGTGGTTCAACATGAGATTAATCCCTTCGGTTATGGGTTCTGAAAAAGGACACAGTAACGAAGCTTGCCAGGATGAGGGACAAGGTGGTTAGCTGCTCCAGCAGCCCTGCAATAAGAGAGAAAATGGAGTGTTCCGTTTAAAGCAAACCCACTAGAAATTTTTCCTTGTGTTACTAAAGCTTTTATTGAGTTGGGAGGGTCTATTTTACCCAGACAATGTGAACAGCTTCTCAAGAATTTTCAGTTTATACCTTTATACTGTAGCCATTTTTTTTCTTCATAATTAAAAGCCATTCTGTTTGTTTCTTTATCATCCCAAATGATGATCATTCCCAAAGATCTTGTGTCTGGGTTTGTTTTTCAAGAAGGTTTCTGATTAGTGTGACAAATCTACTGTTCTGTTAATCCCTCCAGTTGCATCTGGTCTAGCTTTTATTCTCTATAAATATCCCAACCATGCTGCTCCTAGAATGGCAACTCTAGTCAGACAGGGCTCCAAGCAGCTGCTGACTTTTTAATCCTAACTAACCCAGAGACATGTCTACGCAATATGATGGTTAAAATGCTGATGGTCACCCGAGTCTTGTCTATATTGGCTCTTCCCCCACTGATATCCCCAGCAGAATTGTGCTTACAGAAGCAAAGTCGGGAAACATTAGCAACATAAAACCCTCCATAAACTAGGCCTCTCTGTCGAACGCTGTTGGCTGAGTCAGTAATTTGTTCCTGGTATTGTGTTTTGTGGCTCTTGTAGATGCTAGCATTGAAGTTCCAACTGTCTCATAAAGCAGAAACATCTGGTTGAATTAGGGACTCCTATGTCTGGGAGCACCGCTATCCTCTCTAGTAGCCAATAAGAACTGCTGAACAGCGTACAAAGGACAGTGGGCTAATTCCACTAGCAAGGAAAATCAAATACATTGTTGACTCTCTATGGAAATAAAGCAGAAAATTAATTGCACTCTTCTGTTCTCCTCAGGGTCTGATGGGTTTCATCGGTCCAGTCGGGGAACCTGGAATAGTGGGAGAGAAGGTAGGAATGGTTTGCAAACAAATTGGCTATTATTTTTTGGGAGGAGAGCGAAGGAAGCATGTGAAATTATTTAATGTAACAGTTTAGATTTCCTAACTCAAAATGCCATGAAGAATGTTGCAATTCCAAGATGTGATGAGTTAGCCTTGTGCCAGTCAGAAACTTATGTTCTACTTCACTTTAGGGATTGCCACTTGTTCCTCCTTTAAAGGGACAGTCACAAATTTTTTGAACATAGGAATTATTGCCAGGGCAGGAGGGGAGTTTCGCTTATTCATTCATAGTCTTGTGAGAAGCCCATAAATAACATTCCCAACTGTCTTTTCTCCTTTTCCCTCTGGCAAACATTGCCTCCCCTCCCAAGCCTGTGATTCAAAGAGAGGTGGGGCTTTACCAGGCTTTGAGAGCTCACCTCATTAATGCACCAGCATCACTGATCATGTCATTGCATCTCTGGGAACGTGAGGCCCAGTCCTTCACTCTGTACCTCGGACAAAGCAGAAGCAAATGGGAGTGCAGCTTGCAAACTGATCCCTTTATTGCATATCCCTGTGCCCATGCACAGTTCCCCATAAATGCCACAGGATCGGGGCCTGAGCAAGGCCTTCAGGATTTGTTCGTGAATCTCAGATGCAAAGGGAGCACAGTACTGTAGATATGGAACTAAGCAGATGCCAGTCTTAACGCCATTTACATTAATTAGATATAGAACATGGACAGTGCATAAACAGTAGACAGAGTTTAAGTTCTCTTCGTTGTCAGCAAGATAGTGTTGTTGCACTGCACACTTTAGTAATGCTAACACCCTCTAGCATGCTAGCAGTCCAGCCATAAGGTTAATACAAATATAAAATGGTACATTATACTGTACCCCCACCCCTTTTCATGATTGCTCCTCAGACTTTTGTCCTCTGGGACAAAGTTGTGGTGTCAGGACGACATTCTGTTTATGTTGTGTTGTCTTGGAACAACTTTATTGCTTATATTACACTAAAACCTGGAGACTCCGCTGTGCTAGGTGCTGTGCATACATATAGTGTATGAGACAATCCTAGCCTAAAAAGAATTTACAGTTGAAATGGACATGGCAGGCAAAAGGTGGAAGAAATTACGTGTTGTTAACTTCATTTTATAGAAAGGGAACTGAGGCACAGATTAAATGACTTGCCCAAGGTTACACAGAAAGTCTGTGGAAGAGCCAGAAATTGAACCCAGGTCTGCTGAGTTCCAGGCAAGTGTGTTAATTACAAAACCAGCCTTCATGGTGGAATTCAGCATTTGTAATATGATGATGCTACATCACTGTCAGGACAAACTCAGGCTGTCTTATGAAAATCTGCACTAGGAAATCTTCAGTGCAGCTGAAATTTGTACCAGATCTTTTCTTCTCCCCCAAGGCAAATTTACATATAACAAAAGTGACTATCATCACATCAAAGCCTCAGCCATAATTCCAGCTGGCATTGCATCTTAGAGCTTACTGTGTTACTGTGCACTAAATGAAGTGGGAAATATGCTTTCATTTGACATAGCTGTGTCAGCAATCTCCATCCAGAAAGCTGCAAAACGTAATGCTGAAGCAAATGGAATCAAACTATTGTCAAAGAGAACAATGTAGCTAACAGGTCTTTAATAAAATCCATACATTGAGAAAGGAAGCTTGCCATTATCAATTGATTCACAAGGTCCAGCTAGTGACAACAGCCTCTTTGGATCTGTTTTTAATAGATATTTAGAATCCAGGAGTCATTTTCCCAACACAGTCTAACTATTGGAAGGAAGGTCAGATTCTGGGTGTAATCTACTTGGCAGTATGTTTGTAACTCCTACTCCTCCCCCTGAACCCGCTAGTGTGCACACACACATACACTGTGAATTTAGGTGTGTGTTACCAATTGAGGATCATAGAGTCACTGCACATGTTGCCAATCCATCCAGGCAGGAATAATCGTAAACCTATTGTTAGAACTGTAGATCGAACATCACTTCACCATAGATTCAGGCAGAAGTACAATGATGCAGTATTGATAAAGAGTTATAACTCACCTATAAGACTCCTGGCTTTCTGTATCTCCAAAGATCATGATAGGGCAGAGCCAAGGATATATTGAACAGAGGTGACATGTCTCTGTGTGGTAACATAAACCTCTAAGGCCAAGGTTTGCCTCAATTTTTGCTTGAGACACCTTTTTTTTAAAAAAAAAGAGAGAGCCTGGTTTTAGAGGACAGATGTTTAGCCCTTCTGACCTTAAGACCTCTTTAAGGTGTCTCAAGTTGGACTCTTCAAAAGCATAGGCACCCAAAATTATTATTTATTATTTGTACTGTGGTGGTTCATGGACCAGAAACCCCTGCTGCTAGGTGCTGTACAAACAATGAACAAAAAGATGGGCCTTGCCCCAAAATGCTTGCAATCTACTTTTGAAAATCTTGGACTTAATTTCCAAACATGTTCTCAACATTAATAGTGACACCTATTCAGAATCTCCACCAAAGCACCAGAGCTTTCAGGCCCACACTGCTCCAAACACAGCAATATGCAGTGAGGGTGAGACTCCTGAAGGGATAGCAGATAAGATGGGGAGGTACGGAGATACCTTTCTGGGTTCTGTTCCCAGCTGTGCTATGGACTATTATGGGACCCTGAGTGAGTCATTTTCATTTCCTATGCCTCAACTTCCCCATCTTTTCAATGGAGATCATGAAAACCCACTTCTCGGAGGTGCTGAGAATTGATGAAACTCCTGTATGGTGCTTTGAGATGCTACAGACATGTGGCCAATGGTGAATTTCTTACTGTAATTTTTTTGTGGGAAATCAGCAGCTGTAACCAGATGGCCTCTTGGCACTAAACAGTCATTTCAGATGACAAACCAGGGGCCACTGTTCAGTCCACTCGCTGCTACAGTGTCAGAAGGGAGAAGCTGTCAAGCTCAGCGCTATTAATGGGCTATTGCAACTTCACGTGAGTTCGCAGCAGCAGGAGCAGTTGAGACAATTTGTGGATGCTTCATGATTTTCAACTGCAGTATTGTCCCACCCATTAGCTCATAATGCTCATTAACAAAATTACTTGCTGTGCTTTGTGCGCCATTGTCTTCCTTAGGGTGACCGAGGCACAATCGGAGCACCGGGCCCACCGGGAGTCAAGGGGTCGATGGTAAGGAGTAAGTCTGCATTCTCTCGCTCACTCTCTGACTAATGGCCTCCCCATCTCTCACGGTTCCATGGGAAATTACAGCTCCGGCCAGTCTGTTGGCTAAACCCTGATAGTTCCAAATTTTTCCTGCCTGTGTGGAGATGGGATGCACATTTGACTGACTGATATCAAGCTATAAACACTCCCACCCATCCACCTTAGCAGGATTATCCACATTGGCCATTCTGTTTACGCCTCAGTCCATTCCCTCTTTGAAAGCGTGAGAGAACAGTGGTGCTTTTCAGCATGTCCTGCAGGTCAGCAAACCTGGGGTCTGTTTCATGAGGCAAAGATAACTCTTAACTACTAGTACACTGCAATATCTGAAGTGCTGCTTGTTTGCAGCATCCTGCCTGATGGAAAGGCGTAGTCTAGTTGTCTGAGGGCCAGGAACTCCAGGATTCTTGTCTTGCCTCTGACACTAGCTCCCTTTGTGCCCTGAATCAAGACTTTAAGAGCCAGAAGTTCAGACCTGCTCAGTCCCCAATAGTTTGAGCTCTTTTGAAAATCTGGGTCCAACTATGGGTGCTGAGCCCTTGAAAACCTGGCCCTCAGCTCTTACCCTAGCAGAACTTGCTTGAGCTGGTAAGTGACTGATGCTGTCCTAGCTTCTATCACCCCCTGCTCTTCCCACGGAAAAAGGAAGTAGGTGAAGATTTCCAGGGAATGCATGCCATGTGTCATCATCTTCCTTTGTCTTTTAGGGGCATCCCGGAACGCCCGGAGGAACTGGTTTCTCAGGAGCTCCTGGACCACCAGTAAGTAAAGCCTAATCATCTTGTAACTAGTGGGAAAGAGAGTCAGCGTCTTATATACCTGGTGCCGTGGGTCAGACCCAAGGCAGTCCTCTTCCAGTTGTCACTGGGTTTGAATGCCAATTTGTGAATGAGAGACCCTGACGAAGAGATGGTACATGGGAGATCAAGAGGGGGTGGCATGGAAAGTGATGCTAAAATGGGCCAATGCCTATGAAACGGTGAGGAGATGAGACAAAGGAGAGCTCTGAGCCGGTACAAGAGCTCCACACCCCCACAGAGCAGCTTTCAGGACCAGGGCCCTTGTAAGAGTAAATACCGTCTGAGGGGCTGGTGCTGAGCACTTCCAGCCCCGGGCTGAGAGCACACAGTGCATTGCAGGAGCCACTCCCCCTTGCTCTGTTGGGCCCTGATTCAGCAAACGTGCGGAAGGAGGTTTTCTGAAGCTCCCAGAAGCATCCCACTGTCTCTCTGAGAGAGATTGTGCCAAATCTTTTATTTGGACTCTTGCTGGCAAGCATCTGCCTTCAGCTCTTAATGGGGAATGTGGTCAGGAGAAATGCAAGGCTTGGCGAAGTGTCCAATATTTGCTTGTTTTCTTACCATGGTGAACTCATCTGGCATTCGTTTAGCACTGGGCTAGGCAACCTATGGCACGCGTGCCGAAGGCGGCACGCGAGCTGATTTTCAATGGCACTCACACTGCCGGGTCCTGGCAACCGGTCCGGAGGGCTCTGCATTTTAATTTAATTTTAAATGAAGCTTCTTAAATATTTTAAAAACCTTACCTACTTTGCATACAACAATAGTTTAGTTCTATATTATAGACTTGTAGAAAGAGACCTTCTACAAACGTTAAAATGTATGACTGGCATGCGGAACCTTAAATTAGAGTGAATAAATGAAGACTCGGCACCCCACTTCTGAAAGGTTGCTGACGCCTGGTTTTAGCATGTCTCCAAGGCTCACGGGTATCCGAAAACCAGCTCGCCCAATAAGGCAGCAGAGCAGTGTGTGTAGCAGCTGTGACCATTGCATTAAGCTGGCTGTCAGTGATAACGTTGCAAGTGTTCACATAGTGACCATCAAAGTTTGCTGCAGAGTCTGCCATCGCAGTACCACTACGGAACGGCTCTGGCTCGTAAGTCCCCTGCGGTTTGGAGGAGGATTTAAGCATCCTTGGAAGGCAGAGGCTCTGGATCCCCGTGGGTCCTAACTTTTGCCGCTCGTTGCTGTCTAATGCAGTGGGCCGAAACCCTGCATCCAACCCCTGAGCATTTAGATGGGACATGTGCTTATTAGTTAAAGGCATTATTCAAGGGATCCCTCTGTGCTCTCTTGGCTGTGGGTTCCAGGCAGGGCAGGGAGTTCTGCTGCTGCTGCTTTGGAACCCCGTGCTGGAATAGGCACTTGTGCAATACACACAGCAGCTGGCCCCTGTTGGGCCCTTTATCTGGAAGAGCGACTCCAGTAAGCCAACAGCTGAGAGAAGAGCAAAGGATTGGCACGAGGATGGATTTTATTCTGGGGTGAGTAAGTGTCGTGTGGTTGGACAGTGCCCGTGCTGGGCCAAAGGCCGAACTGCCACTGCAGGAAGGTAGGCTGTAGCTGGTTGGAAGGAGCAGGGAGACAGTTGTAGGGGGAGGAGGGGAGTACAGGAACAGATTTCCCACTATGTATGTGAATTTTCACTATCTGGTTAATTGTTTTGTGCTGGAGTCAGATTTCTGTGGTGAAATGCCCAGTCGGTGCCAAGGATTTATCTTCTGGAGGCTTACGACAGCCCTGCCCCCTCAGAGAGAGTTCACAGATCCTGCTGGTCGCTCTCCCTGCCAGCTGCAGACAGCTGGTGCCTGGTCTCCAGCCATTTAAGACGCTCTGTGGTAGCATGACATGGGAGTAGTCTGACATGGCTACCACTCTGAAACCTGTCTATAGATGTGTGTCCCTAGGACTGAAATTAAAGAGCTGCCCCCGGGTTTTCAAAAGGATCGACCTGCTGCATTGACGGTAGGGCCTGGGAAATCGCACAGGGTAAACCGGAGGGGCAGTGCAGGCCATGCAGCCAACTCAACAGTCCCCCTGCAGTTAGAGGATACGATGGCTCAAGGAAGCCCTCAGCAGCGTGCTGCTCACTGGTCCTCTGAGCAGCAGCTGCACTTGCCATGACCGCAGTGTCTGCATTGTGGGTGGGACACTGGCTATCCCTTTAGCCAGCAGACCATGCACCTTTGAGCAACAATGCCCAGGCCAGTGCACTAGCCAGGTGTACTTCCTTGTGTTCTCCTGAGCACTGGCAGGCAGTCCTGCCTGGCTGCATCTGTGGGAGGGATTGAAGGAGAAAGAAGTCCCTACGTTCTGTCCCTTCTTCATCCGTCACAAGAGGGCAGGATCTACAATAGCCTCATAGCAAAGAGCTGCCAATCGCGGAGGGGTCCGATTGTGCTGCTCTTAGTGACACAGGGTAGCACTTGACATCACAAGTAGCACCGTGGAAGCCAATGGGACAACTTGCAGAGTAAGGTGCTACTCCGCATAAGGGCAGCATGGTCTTGCCCGATGGAAGCAGCATGCGTCTCCGGAGTCCTTGGAGTGAGATTCGCTGCACTGGCGCATCCTGAGGCTGGTAGCTCTATAACCTCCTCCATTAACTTGTTTTCCTCCTGGAAAATAACCAGCAGATTCATCCAGATGAAATGTTTTCTCCAAACAGGCGATTTTGTTTCTTAAATTGAAGTCCTAGTTAGGTAAGCCAGTTTCCCAGCGAAGCCAGGAACTAAAATCAAATTCTCTCCTCATATTAAATCCATGTTTATTGACGCACTGCTGCAGCCCATTTCACCTCCAAACAATCCTTTATTTACTTTTTAAGCAAAACCCACGGCATTTATTTATTTATTTCATTGTTTGTTCTCAGGAGCAAAAATTTCTAAAGGCCAAAGCAGCTCCCTGAGCCTCAGCAGAATTGGTGATGGGCTTAACCCTACAAGGGGTCCATAACAGAGGCATAACTAACAGATAGGAAACCAATTGCAACCCATCCAGGCTTGTAAATTCCCCACCATCCCCCACTTCTGGTTCTTCTCATGCTTTAATACACAGGCTCAGTAATAAGTTACAAAGTTAGGTTCGTTCAATGTCCCCCGTTTCCCTGAAAAGATTTAGCTCTTTGGAATTTTAAGCGGGGAACTTGTTATCCAATAGAATGTTACTCCCTGAAAAGGATTTTTAATGGTTTTGTTTTTTCTACGTTGTTTGGGATGGGCGAGGACTTCTGGGGCAGGACTTTACAAATCCCAACAGATTACATCATTTTCATTTGTGGCAATGATCAGAAAAGGGACCCCATAAACTGTGCAGCTGACACATCTGCTCTGTGTGTATCACAGTCCTCTTCTCATCCAGCAGCTACTCTTTTTCTGTTTGATTCCTGTGTGTTCTTATTTTGTCTTCAATTTGTTTCCTTTTCTTGTTGTAGGGCCCTGCTGGAGTCCGGGGACCCCCAGGTATAAGGGGAGCAAAAGGCCGTCGGGTAAGCAGTTACTAACTTAGTAACGATTCTTACAACTCTCCTGTCTTATCTTTTGATGTAGAAATTTAGGTGGCTAGTTCCTTGGAATAAAGACAACTAAGGGCTGGAGATGGGATCAGGATGGTGGGATGTGGCTCTTGATGGTGAGCTACTGAGTGTCAAGGAGGAGAGCTGCTGTTACGTCAGTGAGACAGGTTTCTTAAAGAAGAGGTGAATGCAGGTAAAATATATAAGGGGCTCTGTTAGCCTAGAGGTCAGTGTCTTGGCATGGCATTTCTGAGGAAGCCAAGAACCTAAAATGTGCTCATCGTGTTTTCCTGCTAGCTACAGTGCCACATAGGGATGATGGGCACAGCTGGTGAAGATGGTGGGTACAGTCCAGTGATGCAGGATTTCAGCAAGGGATAAAAGCTGTAGCTAAAAGACCAGAGACACTGCCTTCATTTTCCTGGTGGGTTGGGGGAGGAAGAGTTGAGAGGGGCAGTGTGTAGTGATTTAACTGAAGGATGATAAAGATTGTCTCAGTGTGTTGTCATGACTGCAGGCCCTTAACTCCAGCAATGAAATTAGTTGCCACAAAATATTACCAAAGTACAGAGCACCAGCAAGGCTGAAAAATAGAGACTCAGGCAGAGTAACAATAAGGCAAGTGCATCTCATGCTTTCCAGATTCCTTCCATTTTAGTCTACTTGGTTTAGTCTCACTCGTTAGCTAGGTTTTGCAGTTGTGGTGAGGAAGATGCATTTGGAGTCATGCTCTAATTGGAGTATAAGTTCTTTGGGGCTGGATCTATGACTTACCTTGTTCTTGGACACAACCTAGCACAATGGGGTCCCAATTCTGATCGGGGCCTTTACATGCTACCTTTTACAAGGGAGACGTGAATTCCTATTCTCACTTTGGGTAGCCGTCACCTGGGAGTTGAGACTGGCTACTGATATTAAATAGCATCACTTTGTTGTAGCAGAAATACATATTACGTAGCATAAATATTTCTGCAAGCTCCATATGCCAGTTAGGAAATTAGAACTTGCTCTTCCTGCTCATGTTGAATGAAAGCCAATTCGGGCTTAGATTGATTTTCCTTGTCCAGTTGATGTGTCCAAAGTATTAGCGGTGAGTGATTGGATGTGGTTTTTGTTGAGGACCTCAAGAACATAATACATCACATCATTGTAAGGTCTTCCTTCCAAGGATCTTAAAAGGTTTGTTTTCATATATTTCAGTCTAGGTCTGGAGTAACCCTAAATTGTACTTCCTCCCCACACCCCCTTGCCACAACCACACTCCTATGCCATTCTCTATAGCAACGCCTGCTTGGAGACTGTAGGACAGCAAGCACTCGTGTGCATTTCCCTATGCCATAGCTAATCTGTTCCCAGGCAGCTGGGATGGGGTAGAATGAAATGGGATCACCTGATTAGAAAGTTTTATCACCACAGGGCTATGTCACCTTGAATTGTTTTAAGTTTTAAAAGCACTGCTAGGAGGACATCAAATAATGCCCCACCCGGAAGATATGTCATAATGTTTAAGTTTTTGTCTTTGGCTGGGGAAACTAGCTTCCTTTTCCCCTACCCTTGCATTAAGGGAAGGCCGTGTGTTGTAATTCCTGCACTCCTTCTCTCTGAAGAGTTCTCTTGGGAGCTGAGGAGTCTGTGTTACATGGTGTGAATTAACGGAATTGGTCAGTGAATCCGTGAGCATGACTAATGAGGAACTGAAGACATGGATTCCAAGGAAGGTTGTGAATGAATCTGGGATTTACCTCGACGAAAGATTACGGAGTAGATCTGAATGAACAATGACATGTGAATGAGCCCCACCCTGCCGCCCGCACAGGCTCCACAGATATTCCTTGGAGAACATCAAAGAGTCTCGTTGGGGTGTAAAGCTTCAGTGCCCTGATCCATATAAGGGCAGAAAAGGGATCCAAGTGCCTGCCTCTCTTTCTCAGCTTCCTATTCTGGAACGCCAACCCCATTCCATGGAGCCAAGTCAGTTCTTTCAGCAGCCAGCTGTGTGCAACTGTGCTATTTGGCTCCTCGTTTGCATAAGGCTCAGACTCACACAGGAGCTCGTTATGGTTCTTACATTCTAGTTGGACCAGATGAATCAGGCCACTGGGAGAGAAAACCACCAGCTTTTACCGTCTCTGCTGCCCTGACGCTTTCAGAGCTGATTAAGGGGATATTGATCATTTTACAGGGTGAAACACCATTTTTTAAGCAAGTGGAACTACAGTGGCTAATGGTTTATTTACTGTTTAAAATGTCCAGTGGGAGGTTTTTCCTGCTGTGGAGGAAGAGATGGATTCTAGAATGGATTCAGCTTTTAAAAGGGCCGGACTTGCTCTGGGGATAAGCTATGGAGTGGATGAGGCCTTGTCTTCAGGCCCAAGCGACTGCGTTAATATATTAAATGATTGTCTTGGAAGAAAGACCAAGGGCAGGAAACCATTGCTGTATTAGACTGGGAACGACCCCTTTCTAGAGGTGAAACTAACCCCAGTGGTGCTAGAGGTCACTTTGCTGGAGCTAGACAAGGAGGAAGCAAGAGAGTACGAGTCTCTCCGGTGCGATGCAACAAGAAGCCAGTTAACTTCTGCAAATGCACTACCACTAGCGCTCTCCCTTCCCAGAATGACGTACCATATATTATAGAAATTTCCTTTGGCATCACTGGGCCGCATTTCCTCTCCAGATGTCAAACCCAGCACCCCCCAGACCAGTTGTTTTCTCCTTTATGTTCCTGCATTTGAGAATTCCACTCATGCCTGAGAAAACCCAGACTTCAGACCACATCAAAGTACCAAGGACTAACAATGACAACACAGCCCTGCCGAAAGTCACTCTAAACCAGGGAGTGCTGGTGGAGGGAGATGGGGAGCCAGTATCAAGTGAAGAAGCTGTGTTAATGTCTTGATCTCTAGTACAGCCCCTTGTAGTAGTACTTCTGTATCAGCTAGATGTCAGATTATTAGGGTGCTGCATTTGAAGTCAGTGTCTGCTGGTGCTCTGCAGCTAACTTAACTACTCTCACCCTTCACTGATCTTTCCTTTCAAACCAGTTTTTAGTAGCATATAGGTTGTTATATTTCTTTTATGGAGAATACCTAAATAATCTGATAGAGATTAAATCAATGGGAGTTGTCATTCTATAGGACTTTACCACAAGGGCTGATTGTTCTCCCAGCTCTCTTGTCTTTGAAATGTTCTGCTTTGCACATGCCTGTCTCTGTCTCTCGATTGCTTAATATTCCTTATTTGCTTAGTTTCCTTGCCATTCATGCTCTTGGTTTCTTTTAGTTTTTGAGGACTAGGAAATGATGCCCTGGAATGCAATTTCAAACGCTGCCCTTCGCAGCATGCTCCATATTACAATTCACAGCAGAGATGTAATTCAATTCAGAATGGAAACATTAATGCAACTCTCTGCCAGATGTTTGTGGATTGCGCTGATCCGTGTTTGGATACTTCGTTAAAGTAATTGCACTTTTGAAGACAACATCAGTAGCAAATATGGTTTGGATTGTAAAGAACAAAGGAGACTTTTGGGATCTGTATTTAAGTTGTAATAGCTATTGTGCTGTTGACATAAAAATACTGATTGTCAAAAAGAGAATCTTTAAAAATCATAACTTTCCTCCTCTTACTATGAGAGAGGACTATTGTTCCCTCCAGTTTACTTTTAGCCATCAAATTGATGTTGTACAAGCATCCACAAATGCAGTTTTTCTCTCTTCTCTTCCTTATGGCCCCAATTCAGAAAACACACAAACACATGCTGACCTTTAAAATGTGCTTAAGACCATCCCTATAAAGTATAGCACTTACACACATGCATAAAGTTAAGTCAATGGGGATTAAGCACATGCTTACAGTTAAGTGTTTAGAGGAATTAGGATTTAAATTTTAGGAAGACTGGGATAGCTGGCTTCTCCTTCCTTCACCCCCACTCCAGATCAGAAAGCAAGGCAAGACTGGTTTTCCACTGAAATATTCAGAAGGGTTCCATAGCTGGATTTCTTTGATTGAAAGGCAAGCAGGTACTAAGTGGTGAATGGCAAGATGGCTAGTGGATAACCTAGCCGAAGATCTGATGGTTGAGATTGGGATTGTTTCCAGTTGGCTAATGGGATTCGTTGCTTATCTAATCTAATTCTCTAGGCCAACATTTCCAAAATCAGGCACCTAAATAAAAGTACTTGATATGCCAAGGTGCTGAGCACCCACGACCCTGGCCAAAGTCAGTGGGGAGCTGCAGATGCTCAGAACCTCTGAACAACAGGCAACTTTCACTTCGGTGCCTCGCTTTGAAAACCTTAGCGCTGAGCTAAATCTGTCCCCTTTTAATAGCTTCTCTTTCTCCAGACCCACATTGCTCAAAACTTCATCTTCTGAACTGAGGCCTTAAGTCTGTGACCTGCAAGGACTAGCCCTTACAGAATGACACTGGTCAAGCTTAAAAAGTGAAGTCAGCCAGGCTGGAAGTGTCAAAGCAAACATTAAATCAAGAGGGGCCTGCAATGGTTATTTACTTTTCATTGCTCTTCTTGCCATCCTTGCCGCATCCCAGGGAACTGGGATTGTTTAGTCTCCAGAAGAGAAGAATGAGGGGGGGGATTTGATAGCAGCCTTCAACTACCTGAAGGGGGGGTTCCAAAGAGGATGGAGCTCGGCTGTTCTCAGTGGTAGCAGATGATAGAACAAGGAGCAATGGTCTCAAGTTGCAGTGGGGGAGGTCCAGGTTGGATATTAGGAAACACTATTTCACTAGGAGGGTGGTGAAGCACTGGAATGGGTTACCTAGGGAGGTAGTGGAGTCTCCTTCCTTGGAGGTTTTTAAGGCCCAGCTTGACAAAGCCCTTGCTGGGATGATTTAGTTGGGAATTGGTCCTGCTTTGAGCAGGGGGTTGGACTAGATGACCTCCTGAGGTCCCTTCCAACCCTGATATTCTATGATTCTATGAACCCCATGGGCAATGCCCATGCTAACAAATCATCAGAGCAGACACCCTGCAATAAATTCAAGAACAAGCTCCTGCCAATCAGCTCCTCACAGCAGGAGTGTGCCTGGCTTCATCGCCCTATCCATGAACTCAGCTCAGACCTTGATTGAGAATCCGCACAGGAAGCTTAATATCAACTGAACCTGTGATTTTACCGCCTGGTTGGTAAACCTCCAGCTGAAATCCATCTGCCAAGCTCCTCATCCTGGCCTGTTCTCCCAGCCAAGGTGCCAGTCATCAATCCAGGAATGTTACTCCTTTAACTCAGAGCCACAGTGTGCTGCCTAGAAGTAACTTGTAAGAGCTGCAGTCTTTAAAAGTCCAGAGGTAGAACTTACAGGGTGTATCTGTATCTCCCAGCTATGCCAGCCAGTCCCCTGCATTAAACAGTACAGAGCTAAAACCAGCAAAGATCTAGATATCCTGCATGCATCAGAACTCCTTGTGGTGTCTTGCTGATATTTGGATAACTAGACCAATCTCTGTCTAACCATGTGAATCCTGCAGCTTGTAGCTTTAGTGACCGCAGGAATTTATCAAACCCTGGTAATTTGCAACATGGGGGTATTTAAACTTGGGTCCTAAAATCATTCCATTGCTCCTGGGCTTGCAGGGGTGAGTACCTGGCCAATAGAAGGCAGAGCAGCATCTTATTTTGCTCTCCAGTGACCTTTCAGCTGACTGAAAGACTAGCATTAAAAGATGCTGGAATATGGTATGTTCAACCTCTCCTGGGAAAAGGACAGTCACGCCATTTTAAGGCCTTTGAAGTGGCAGCAGCAAGGATTGAAAGAGGATGGGGAAATCTCCTAAATTTTTCCCCAAAAATGAGAAGTCCCACCTCTTAGCTGCACTGGGCTATTCCTTGTTAATGTCTGAAAGTTTGTGTAATTCTCTTTGGAAATGTTCTGCTTCCATGTTCCATTGGAGAGCCCCTGCTTACATTGGGAGTCTCTAACACCAGTATTACACACTAGATTAATAGCTGAAGACTCAGAGTTTATAAATCATTTGACCATAGGGTGGGTGCGTCCATGTCCAGTTTGACTGACGGAGGTCATTGTCTCATCCAGTGGCACAGACTGTTCTCAGAGTCTGTACTGTTCAGGTTCTTATGCCACATCCATCACCTTGCTCCAGCTCTTTCTCATTTGGCTGAATTAGAAATACTTGGAACAGGGGAAAAGAGGCTTTGCATTTTGAGAAGGCGACTGCTGTTTCTGAGCTCTCCTTGCATACACAGCAGTCCTTCAGAAGCGTGATAGTGGAAGGTAGCTCTGCCCCCTTCTTCATCTCCCCAACCCTTTTTTATTGACTGGTTTGTTTGGAAAGAAGGCCAAGGCCATCCTCTACTACTTGGAAAGTACAAGGGCTGGAGAGCAGATAAACTAAAATTCAAGATTTCTTAGATCTACTCAAACCCAACAGACTGACGCACAATTCATCACCCCCGGAACTCTACCAGATAAAGCATCCCTCAGGCAGCAATGTAGAAGATGTTTGCATTGTCAAATATCTCCCTGTTCAAGCCAAATTTAAGTACATGGAATAAGAGGCAGGAATCCCCCCATGTTTGTGTGACTCTCTCTCCATTGGTATATCAAAGTTTGATGGCCTCTCCCTCTGTATGTCTGCACCTTGCCTACATTGAAAAAGAAAAATGTAGCTCTCTTGTTGAAACACCTTGCTGGGCATTAAGTTCTATTCAGATGGAGTGTTGTCTGCTGGTGGCATTACTCTGTAGCTCTGTTGACTGATCTAAACTAGAGATACAAAGTTTAGATCCAAACTTCCTCAATATTCAGATGCTAGGGCTGTTTGCATCTGGGCTTTGAGTCCTTATTAGCAGTTTCATAATTTTGTTTAGTCTCGGTCTGAAGCTCTCAAAGGTAGTATTGCCTGAGGCTATGTGCTTGCCAACATTAGCAGTAGCAAGCCAACACAAAGGACAGTAAGCAATGAAGCCTATGTTTACAAATGGGCTAATGATTATATGTGCGGAATGGGATTAGAGATAAGATTTTTCTAAAGGGCCTAAGGGATGTGATGTTTTTCAAAATGATTTCAGCACTATGGGCTGAGCAGTTGTATTTTGCAGGCTTTACCTAAACATTTAGTCAGTCCAGGTCTGGGATCCATGACCCCAAAAGCAAACGTCAGTTAAAATGGCTAAGTTTCACCTGCTTCTGCACGTAAATATGTGACCCTAAAATGTATTGTATTATTCCAGTTCATAGCAACACACCTTCCACCGCTCCAAAAGGGCCGGAAGTATAATTTGTTGATTTAAATAGAGAGGAAGCTTGGCCTTGTGGCTAATGCACCGGAGTGGGACTCAGGGAGATCTGGTTTGAATTCCTGGCTCTACCACATACTTCCAGTCTGACCTTGGTCACATGCTTAAAGTTAAGTACGTTCCTAAGTGCTTTGTTGTATCAGGGTCTATAATTCTCTCTGCCTCCTATTTCCCGTCTGCAAAATGGAGGTAATTCTGCTTTTACCTTCCTATTTTCCTCTGTCTATTTAAATTATAAGCTCTTCAGAGGTTGTACTGTTTGTACAGCATCTAGCGCAATGGGGTTTATCAGCTGAAGAGTCTAGGTGCGATTGGTAATTTATACTTAGCTGCTGTAGGAAACTTCACAACCCCCAGAAGACAACTGTGCAGCCTGCCTAGCGCATTGTAATGTAGGCCCTGATCATTGCTGCCTGCTGGCATTCCAGTTTCCTGTAGATCCTCCAGGGTTTCCCTCACTTGTCTGTAACTGGCATTGTTGGGAAAAGGGAGTTTCAAAGATTTAACTAATTGGCTAACTGTAGCCTTTCCTGTCAGGGTGAATTAGGGAAACCTCTTAGTCTGGGCAAGATGGAGCTTTCCTGGTCTGTTCCTTAATGCAGGGGCAGTTTAACCTTCTTAGGTCAGGTGCTGATGAAATGTTTAGTGATGGATTAACCAGGTGCCTGCTGTGAGGAGATTGCCCTGCTGGACTCCTGGGGTGCTGGTGACAGAGCGCTGCTGGGAAGAAACTAAGATACTCCAAACAGTGCTGCAGCCACGTGAGTACTGGCAGGCTGCATTGCTGGGGTCCAGGCTTCACTGCCAGAGCAGCAGTGCTGTGAGAAGGCATGCTGGAGCTAGCAGGGGGCTCCGTCCATTTCAGTGACCACTCCCACAAGTACAATGCCAGGTGACTGGACAAGGATGCAGGGGGCGGGATGGATTACAAGAGATTTGAGAGACCTGTTTGTCTCTGAGGAGAGACTGGCCTTATAACGGTATGGAACAGCTGGATGAGCAAATGAAATTAACTCCTTGGGAGTGGCCTAAGTGCTCTGTCCAACTCCGTTCTGGTTCTAGTCTGTCTTTCTGCGCAGATTATAAGGGGAAAGGGACTTGTGGAGAGATCAGATCATGGTCCTAGGAAGACAAGGAGCTCGTTCTGACTTTGTGAGCATAGTGCTGAGCCTGTCACAGAAAGTCGATGGGGCCAAGAATTTAACGAGACTCAAAGAAGGATTGGACATTTTATATGGATAACGGGAATGGCCAGACTTGTCCTAACTATTGGACATCAGGATGAGACCTAATGTGAGGGGAGGGTCAGATTATCCCACATCTGCTACTGCACTGTCTCTTCTTGCACCTTGCTCTGAAGCAGCTGGGACTGGCCATTGTGGGAGAGAGGGGACTGGATTAAATGGACCTCGGGTCTGATCCATTCTGGCAATTCCTATGTCCCTATCAGGGTGGGGGCAATTCTAGGGTGTTGATCATGGTGGTAAATTGCAAATAACTCCCCAAGGGAGACACATGTCTCCATCTGCCCGCTTGTCTCTTTCCGTGATCATCATGTCCCCTCAGAGCAGAGAAGATGCCTGCCCCTCTGTAGGTCTGAGTGTCTAGGATCTCCCTCCCCTCACACCCATCCAAGCTGAGTAATGTTCCTTTCGTTCACTGTGGCAACTTCTTCTCTTTCCAACATCCATCCCCCTCCATCCAGCAGAGCAATGTGGCTCTCAGTCTGGGATCCAACCACCTCCACAGTTCCAAGGGGTTAATTCCCCTCCGGATGTTATTTTTTTCTTTGTTTGTGCTTGTTTCTCTAGGAAATTCGGACAGGACAGTGATGGATGGATGTGTGAAGTCAGGAGTTTGGGAAGGGTAATTCTCAGCTTAACAGGGGGATTATTGTTTCCAGGCAGCCCAGAGAAGGCAAAAAAATCAGTTCACAGAGCTGGACAGTTTGACTTAAAGCACAAGCTGCCTGATTGCTTGTCTCTTTGTCATGCGTTTCCCCAAGTGAAGTACAAATACTGCACTGTTCCATGATCCAGAACAGTTCAAAGAGCAGAGGCAGGCTAAGCAAAAGAGAGGAAAATGGGAATCCAGTGACAGAAGGTTTGCCATTACACCAGGGAGGCTTTGGTGAACCTTTCTATGCATGGACTTGTATGCTGTCAGTCTAAGGGTGTGTCTACACTTTGAGCTGGAGGTGTCATTTCCAGGTTAGGGTGATGTCTGACCCCTAGCTTAGATCATGATAGTGCACTGAAAGTAACAGCGTGGGTAGTGGTGGTGCTGTTCCCATTCGATGCACAGTGACTGTCTGTTCTAGAGAGCAGATGGAGTATGCTTTAAGCTGTGTTTTATGGGCATGCACTGTGGTTATTTGGTTATTTGGTCTCTGATCTGTTCAGCATCACTGGGTTTGCCAAACACAGAAGTTTTTGCATTATTTTATATTGACAGTGTTTGTTGTAATAATTTGGCTGTGTTTCCTATACATCTTCTGCCTTTACACTGCCTCTCTTTGTGAGTCTCTCTCTCCTGCTGTCACACTGTACTTGCTTTGCTAACATATTGGCCCCTGTTGTTACATTTGGCTCTGTTTGCATCTCGATTAAGCAAATTGGCTCCTTTTTTCTCTATTTCCACTTTGGCCTGGTTTCTGAATTCCTTTCACCATAACATACACACCACAAAGCAGTGTTAGAATTATTTATACTGCAGTAATGCCTAGAGGCCCAGTCAAGATCAGGGCTCCATTGTGGACGTGACATACGTTCGTGTAGTCTCTCAATCTGTCATTTTATTCCTACCTGCCACCCCTCTGCCTATTGTGTGTCAGTGTCTTGGACTAGGATAGGGATGGGCCTGGGGGAAGAGTTCCACTGAGATCAGCTTCCTTGCTACTCCAGGAATTTTCCATTCTTCACGAATGATGCTCTTCTGCTATACCCCTGAAGAATAAGCACATCTCTTTAGTCTTGAGCATGACTTCCAGGAGGATACCTGTCACGGGCATGCTTTTGTGTAGGTTCTCAGCTAACCATGTTCAGCCTCCTCATATGTTTGAACGTCTATAGATGCATGTAGCTGGATTCCTCCCCCTGCACCTGGCCTTGTTTCTCATACATATGCACACCTCGAAAGGTTCCCGTGTACACTTGGACCTGACAGGTTTCATAAAAACACACTTAAGCACAAATGACTGCCCATCTGACCACACATGTACAACTGCTCATGCTACACGCCCCTCCCCATTTCATATATACATGACTACCTGGTCATGTTCATAGCCGCATTCAGTTCCCTAAGCAACAGGTAACTATAATAAAATGCCTAAAAGACCTATCGCCAATGAGAAGCTAACCCACGGCATTTTATTAAATACGTCCAATTCCAAGTTGCCTTTATGCATCTGTTTGGGCTCACGCTGTGCATCTTATAACTTTGATGACTTGACTTCAACAGCAACATGGCCATGGATGTGAAGAACAGAGAGTAGTGTGCAAAGAGTTCGAAGTGTATCATGTAGGGCACGATGGGAGAGCTTGACTCTTCAGAAGGAAGAGCCATGCTGTCAATAAATTCACATTTCAGGGTCTGTGCCAGCAAGATCACCATCATCATTAGGGTCTGAAAATGAAGCAGTTCCTGACCTCTGGCCTGTCTTTCTCCTCTGGCTCTCATTTTGGGCTTAAGGTTGGCTAGACAGAAATAAAAATAACATAAATGCATTGCCCAGTACATGATGAGAAAAGGAATAAATTGGCAGGAGGGAGGAGAACAACACTAAAAAGTGGCTGCATTGAGCCTGGGAAGCAGCTGAAACCCATCTAAGCAAGACCTGTGGCTAACAGAAGAACTGTGAATTCTGAAGCTAGGGTTGCTGTTGCTTTGCTTTCGGGTGAGCCTTCTACCTACGGTGACCGGACAGCAAGTGTGGAAAAATCCGGACAGGGGATGGGGGGGAATAGGAGCCAAAAATCAGGACTGTCCCTATAAAATCGGGACATCTGGTCACCCTACTTCTACCCTGCATGCAGTAGGATGACTCCTGCAGCGAAGAGCCCTATAACAGGAGATGAACCTTGACTCCAAGACGAATGTTAGGAACAGCCTAACAAGCCCAAGCTTTAACCCCTTGGGAACCACAGCCATGCTGTACATACCCACCTTCCTAAGCATTCATCTGGTTGTCAAGTGCCAGCATCTCAAGGGTTAAGAGCAAGAGGAGAATTAAATATAGCTATGGACAGAGAAATCACCACCCCCACCCTCAGGCAGGGCTCCCCCCACCCATCTCCTCTTCTATGTTACTGAAGCTACTCAGGGTGAAAGGCAGGGAGGATGGAGCCAATGGATCAGACTGGTGAAGGGTTGGAGAAGTGTAGCTGTTTGGTTTTTTGGAGCAAGCCCAAGAGCTCAGCCCCCTGAGCATGCAAAATGTGCACTGGGGAAGTGGGAGAGGCCCGGCTGCACAGTGGAAGCTGGGATCACACCCAACTCCCAGTGGACAACTCAGTGTTAGCAGCACAAGGGGGACACCTGCTGTTCACATTTGCTATGTAACTTTCTTCTCTCTCTCTCTTTCTGTCTTGGTCCCGCAGGGTGCCAGAGGTCCTGATGGACCAGTGGGGGAGCCAGGGTCAAGAGGTGTTAAGGTAAGTTGTAACAGGAGTGCCAGTTCTGACAGGTCTGCTCTTGGGTGTGCTATGAGGCTCCCCTCTAGGCCCTGGAAAAATCAGGATGTCTCCCACCACCATCGCCTCCTTGCTGCCTCTAGCCCTTCATGGTGGCTGGTGTATCCTCAACTCAGTGTTAAATAGCTCTAACTCCATCAGCACCAAGCACTGAGGTCAGCCGGTGCCAGTTAGCCCAGCCAGCATTCCTCTGTGCAGAGCAGAGCCCCACACCGGTGGCAGAGCCCAGCTGCCAAGAGCCAACACTCGCTCACATCAAGGCTCCTTAAAAGGAACCAGCATGATTTTGTATGGCACCAGCCGTCCCCCAGCACACAACCACCTCGCGTCCCTGAGTCAGGTTCCTAGCACATGGCTCTGCTCAGTGGGAGACCAGTGGAAATGTCTATTCCCTGGTCTCCCAAAAGCCTTTCCATGTGGGGAGAAGGGCGGGGATCCGAGGGAAGAGTGCTGTCTAAACTCCGCCAGGAGTCATTCATTTGGTAGAAATAGAGTTTCGAAGATATTAAAGGTTCCAGCTGTTCGGCTAAAGTGAAGGGGGGCTGTAAGGTAGCTCAGGGATTGTTTACACACAAAGTTGTGTCCCTTTACACCAGTTGCACCCCCACCCCCAGCATGGACACAGCTGTTGCAGTATATAGGTGCTTATACCAGTATAGCTTATTCCCATATGGGAAAGGGAATAAGCTATACTAGCATAAGACACATTTAAACCAGCATAACTGAGCCTACGCAGTAGGGGTTATGCTAATTTAACTATACTGGTTAAAAAAAAAAAAAATCACACCCTCTAACTGAAATAGTTACACCAGCACAAAACTTGTGTGTAGATCTGGCCTTACCATCACCACTCCCTTAAGGACTCTGACTGCGCACACACACACGCGCACACACACACACACACACTGTTCACCACCTTTACAAAGTGTGTCTCCCTGTAGTGTGGTATGATCAGAGCAGAGATGTTCATGGAACAGAAATCCCCTCTGCCTCCTGGTGCGAAGGGGGTCTGGTAAATGGCCTCCTGGAATAGACCTGCCCTTCATTAAGTCTGGTTAAGAGAGTATCCAAGCCAGATGCTGACAAAGGACCTTCCTTTTAGGCAAGGCTGCTGAGAAAGAGAGGGATGGATGGTAGAGCAACTCCCAGTCTGGGTGTTTCCTTTTGGAATATGGACGGCAGCCTAGCAAGGAGGCTAATCCAGTAGAACAGGAGGCTAGTCCGACTGATGAGCATTGAAATAGTAGCTGCCGTTTCAGTTCTCTGTCATGCCTCCTTTTCTCCCAGTCATTCTTCTACCTTCATAAGACTTCTCCTGCATCCATGTCCTCTTAGCTCAGAGGCTCCCTTCTCAGGCAGAGCAGCAATTAGAAAAGGAAATAATGTTGTGCTGCTGGCTCTTACCTGAGCGGGTGTATTTTTTGTGCTATTGAGGCTCTTCCACCCCTGAATGCTTAGCGCACAGCATGAAGCACCTTTGGGAGTCTAAGTGCCACCCGGCCTACCTATCAATGTGTGGCTAATGCCCTCCCCCTTCTCCACCCACAATGACTTAGAGTTGGATGGAGAAACTCCCCCGTTTTGAACCCAATAGGTGGGGAGTCCAGAGTTATTGGGATTTCTAAGAGCAGGAAGAGAGAAATTGGATTATGCTCCAAGCTCCTCAGCGGATGGGACTATCCCCCCCATGGGAGGGGGACTTTAGGACACTAGCTAGCCCCTTTAAATGCTGATGGAGAACCGGAAGCAAACAATTGACCCTTCCCTGGAGGATTCCAAGAGTAAGAAGGCTGGGGCATCAGGAGGAGCTAGCCAGTCAAGAGTCTCTGCTGCACAGCTCATGCCGACGCCAACATGTCTTTGTCTTTTTCATTAACAGGGCCTTCAGGGGGAGCCAGGCAAACCGGGGCCCGATGGGCAGCAGGTACGTCCACGGTGAGAGTTGGTGCTGGATGCCAAGCTGGCACTGTGCCAAACACTACATGTATGTATACTCATGCGTGCATGGCTCCCAGTAAAATACAGCTTTGATCGACTTTCCTGGCCAAAGCAATAGGGTGTTTCAGCACGTTCCCAACCTCTAATTACTGTAACCTTCTGTTTACAGGGGAAGATGGGAGAGACTGGGGAGACAGGACCACGTGGCTTCCTAGTAAGTGCCAACCGCCTTCCATTCCATTTTATAGCCTACATTTTAATGAAGGTTTTAAGGTTTTTTTTATTCCTGCTCAGAAGGAGAAACCTGGACAATGTCTCTCAGTTCAGCCTCAGGGCCACCTCTGTGTTGCTTTTATAAAGTGTTTACGAGGTGAATATGACATGCTGGGAGGTGTGAAAGGTGATGACGGGACAGAGCTGACCTTGGTGGTTTTTGTTATCCTAGGGTATCCAAGGACCTTCCGGACCCCAAGGAGGCAAAGGGGCTCCAGGCGACCCGGCAAGTGTCTTCTCATTCCCTCTTCATCCATCTGTCCCTTTCTCTTTCCCCTCATTTCCTCCTCAGTCTGGCTCCTCCCCCCCCCCCAACACACACACTCCTTCATTCCCATCCCCGTCTCTCCTGCTGAGTCCAGCTTAATCAGAGCAGCACTTGTATAGGGTTAAAGGAGAGCCCAGGAAAGTTGGAGGAAGGGCAAGATCAGACCCTACAGAGGCAGAAAGGAGGCACGAGATGAGATTTAGCAGCAAGAAGGTAGACCAGAGACTGGAGTTGACTCTGGCAGGGAGAGTGGAAGAAGGGGCAAGTCTGGATTTTGGGAGAGAGAGTGTGTCTGGGTCAGATTAAAGAGGGGAAAGTTAGAAAAGAAACCGGACCTGACTCTGACAGAGAATTGAAGGAGAAACCAAGAGAGAGTCTGGCAGGGAAGGTGGAAGAAAGGTCAGAATGGAGGTTTGGAAGAGGCCTTGGAAAGGAAAGATGGTTTTTGTGGTCAAGGCATTGCACTGGAACTCAGGAGACCGAGGTTCAATTCTTCACTCCAGCACAGACTCCCTGGGTGAACCTGGGCAGCACCTCAGTTCCAACCTGTATTACCTGTGGTGGTAATACTTCCTTTTTGCCACCCTTTCTCTGTCTAGGCTATTTAGACTGTAAGCTCTTCAGGGCCAGAATGTCTCGGTCTAGTATGTAGCACAATAGCCCTGACCTGACCACAATAGCACGTAGCCCTGACCTTGGAGCCGGTAGATCTACTATAATGATGATAGTAATTAGGTTAGATGCTTGCAAGGCGGGGTGGAGGAGCTAACTGTTTTAAGACTGAAGGAGGTTCCATGTTGGGCTGCTCAGGAAGGCCACGGTTAGACACTCCTGAGCCTGTTAGAGGATGATCCCAGACTGGGAGGATGGACTGGATCAGGTTATGTTACTGGGAGGGGTGGAGGGAGTCAATTGGGAACCAGGAGAAAATGGCAGGAGCAGAGTCCAGTTCTGACTCCATCTAGGATGGAGGGGTTGAAGTAGGGTCAGGTCAGACGGATGGAATAGAAGGGAGCTGTGACTGACGAGGGTTAGACTGTGGTGACTGAAGGAGGGATATGCTGCAGGCTCTGAGAGTGTAGGAATGGGGGTGGGCTCAGGCGGACTAGAGAAGGAAATTATTCAGACACGCTAAGGTTGCCAACTATTGTCAGTTCAGCTTCAACACAACAGCACCCCTACCCTCCCCGCAGCCACCCAGACACAGGGAGGTTCCTGACCCTTCGCTTGCTGCTGTTCAAGCACTTTGAGCTGCCCATTTCTGGTCTTTTGACCTCCTCTCCCACGCCTGTGTAGTTCCCATGTGATATGGGAGGGCGCTAGGGAGCGGATTGTTCTTTAGAATTGACAATGTTCCACGAAAGAGCCCTGTGTGTCTGTCTTGCAGGGACCTCAGGGACCACAGGGGCCAGCTGGACCTTTAGGAGAAATGGGACATAAGGTAGAGTATGATCTTTGCTTTCATCTCTACAGCACACCCCTCTTCTGCCCTATTCCCCCCTCACTCACCTAGACCTGCACAGCTGAGCGAGGGGCAGTCTGGCTTGGTCTGGCTTCAGAAACTCTTGAGGGAAAAGGACAACGGAGGTTTCTGTGTCTTATGAGTTTTAATGTCCGCATTAAGAGTGCAAGAGAAAAGTTACAAATACAGGCCCCATCTACAGTCCAGACAGAACCATACTGGGCTGAACCAGGCTCTGACCTGCTTACAGGTGATGCAGTTCAACACATCCACACACCAACATTTATCCTTGCATCAGGGTTTGTCAACCTGCCCATATCTTCTACCCTACAGATCCCAGAGCATTCTGGGAAAATCTAGGCAGCTAACCCACAGAGCCTCACCTTGGCACGAATAGTTAGGCATTTTTCCCCAGGATGCAATGCGTTTTAGCCTGGCCTCCCACCCAGAGACCTGGGAGGCAGGAGGTTGGCTAACCCTGTTACACAGATGGGCAGTCCCACCTACACAGTGAAAGGAGCATTTTAAAGCTGGACTCTGAGAATTGTCACAACCCCATTCACAAGCAGGGTCAAACGTGGTACCCACCCACGCTTTAAGAACCAGGGCCCAGATCCTCAAAGGCATTTATGCGTCTAACTCCCATTGAAATAAGTGGAAGTTAGGCACCTAACTCCCTTTGAGCATCTGGGCCCATATTTTAACTCTGTGTTTAGAATCATCCATGTCAGTAAAAATCTGTAGTGAAGAAGGCTCCAAGTCTCTTTCCCTTCCTACCCCCAGTTGCTACTGTCTCTGGCCGGCAATCATATTATTCAGCCCAGTCTGGATATGTTCTGATTGTCAAACCCAGTCTCGCCACTGTCCAGGTGAGTGGGTGGAAGAAATACCTTTGCCTTAGTACCGCATCATTGCACTTTTTGCATCATTGTTACCATTAGGCAAAAGTGACACTTTGCAACAAAATGAAAGGAATAGTTACTGATTTTTTGTGCCCAGGTTTAGGAGCACAGGAGGGCAGAAGCTTACTCAATAGAGTTTCCTCTAACCCTCCAAGCACCTGGAGACTCTCCTTCAATTCTTACCATCACAGCCGATCACTGCCGACTAGGTCACCCACTTTTAGCTCCTTTCAGTGTGTCTGAGATGGTAATATAGTCAAGATGTTCACTTGGTCTCAAAAGTAGTAGCTAAGGTACCTTTTAATACAGCCCACTGCACAATTTATGAGTCATGAGACTTTCCAGTCTCCTGCCTGCTAGACTGGATGGAGTGAGCTCTCCGTGGTAAACCACACTAGGGATCTGGAAAGTTGGTAGGCTGCTACTGAGCTTCCCTAGGCCTTGCTTGTTCTGAAAGCACAGAGCTCCATGTGTTAGGCTGTATCTCCTCCAAGAGCCTTTCTCTTGCACTGGAACCATTGGAAAAACCCAGGCAGTAGTTCTGCTTTCACTGGAACTTGCTTTTTCTCATGCATGACTTGCCCAATTGTTCCGAAACCTAACATGCACCCACTCACCGCTCCCTCCAGTTCGGAAAGCTGGAAAACTCCGAGAGCGCCTGCAATTACGAGCTCTTGTTTCCTTTATTCCTAGCTGCAGAGAAGAGGGAGATTCTGGTCTGTGGTCTGGAAAGCTAATACAATAAATAAATAAGACCAAAGGTGACACAGCAAAGCTGGTCTTGCTGGGTTTGAAGGGATTTTTATTTAACGGAGTCCCACTGCCTGCGCTGGCAGAAATCAATGCAAAAAATACAATGATTAAAGTTACCCTTTCCCCTAATCTCAGGTACCAGTGAGTGCTTTGTGCAATTGACCAGCCTAACACCTAGAGTAAGGGGCTAGACACATTCTGAAAGGGTCCTGGAGAGAGAGCACAAGGACGAGTCTCTCACATACCCCACTCCACCCTTACTCTTCATCGCTTTCCAGTGAAACAGTTTAATCTTTCAAGGCTCACTGGGAGAAGCTGGTTCAATTGTACCCTCACGCTCCAAAAAGGGGCCTATTATCCTGTCCCCCTGCTCCTTTGTTTCATCTAATACAGTTTTTAAAATGTACAGTTACAAGATGGGGATGCATTGGTTAGAAGTAACGGAAGCGGAGAAGGACCTAGGGGTCCTTGTAGACCGCAGGATGACTATGAGTCGACAATGTGACGTGGCGGTGAAAAAAGCCAATGCGGTCTTGGGATGCATTAGGCGAGGTATATCTAGTAGGGATAAGGAGGTCCTGCTTCTGTTGTATAAGGCGCTGGTGAGACCTCATTTGGAGTACTGTGTGCAGTTCTGGTCTCCCATGTTTAAAAAAGATGAACTCAAACTGGAACGGGTGCAGAGAAGGGCGACTAGGATGATCAGAGGAATGGAAAACCTGTCGTATGAAAGGAGACTAGAGGAGCTTGGGTTGTTTAGTCTGACAAAGCGAAGGCTGAGGGGGGATATGATTGCTATCTTCAAATATATCAGAGGGATAAATACAAGGGAGGGAGAGGAATTATTCCAGCTTAGTACTAATGTGGACACGAGAACGAATGGATATAAACTGGCCGTGGGGAAGTTCAGGCTTGAAATTAGACGAAGGTTTCTGACCGTCAGAGGGGTGAAATATTGGAACGGCCTTCCGAGGGAAACGGTGGGGGCGATGGACCTGTCTGGTTTTAAGATTAAGTTAGATAAGTTTATGGAGGGAATGGTTTAATGGTAAAACATAGTAGCCAAGGAAAACCAAGCAATGGTACGTAAATAGTATAATGGCTAACAGGGGTCAGGCTAGAGACTCTTGCCTACATGCTCGGGGTCTTACTGATCGCCATATTTGGGGTCGGGAAGGAATTTTCCTCCAGGGTAGATTAGCTGAGCCTCTGGAGGTTTTTCGCCTTCCTCCGCAGCATGGGGCAGGGATCACTAGCAGGAGGGTCTCAGCCAATTGAAGTCACTAAAACACAGGATTGGGGACTTTAACAGCAGAGTCCAGGGAAGGGGTAGGGACGGTTTTGTGGCCTGCAGCATGCAGGGGGTCAGACCAGATGATCATAATGGTCCCTTCTGACCTTAAAGTCTATGAGTCTATGAGTTTAATGACCGCGGTGAAGTTCCAATCCGGAACCAACCTTTATGCAAGGTCTGGGGTGTTCAGCCCATCACAGAGCCAGAGAAAAAGGGGTGGATGCAAAGGTCAGAGCTGAATTTATGCAAAATTATTCAAGGGAGTTTAGACCTAGGATTCTAGCTCAGCCCACCTCTAGTACACAGTGCTGTTTTTAATTCCCTTTCCTCCATGAGTTAGCTGCCCATGGGTGTCCTCATTATACAGATGTGCATGGCACTTTATGGACAAATAGGAGACCCGATCCCTGCCCCACAGACTTTAGGCCTTGTCCACATATACAAGTTGTGCCACTTGTATAGTTAAAGTGGCACAACACCTCCCCTCACCAGTGTGGATGCAATTGTCCCAGTATAAATGTGCTTATACTGGTATAGCTGTTCCTGTAGGGGAATAAGCTCCACCTGTATAAGGTTCCTTAATACTGATATAATTGCATCCAGATTAGGAGTTGACCATAACTGAAATAGTTACACTAGTACAAAAACTGGGCATATACCAGGCCTTGGAATCTGAGTTAAAGACAGAACCAAGTGATAGATAAGGGGGCAGAGAAGGGAAAGTATTAAGTGGTTGAAGTTATTTGTGACCCATTGTGTTAATGTCTTTATTTAACCCTTTTATGCTGATTTTAAGTATTTTGTGCTCTTTCTTTTCTTCCTTTTTTTCTTTTAACTGGTGTGGGGTAGAGATCCGCACTGGGAACCCAAAGCCTGGAGGAGTTAGAGTGAGGGAGTTCAAGCGAGGCTACCTGGCAAACAGGGTCAGAGAGTTCGTTTCAGGCTTGGGGAAGGGAAAGAAAGGCATGAGAGAAAACAAAGGCCCTTGTGGGAGCGGGACACAGAGGGGTTCTTGGCCTTTTCTTTGGCTCTGTGTACCCTGAGCCAGCTCCAGGGAGGTAATTACACTGCAACCAGGGCTCCTCTATCCCCAAAGTGCTCTGCTAAAGGAATTTGCTCTTTGATCTTGCTCTGCACGGAGTAACAATGGCCTTTTCCTCCCCCCCTTCCCATCCCCCCCCAGGGACCTCCTGGCTCAATGGGACAACCTGGCCTTCCAGGTGAATCTGGCATGAAGGTAAGAAAAACACTTAATGCAAGTTCTCCATCAGAGCGGAGAGATAACAGAAACTTTTGTTCCTACCAAGAGTCTGCTGTTACACCGGAGTCCCAGAGGACCCCGGCAGGGCTTGTGAGCAGTCTGCCTAGTTACAGTGAGCAAGGTCAGACGGCTAAAGATAGATACTAACGATAGGTGTATTTAGGGAGGGGAGCGGCTGGGTAACCCCACATCAGCTGCTCTTTACATGTTTCTCAGCCACAGAGCTCTCTAGTGACACAGTTCGGGGGGGAGAACACTTTAGCCCTTTGGTTATACAATTCCAGTTCCTCAAGTCCCCTGTGTGGGCCGCTAGAGATCTCAGGTAAAGAGGCTCAAATGCAGGAAGCTTCAGCCTCTGTTTTGGGCATGCAGGGAAACAAAGGAAGGGAAACCATGAAAGGGTCTCAGTAAAAACCCAGTTAGATCTACATAATCCAGTCAGCCGATTCACAGGCAGGAGCTGGGCTGAGGCATTGATACAAAACCTGCAAGAGGATCCCCAGGTGACCCAGAGTCGGGCTGTAACCTAGTCTGGAAACAAGAACTGTCTCTGTATGGGAGAGCCCAGGAATATAAATGCCTTAAAAGAAGCCCTCCCCCCTGGGGTTCCCAATGCTGGGTTTAAGATGATGAGCGCCTGAAATGGGGGCTGGATTCTGCTAATGCTGATATGGAGTTCTCTCTTTTAAAAAAAAATTAAAAAAAAAAAATTCCTGCTCTGCAAGAATTTAAATATAGCCCCTCCATGCCCACACATCAATTAACTAGCTGTCATTTTTAATCAATACAGCACAACGCACAGTGCCAGGTGCAGTGTCACAGAGCTGTGAATGCACCTTCTCTCCTGGATGAGGAGGAGTGTAATTTTTCTCTCTTTATTTGAATAAGATCTCTACAAGTTTTCCATTCTCCATTTAAGTTTCGAAGGGATGCCACTGTGCCAGGGAGCTTTGAACAGCCTGTTTTTTGGGATTAAATGCAATTTCCTCTTTGCCATTCTTCCCCCACCCCCATTCCTCGCCATGTTTTCTTTGGCAAACCTTCTGACACATCACTCGAGCGACTGTGTCTTTGGAGTCCTGATACTCCTTTAACGTTTCAGCTATGCCGCTTCTGCCTGTCACTCAGCTCCCTAATTACCTTGCCTGGGAATAGAATGCCATTGATCCGCTCAGGTTGCCGGCATCCCCCACTGCAGGATTTACAGGAGCAGCTCTTCTCCAGCTCCCATCACAAGCAGGAAGGCGGGCGGTGCATGTATTCTCTGGACAGGCTGCCTCAGCTGAGCCAGCCTGATGAGGAGCATTGGCTGAGCTTGAACGTATTGTTCGAAATGGTGGTTCCTGGGAGCGGGCTTTTGAACGCCCGGAGAATATCCTAGCACCTGACCCAGATTGAGAGATGGGAGGGAGGGAAGGAAGGAGAGTAGCATGCTGATAATGCAGAGATGCTGACAGCTCCCACTTAGCCACTTCCAGTGCAATGAGTCCTTGCATTGGTTCAGAGCATGAGAGATTCTGGTTGCTCTCTCTCCAACCTTGGAGGTATTTAGATGTTCTAGGAATCTCCAAGCAGTAGTTGCTCCCTTGGTAAACATCCAAGGACTCTCTGAGCAGTAGTTGCATACAGTTGTATAATCTAAAGCTGTAGGGTGGCAAAGGAGGAGCACACCACTAGGATACAGTTGCGTCCTTGGTCAAAATTTCTTACACCTTCCACATCCTTTACTGTTGTGGTTGAATGCTGGCCTCCCCAGAAGTGGCTGTATCTCAGTGGGGTCATGTGCGTATATAGCTCAAAAATGACTCTGTAGTGACAGGCATTCTGTAAACATAATACTACGTCACTGGCACCAATATCAATTTTTAACTTTTAGAACAATGCTTGGAGTTTCAAAGTGAGGTGAATGGGACGGGGAAGGAAATGAACATTTCCTGCACATTGCTCATTGCAAAACAGACAAATTGATCTGGATCTAATGTCCCACAGCTGCACGCTGCATCCTCCTTATACTTAGCACTTCACCAAAATATATCAACATAACTGCCAGCTCTAATACTATGTCCAGTTCGCTCCTTTCTATGCTGCCTATAATCTAGAAATGCTCAGCACCTCTCAGTCATGCCAAAGATCATACTGCTGTTTGCTGGGACATGTCCGCTCTCCTTCTCATCACTCCAGTTGCACATTTGTTATGAGCACTACTGTGCCCTGGGTCCTGGTGTTGTTGCTTTCCCGATAAGAGAGCATGAAATCCTTTCCTGCCGTAAGGTGCACGGGTAATTCCCTTTGGTTCAGTCTTTGCAAGCATTCACCACTGATTTTTGACACCTGCAAGTCACTGCTGATTCTTTGGCCTATTGCATATCAGTCAGATTCACCCCGTAAGGTGCATGCCATCTTAGAGCTTGCTGTCGGGGTGATGCTGGGTACCTGATTAATGTCTGGGTGTGAGGATGGTTCTGAGACAGACGTCCGTTTTTGAACAGGACCAGATAAAGAAAGAGTCAAAATGCAGGAAGAAATGAGGGGGGTCAGGGGGAGAGGGAGGGGAGAAATCATCTTCATCCTATGCATTTAGCACTGTCACCAGCTTGACTCTGTGCCTCTGTGTTTTTAGGGTGATCTTGGACAGCTGGGGGTCCCAGGAGAACAAGGCCTCATTGGTCAAAGAGTAAGTAGAGTTAGCTTCATATTGGAGTCCTCTTCATTACATGTATGTGGATGGCTAAGCAGATAAACTGTGGCTTCTCGACCAAACTGGCTGTATAAATGGACAATGCACTGCTTCCTCAGCGTGGGGAGGGTAGACTTCCAGCCTTTGGAAGGGCCATTGTGTATCTGCAGTGACTGAGCGGATAGCTGCCTGGGACAGCCGATCATGGATTCGGGTCTTACCCTGGGACTTGTGAGCCCGTGGACATGTGATCGTGGCATGGCAGGAGGGTGAATGTGGTACTGTAAAAGGAAGGATAGCCTTGGGGTTAAGGCACTATACCGGGACTCAGGAGCTCTGGGTTCAATTCCCAGCTTGGCTATGGACTTAGTTGGGTATTTAATCCTTCTATGTCTCAGATCCTAGTCTGCAAAATGGGGGAAATACTAACCTCCCTTCCAGGGATGTTGTGAACCTAAGTTCATCAGTTACTCTGATACTACAGTGACAGGGGCTGGATAGCAACAGAGATCAGTGGCCTGTTTAAGAGATGTCCAGATGAAACTGAAAGATCACAAGGGACTTTTTTTTGAACAGGGTAGAGGTTTAGCCTAATATCCTGGCCATTTAGTCTCACAATAAAACCAGATAGCTGCATGTGAGCTACCAATGAGCCCACTTGTCCACAGGGTGACGACACAACTGGACATGCTACTTTGCAAAGTGCTTTAAAGTTCCTTTCAGTATGAATATGAAAGGGGCTGTGTAAAAACAAGTCTATTCTGTTCACAAGTTCTTCACGACTTGGGTATGTGTAACCTAGAAGTGACAGGAAAGGACTCTCGCTGAAGGCCAGCATTAACAAGGAAAACACTGGGTACAGTATGCGTAAGTGGGGCGGGAGCCAGAGCTGGGATGAATGCAGAGATTGAACTAGAAGCGTGTTTCTTGTCCCTTGATCTCCAGACTGAGGTCAGTTGTTAGAGCAATATGGAGACGCCCCAGGTTGCATGAACACAGAGACTGAATTCCCTGCTCTATCCAGGGGAGAGAGGACTTCCCGCGGGTCAGAGTTGGGGACTGTTGAAGGAAAGCCTGGAACAGTGGGGGCTTGTTCCTCTTGATCAATTTTGAGATACCGAGCAGGATGGGGTGACTTCATAGCATAGTCCTAAAATATGGTGATATAAACAAAACCTATTGGCCCACGTGTGGCAGTATAGATAACCATCCTACACCAAGAATATCAGCACTGGAAACCCTTAACATTCAGCTCACATTGTTGCAAGGGGAAGTCACTCCTCCTCTGAAGGGTGTTGGCTGCAAAAAGCATGAGAAAAAGGGAAGAGACTGTCCTAAGTCTATTTGTCTCTCTCTCTTGCAGGGAGAGCCAGGCCTGGTAGGGGACAGCGGCCCATTTGGGCCAGACGGTGTTAAGGTAAAGGTTCAGTATGGTTTTTTGTTGGGTAGGTTTTCTTCTCACAAATTTAGCCACTTTCAGACCATGCTCCTTCCCCCTCTGCAGACAGGCAAGGGAAGCAAGTATTGTCACACAAGCTACCCTGGTCATCTGACCCCAGACCCCTTTCCCGTCCCTCATGTTCAACAATCCTCTGCCCTACCCCACACAGTGGCTACAGTAGGAGGAACAATCCCAACATTATCCTGGGGGTTCCCAGGCAGTATCTCACATCTTTGTATCAACTTCCAGGTTCATTTTGCTTCTTAGTGGCCCCATGTGACACATCCCCCACCTCCAGCTTAGGGTTTGTATCAATGAGCTGTAACCTCCTTGGTCCAAGGACTCTCGGAGCTTGTCATTGTATCTCCCCGATCAGATGCCTTTCTCCCAGACTGCGTATCTGTTCCATCATCAGCCGGTAGTGGGAACTAGTTCCCAATGCCATGTGCACTCCAGGCTCTGCTTATCCTGGAAACTGCAAGGATCACCTCTGTAGATACTTTTAGCCAAGTTTGAGACTAACCATGGCTTCTTGCAGCACATTAACTACATGGTAGCATAATGCTCTGCTGTCTAGTTAGGGATTTCTGTATTGTCCCCTCTTTTCATCCACCCCACGCGGGGTGGTAAACAGTCTCCATAACATTTCTGGCTCCCACCAGCTCCTTCCATCCCTCCCTCTCCCTTTCTGCACAGACTTACCTGCAATCCAGACTGTGGGAAGTGAACCACACCTTCTTCCCTTGCCATCCAACCTGAGGTGGGAAGAAATGTAAAGAGGTTTTTTATTTCTTCCGTTAGAGATGCCATCTTGAGCCAGAGTCAACTGGGTCTCAAAAAAAACCTTTTATGCTTCTTGTTTGGTCAAAGCTTCCAATAGCTCCACAGCCGTCTCAGGAATCGACCAGGGCATCTCCTTTGTCTCCTTTAAACCCTCCTGTGCTCTTGCGTAAGCAATCCTTAAACCTGCATCCTTCACTGCCCCTTTCAAGTGGAGGCTTCATAAAATCATAGACTTTAAGGTCAGAAGGGACCATTCTGATCGGCCATCAGACCATCATAGTGTTTCTCTGGCCTCTAGCTTTTCTTCCCCATTGATATGGTTTTCATTTAACCCTTCCTGAGCTATGGTAGCATCTGTGTAGTACACACTAATACAATGGCTCTTTGTCCCCTTCCAGTGGCTAGGACACATAAAGAGGTTTATGAATCTGCTGAATTACCGATCCTTTAGCTTAAGCAGTAGAGGCTCGGCTCTGCTCTTAGCTCCAGAGATCCCAGGTTCAATCCCCAGAAATGTACTAACCTGGAGCATCATTACATTTGTATTACAATAGGATTGGGGTCCCATTGTGGGCTGGGTGCTATCACAAACACGCATTAAAAGAACTACCCTGCAAAACTATTTACAAAGTTTATCCTAACTGTAGGCAAGAACCTGAGAATCCCCCACAGAGTAAGTTAGATCTGTGCTCTGTTCAGTGCTTTTAATCTTAAACACCTCCGTGCTAAAGCTGTTGTCTCTAGAGCCTGAACAAAGAAGTTACAGCTGGACAGCAGGTGTGGGTGACCTTTTTCCCTGTAATCATTCTTGCTGTATTATGCATTGGATCTGACCACACATCTGTCTCACACCAAATCGTTCCCTTCTTGACTCTGTTACTGTAATTTTTCCTTTCAATCCTGAAAGGTTCTTTGCTTCCTCTTGTTCACACAATGTCCCCTTTAGTCTCAACAATAGCATCTCCATGGGAAACAAGTTCAACACTTGCTTTTTTCTGTTAGTGGGTTTCTTCACATCTCTTGTTGCTTGGGCAAAGCCCATAATTAGTCAGTTTGCCAGTGCTCTCTTCTGTCCAAAAATATGTGTCTTCCACTTCCATGAGTCCTAAGTGACAATGAAAGCTCCTTCCTACTTTAAATATTCTTTCCTAGTTCCAGCTCTTTCCCCCTCTCTAGAAATGGAGTTACAGGTAGCCAACAGCATTTTAAGCACCATTGCATGGCCAGATTTTATCAGATCTACCTAAACACCACCTGCCACGGGTGCCTTACGTGAAGATGGTTTGAAGTACTGCAACCATTGGTAGAGCTGAACTTGCATTAGCAACACTGGGGAACTTGGAATGGTGTCCCTGACCTCTGTTTGCCAGAAGCTGGGATTGGGTGACAGGGCATGGATCACTTGATGATAATTGTCTGTTCATTCCCTTTGGGGCACCTGCCATTGGCCACTGTTAGAGGACAGGATACTGGGCTTGATGGACCTTTGGTCTGACCCAGTATGGCCGTTCTTATGATTGGAATAAAGTCTACTATAGGAAAAGCCTAATAGCATAAAGTTCTCTCTCTTTTTTGGCATTCCCTTTCGGTTCTTCAGTTACACAACAATCAGTTGTACAGTTTACCTAATGAAAACAGCAAGCCAGAAGGGCTGATTTTTCACGTCCGTGTGCTGTCAGACCAAACCTGTATAAAGTCTTGTTTACAAGAGATCCTTCAGGTTTCAAATCTCTAGCTGCATTCTTGGTGCACCTCAGGAACTTCTTACAGATCTCTATGAAGGTCCCATTCTTCTTCAAAAACTGATGGTCAACAACTTATTTTGTTTGTTTCCGTTTCTACAGATTCAATTCTTCCTTCCTTACAGATTTTCACCAGTCTGAAATTCCACAGGCAGATCAACAATTGTCCTAAAGCCCTCAACAGCCTCATATCCCATATCACTATTTGCGAGTCCAGTAACAAGTCCCTCCCCCCCCATTTCCTGACGGGACCCCCAAATCCTTATTCATTGTTGCATTGCATTGTTTCTCTTGCTGTTCCAAATCTTACCTTTGGATTGCAATCCCGATTTCTATCCTTGTGTAGCCTGTCCGTCTGCACAGGCCAACAGTTTCATGCCACGGAAAGTAAAACTGGCCAATCCCACAACAGTCTCTTGCGGTTTATTGCTTCAGTCTAGTTAAACTATGTGCTGTGCTTCGTTATTTTTGTTTATCATTGGATGTCAGATCAAACAGTCCTTCCTTATATGATTTTTTTCGTGCCATCAATTGCTGCTTCATCTCCAAGTGGTCTTGAACGCTTCCAGTTCCTCCCAACCCAAATGTTTCTCTGGATAATGGAACGGTTGCTATTGGTTGCACAAATATTTGTTTAACCACAAAATGTAATGGGCACAATTCTGCTTTTACTAATGCAAGTGTAAATTAGGAGCAACTCTACCAAGGTCAGTTGGGTTACCTGAGTGTAAAACTGCTGTGAGAGCAGAATTGGGCCCTTTTTATTGGACCTATAAAATACTTGGCACCAATTGTGAGCATGGCAACTTGATGCAAGTTTTTGCATCTAGCGCTATAACTGCTGATCTTTCAAGGGGGTAAGATGCTATTGCTCTGCAGTGTGTTCATTCGGGGCCTGGGGTGCTTCCCACAGCCTCTTCTGGCAGCCTTCTGGAGCTTATGGTTGAGTCAAAAGACTCTCTTTCAGATCTCAGTTGCCTGCCTCATATCCTTATCCCAGACCCAGGAGTTTCCATGTGGGAGATTCCTGCTCAGTTCATTGTGGGAGAAGCAAAAAATTCAAACCATCTTCTCTTGTGGCTGAGGTCCTATCTCTCTGGCTAAGGGAGTTTTTTAAAATAACCTGTTGCATTAAATGTCAAGTACTTTATGACTCAGCTTCCTTCTGTCTTCTTGCTTTCAGCCTCTGATCTCCCTTTTTTTTTTTCTTCAAGAGTCATACACAATGATCTATGCTTTGTTGGTATTGAAAAGCAAACATACTCCACTCTTCTGCAGGGAGACAAAGGAGAGCAAGGCCCAGAAGGAGAGAGAGGAGAAAAAGGTGCCGAAGGATTGAAGGGAAATGAAGGGCCTCCTGGATATCCCGGAATCACAGGTGTCCGAGTGAGTTTGAGAAACCAGTTTGCCTGTCTTTGTCTGCCTGTCCTTGTGTTTCTTTCCGCCAAGGTGATTAATGTTCCTCCCCAACAAATTGCACTCGGTTCAGTTGGTACATCTCAAGTAGTGAATTGTCCTTGGAATAAGTATTAGGCCAGCTGTAATTTCTGCACACTGGTGATATGTTTTCTCATGCGTTGAGTTTTGAATATGCAATAATGTCCCTTTCCAAACCAAGTGGTGAAAAGCATTTGTGCAGGCAATCACTCTAAACATTTGCGCATGAAATGATTGCCATCTTGGTCATCGGTGGGGACTGAACCCAGGACCTGCCAGCACTACAAATATGATCCTCAATAACTTGAGCTAAAGAACTGAAATCGGTGGGAGGCTATTCAATGGGATTTGGATCAGGCGCTAAAGAGCTGTATCTGACAACGTGTCCTTTGTGGATCAGACTGTTTGTGGGATGTATAGTGTACACTGAACAGTAGGTTACAAATGTACAAGTTTAAGGGACAATCCCCTCTTCTTATTAACCAGGAGCAGATCACTGCTGATTTATTAGAATCCGTGACTGTGCTTGCATTATAGGTAATCTGAAAAGACAGGCTTCAAGGCGGACTCATATAATCAAGAGGGCAAGAGAAAACTCACATTGTGTGTTTTTGGGCCTCTGCTTCATTTAAGCCCAGCAGGAAATAAACACTCGCTTTCTTTTAGAAAGACAACTACGAGGAGCGTCCCATCTTCGTAGCCTGAAGGTGATAGTCAATTGCTATAGATGCAGTACAATTGCCACAGGACACAGCACACACATTGCACCAAAGTCTATCAACAGCAGAGGGGCTATGACTGGAACTTCATCATAATATGCTAAATTAGTACCTAGAAAGGGTCAAGCACCATTTGAGAAGAAAGTTGCCTTGGAGCGTAATGGAATTTTCTATGGAACATCCCATTGTCACTGTTTAGGGAAGGAAGTTTCCTTAAATATAAGGTGACCCAAAACTCTTAAAGTGTGTTAATATTGCAGCTCCGGGGCACAGGGGAAGAGTTAGGTCAATGGCTAGGGTGCTAGCCTGGGAAGGGCTGGGCTTCCCAGGGTCCTTTCTCTGCTCTGTAATAGACTTTCTGTTTGACTGTGGGCAAGTTAATCAGCATATGTCTACACTCCAAAAAAAAAAAATCCTGCAGCAGTGCGTCAGAGTCAGGTCAACTGACCCAGGCTTGTGGGGCTTGCACTCTGGGGCTAATAGCAGTAGCTTTGATGTTCCTGTTCTGGTTGGAGCCTGGGCTCTGAGATCCCTCCCTTGCCAGATTTCAGAAACCCAGCATAAAACAGCTCAGAGACTGCATGTTGGTCTCAGCTGATTTGTAACTGAAATCAGACCCTCTTGTTTAAAATGCAAAGGAGGGTTTGTCAACCAGACTCATAGTTAGAGTGAACTTTTCAGGGATCAAAGTCCTTTTGGGATTGGGAGCAGCAACTTCTGAATGATCTTTCCTTAAAAAGAGAGCCCAGCCCTTCTCAGGGTACATCTACACTACAGCGGGGAGTCGATTTAAGATACGCAAATTCAGCTACGTGAATAGCGTAGCTGAATTCGACGTATTACAGCCGACTTACCCCGTTGTGAGGACGGCGGCAAAATCGACTTCTGCCGCTTTTTGTCGGCGGCGCTTACTACCACCTCCGCTGGTGGAGTTAGAGCGCCGATTCGGGGATCGATTGTCGCGTCCCGACGGAACGCGATAAATCGATCCCCGAGAGGTCGATTTCTACCCGCCGATTCAGGCGGGTAGTATAGACCAGGCCTCAGTAATACTGTAGTTCCCAGTTGGTCTCTCTTGCTTAAACATAATGTAAATCTGGCTCTTTATGTGGCCAGAAAGTATATTTCATAGTGTTGGATCCATCACTCACCACGCCTCTCTACTGAGCTAGGACTCCTGTAAGGTATGTGATCATGTTCTTAGCTATGGAAAGAATTGAGGGCTGAGTATCTGAAGACTGTTCCTGTAAACCCTCTATAAGAGGATAGGAGGAAACTGTGGAGTCAGGTATCTAGGATCTTGGATGGCTGCTATCTTAACAGCTGTTGAAACTGTTCTCCTTTCTCCTTCTATGCTTGAGGCAGGCTAAGAAAGCAGCAGGAAGCCGACTGTTGCAGAGGGGCAGCGGGGGAGGAAAGCAGGAATAGCCTGGATTTATGTTAATATTTTGCATTGAGGTTGGGGGTTGAGCATTGTGTTGACTGGAAACTAGAAATATTGGCTTAATACCATGTTATTATACAGCACCATAAATATGCTGGATGCTTTACAGAAAAATAAGGCCACAGCCCTGCCCCAAAGAGCTTGCAGTCTAAACCCCTGATCTACAACAGATCCCTGCATCCACACTGAGCTCACTGCAGGAGTGGGTCCTGTGGGCTCCATCCTGTAACCCCTGACTCATCTGAGTAGTCTCAGGGCCAGGGTACTGTAAATTCACTGGCTACTAAGTTAAGATACAACCTGACAAAGGATGGTAAAAAATATTGCAGCACCCTTTGCAGCTGTGGGCAGGCACTGCTTATTGTTTAACTTCGCTTATTGCCTGCCATGCTCTGTATTTTTGGCAGGTTTACTCTGTTTATATTGTGCATGCTTAAGAACCAACAAAAAATCACACAGGCTGTGTTAAGTTCTGCAGTATAACATATAAAATATAGCAGATTCCAGAGCTTGTTTTCGGCCAAGTTGTGCCTGGGAACATGGTGCCTTTTTCTGTTTGTTTGGGGAGAGGGGTTTGGTTGGTTGGGGTTTTGGGGGTTTTCTTGTTGTTGTTTTAAGGCTGATATTGCCAAAATGCCTTGCTCAGGATCACTCTCTTTTGATTTTTTTATTAAGAACACTATATCACCTTCTAATATATTTAATACACATTTCTGATAGCCTGCTCTTTTAAACCCACATGGCTCTGTAACCAGCCCAAACTAAGCCCCAGATATGAAATCGCTCTTTGCTAGACTCTTGGCCCTTTCTCATTGCATAGGCTGATATTCCCGCACCCAATGGGGTAAGGATAAAAATGGAGGTTCTCTGATGGATGAGAGACCAGTTTTTCTTTTGCAACTTTATGTGCAAGTCTTTTTGTATTAACTTCCCACATAGAAAATGTATAGATACTATTAAGAGCCTCCTCAGCTCTCTGCCAAAATACCGTTTACAGAGCCAGAAATGTAAGTCACCAGAGATAACTGAGGTCCAACTTCAAATCCTCTGCTTGAAAGGGGGATATATAAACAAACAGTCAGCCCTTCCACTAGGGGGGGAGATGTGACAAAAGCCATCTCAGACACAGCCAGCTAAAGAATACTGGAATCGAAAGGACATTTGAAGGTTCTTATATAAAGCCAATGAAAATTCCATCAGGAAAAGCTAACATAGGGGCAAATCCTGAGCCCTGGCTCAAACAAACGATCCCTGACAATTCCTTGAGAATTTTGCCTGCACAAGGACTGGATAAAAATTGAGTGAGATCCTCAAGATTTGGCCCATCTGCAGCATCTGTGATTTCATCCATACTCCTCAAATAAGCTTCTTGGGTGGGGTGGGGTGGAGGGAGAAAGTGTGTGTAATATACACACATCTATACATAATAGGTGTGATGTATTATATAAACATATTGCAGGGGGCGGGTATGTTGCATTTATGAAGAGTGCGTATACATAACACACATGCACAAACACCCTTATGTGCATATAATATATGGTATGTATTATATATGCGTAGTGGGTATCCCAATTAATATTCTAGATGTATGTTGTTAAACAGATCTTCATCCATAGCTGCTGCATCTTCAGCAGGATTTTACTGGGTTGTCAGGCAGCCGTCCCAACAATGTTTCAGCTTCATTCCACGGTCTCCCATTTGGCCAGATTGAGAACAGTAACTTCAGCACCAACGGTTACAAAAAATCCCATTTGTCTAAATGAAACCCAGGATTGTTGGGGAGTTTTTCACTCCCCTTTCTCTTAACAAAAGAGATCCAGGAAACAATTAGGATTGGACCCTTACTCGTGTTACCTGTGCCAGAAACTTGAGACAGCTGGGACAGGGCACTCTTTAAACTTTATCTGATATTAGTGGTGGTTGGTTCAGATTTAATGTCTAATATAACTAAGTGACAAAGCCCATCAGTAGCTCCTGTTTCCAGATAACTTTCTTTCAGACGAGCAGTACATATATTTTGATTTTTAACTCGATTTGTAAAAGAACTCAACGTTTCTATGTAACGAACATTCTCAAGCAAATTTAGAAAATAAGGTTACTCGCTGTTATCAGTGGTCTGTTATTGATTTGTTTATTTTTAACCCATATTAAAACGTTTGTGCATGAATTCAGCCCTGGGGAAAAGTGGTGGGCTGACAGCCCTAGAAAGTGAAGTTCTCTATTTAGCCACAGAACAGGTAGCCACAGGGAGCAGTGGCAGGGAAAGTTTCTCCCCACACATGCTGTTTTGCACGTGGCCTCAACCCCGATCCCGGAGGGACCGCATACAGGGTTGAAAAAGGGATGTTGGTCTCTATGGGCCACGCAGTCCTCAGCCTCCCAGCTAAGATTGCAAACTAAGGGGGTCCCTGAAGGTCAACCATGACGCTGAGTTTATAGATTTTAAGGCCAGAAGGAAACATTAGAGCACCTAGTGTGATCTGCTGCATAACACAGGTCATAGGCTTTCATCCAGTAATTCCTGCATCAAGCTCGTATCTTGTGATTGATCTAGGGGTTCTCAACCATTTTCTTTCGGAGCCTGCCCCAATATGCTATAAAAACTCCACAACTGAGTAGGGGGGGGCTCTGGGCTTCAGCTGCAGGGGGGGCTTAGGAGTCCTGAGGGCTGGGAGGAATGGGGGGGGCTCAAGACTTCTGCCCCATGGAACTGAGGGGGCATTGAGGCTTCTGCCCCATGAGGTGGCTTCTGCTGGGACTTGGGGGCTCTGGGTTCGGGGCTTCAGCCCTGCCGGGGTGCCAGGGCTTGGGACTCCAAGCTTCAGCTGCTGGGCTTGGGGCTCCAAGTGGCTCTGCTTGGCAGACCCCCTGAAAAATGGCTTGCAGACCCCCCAGTGGGCCATGGATCCCCAGTTGAGAATCACTGATCTAGAGTGTATTTTTTTAGAAAGACATCCAATCTTGATTTAAAATTATTGTGTGGTGGACACTTATCCACTGGGAGCTGGACTGAGACCTCCCCAAATTCATCTCAGGTAAGTCAAGTAACACCTTCCAGATAGAAATAGCTTTTGGTCAGTTAATACTTTTTCAACATTATCTGTGTCCCCTCCCCACCAAAAGGATTATAGATGAGATGTATTCCACCTTCTGTGGCACTAACTTATCAGGTACCCTGCTTTATTGTAACACCACCACCTACCCTTTCAGCCATTCCACCCAATTTTAGCCCTTCCCTGGGACTGTATAAATAACGAACAAGTCAAGAAAAAATGACAGATGGGTGATAACATGACCCTGGGGACTCCAGCCACCTTCCACATGCGTCCGTTTTCTTTCTTAAACTCTGCCTTGCATTGTTTTTGTGGATTTGTCAGGATTTGTTTTAGCAGTTTGCCTGTCTGAGCCTGCATTGCATTATGTCTGTTTTGGATAGGAGGAGGAGGATTTTTGTATAATTAAGGATGGTCAGCACTTGTGTGGATGTCCTTGGTGTAACATTGTAGACACCTTTATAATAATTCTCAGGCTGTAGACTGGGAAAGAAGGCCAATCAGCATCAGTATAAAGGTAACAGTATCACAGCTGTTGTGTTGCACAGTTGCTGTCTGGGCTCCAGGTGGCCCAACTGGGGCAGTGTAGTGGCCTTTCGTTGCTGAAATCGCAGGTGAAAGGAGTGGGTGGAGTCTCAGTCTGGTGACTTGGGGAAGTTTGTCCACATCTCCAAACCAGTGGATATCTGCAAACAATCCTGGCTGCTGAGACAAGCCAAGTGTTATGTTGAGCCCCAGACAGCTGTGGCTGGTAGAAGGGCTTCAGGCAGTTGGAGGGGTGATGTTCATGCATCATCTGTCATTTGGCCATTTTGTCCAATGAACTTCGGCTGCTACCAAAATCCCCCTGTCAGCTCCAGTCCCTCCCTGGTACAGTCAGCCAGTTTGCTCCACTCCTCCCATTGATAGGGCTAGGCCAGCCAGCTCCACCCCCGCTTCCCTGGCAGTCTTCAAGTATGATCCTTTCCTCCCTGACAGCCCCAGCTGCTTCCCCACTCTAGGCTTCCTCCCAGCAACCTTCCAGCTTCCCTCTTCCAAAGGCCCCAGCTCCCACCCCAGCAATTCTGCAGCTTTGTGTAGCACCAGGACTGTGAAGGATTGTACTACTGCACCCAGCAAGAAATCCCACCTGGCATCCCCCTGCAGATAAGTCACTTGTTTCTTTTCAATATTAGCCTGATATGGTTAGTCCCTAGCAAATTAAAACACAACCAAAAGCAACATCCAATGTACTCCTCTTAATTTAGATTTAGAAATTCAGGCAAGCTTGCACACTTCCCTTGCCCTTGCTCTCTCGCTCATGTCAGTTTCTCCATAGTGGGGCCCCAGGCTGGTTTCTTATTTCCTCTATTGGGGTCCTACTGGTTCTTGCTGACCTCACTGTAATGAGACTCTGACTCCTTTCTGGACTCCGTGATTTAACTCTTGACTCATCACTCATTCTGCTTAGTGAGATCTCTGGCTTGTTTGAGCTGCAAGAAACTGACACTGTATCTCTGTTCTCACACAGGAGTTCATTAGACTTTGAACCTCTGCAGTTCAAAGGGTGGCGATAGATGAGGGTCCCTGGTGACTGGTCCAAGTACAGTGATCAGGCTCTCTGAGCAGAGCAGATGCTGCAGGAATAGGGTCCAGAGTCTTTGTGTTCGATGCGCAAGTGAGGTAGGGAGAGAGCATCTCAGCAGCTAACCGAGCGGTAGGAGGATGGCATCACACTGAATTCAGGGTTGAGGCACTTTGGTGTCACTGCAAGAGGAGGGATGTGGTTTGCTGGTGTTTAGGGCAAGTTCACTTGCCATCTGTACATCTCAATTCCTGGAGCAGGGAATGACACCGCCCAGAGGGTAATGTGCACTCCATCAGAATCCTGCTGCTTGTTCCATCCTCTTCCTCGTAACGGAGAATGGTCTGAACCAAAGGTTGAAGTCACCATTATATAACCAGGAACAGCAGCAGCTTGCCAGGTGTTGGATATGAGCAGCCAGCAGCTGAGAGCAACCCATCTCCTCGAATATGTTCCTATTTAACCCCCCTCTCTTTTCACTCTACACAGAATCCAGCATTTCAGCCTCTTCCCTCTGAGAACAGCTCATCAGCTTGTGGCTGCGTGGAAGGGCCAAGCCAACTGGCAGGAGCATGGTAGTGGATTTCCAGCTGCTCTCCAGAGCTGAGCACTGTGGTTTTCGTAATGTGCTGGTCTTTGTACAACTTGGATATCTGATAGCAGGGGGGGTTACAGTTCCAGGAAAGTAATTGTAGAGCCCATAGGTAATGAAATACAACATGATCTGAAACAAGAAAATCCCTCATTTTATGGCAAGACTGGGAGCTAAATCCTCACTTTTTTTATATATATATATCTTCACTTTGAACCGGAAATCACATCTGCGGTGTCATTTGCAGCCCACCTCTGGGGTCAGAATGTCCTTGAGCCAGACCCTCAGCTGGTGTAAATCAGCATAGCTCCATTACACCAGCTGAAGATCTGGCTCTGTGGGTCTTTGCTGCTGCTTGTCAGCATGGCACAGCCGAGCAGACCAGAGCCGCTCTAAGGACTGGCAAATAGCTCTTTTTAGTTCATATAATAGCATGACAAGGCCCAACAGTCATCCATGCATTCCAGAAACCAGGCACCTACCTCTCCCTGGCTAGACCTGGCCCACGTTTTGTAGGAGTAACAAACCAGGGCTGGGGACTGAAGGTATGATCAGTTTCTTGGTGGGAATACAGCAAACTCGGCCCATTGCAGAGGGACAATGGAAAACCTACGCCCCGCTTAAGTCTTCTTTTGTAGCTTTACGTGGGACTTAAATGGTGCCTTGGTTTTGTTCCCAGCCTTCTGCATGGGTCTGAATTTCCCTCTCTAAGGATGGCCATTTGATCGTTAGCAAGGGACAAATCTTTGAGCAGCAAGAGCTCGTGCTAAGGGGGTTTGTCCCAAGATGAGGCTATTTTTCTGCTTATTTACTGGGTGTGTTAAACCATCTTGATATCTTGTATCCATCAACTTCACACCCTCCAGAATAAAACCCCAAGGAACAGACCTTGCTGGCTGAGACTGATTTTCTACTTCTAAGCCACAGATTCACTCCAATACCTTTATAGACTAGACATGTGGCAGGTTTCTTATCTCATTACGCTGGTGTGAATCTGGGGTAACTCCTCTCAAAACCAATGCTCCACTGAAGCCAGCGGAGTTCTTCTGAGTCACTGGGAGCTGAATTTACCCCATAGCGGTTTCTTACATTGTTCTTTTCCATTTCCTGCCACTGGAAACGTGACTGAAGAATTTTTTGCAACCAAGTGCCTCCTTTTCTTGTCATCGAATATGTCTGTTCATTCTGAGCACAAGAAGCTTGCAAGAGTTGGCAATGCCACATCGAGGAATGGCGTTTGACTCACTGCAAACATCGAAGCTGCTTAAGAGCAATCCTACAGTCATTTCCACTTCGTGTCAATGCAAGGAGAACTTATGCATGTCTGGTAAGACGTTGAGGACTGTCTCTCTTAAACCAGGTAGCTGTTAAACTGTCACCTGTGGACCATCCACGGAGCCCTTACCAAAGGAAACAGTTTGAGAACCATACAGTGAGGGATTGAAGCATTGGGAGGGGACTCTCTATTACCAACCGATCCACAAAATAGAAAACATGGAGCGCCATAGTTTAAAGGAGTACTGCTGAAAACACCACCTCCTTTAGCCAGACTGTGGAGCAACTCACTAAAATCTAGCACTTTTCATCCATAGATTTCAAACCACTTTCCAAAGGACGTCAGTATCATATCCCCATTTTAAAGATGGGGAAAGTGAGGCAAAGAGGTGAAGTGACTGCCACTAGTCTGCTCGGTGACCTTGGTCTCCTGAGTCCCAGTCAAGTAGTTTATCCATTAGGTCACACTGCCTCTTACGTGATATGCCTTGAAGCCTGTAAGTGTCATCACTGGATGGACGCAAAGCACCAGATACTGCCCCAATTCTTTGGGAATTAAGTATATGTACTTAAACGCTTTGCTTTCAGTAGGGATGGTTTGCTGAACTGGGTCTATGCAGCTGCATCTTTAGGTGTGGTTGCAACTCACAGGCATCTCTCCCTCCCATTCTGCAAGCACTGCTGCAACCCCCATGCAACTCCAAACTCTGCTGCAATGGGTTCTCTCTCAGTATTGCTCTAATAGTCAATGCATATCTTGAAGCAACAGTTTGATCTCTGATCTGGAACTGTAAACAGTCATTTTTAATGACTGTGTGGGTGTTTGTTTTGTTTGGGTGGGTTTTTTTGTGGGGGGGGGGGGGCTGTCTTGCTATTTTGGTATGTGTGACTCAGCCCATCAAATCTGCCTAGTGGAATCTAATGCCCTGCAAGTAACAAGAGTCCTGTGATGATTCACAGTTTTCCCCCTCAGAAACCTGGAGCATTCCATCAGACACACATGGCTGCTGCTCACAAAGGGAGACTGCTCGGCGTTCTGCCGCAAAGAGGGGCTGATTGCTTCTTTCGATGAATTGGCCAGCTCTGCTTGGGCTTTTCCACTCTGAGAATCTTGCTCTGGGGGAGGAGGGCTGGTCCCAGCTGGTCTTCATTTACAGTTAATAGGAACTGAAATGAGCCAGAATTTGAAATCAATCCTGTTTCCTTGGCACAGTCTCTTTCCTGACTCAGACTAAGGAGACTCACTCTTTCTCTCTCTCCCTCTCATTACTCCAAGATTCCCACTCCTTATTGAGAGAGAGATTTCATTTCCCACCTCTACCACAACCTCAGGGCCTTCGTGTCCTTCAAAAGGAAGACTGTAACCCCTGCTGCTTGAAGGCATTTGACCTACACAGTTCTCACTGTAGAAAATGGGAGTCATGCTGCTAAAATGCTGTGTCTTGCCGTCCCCCACTTTTGAAATAAGAGCTAGTTTGTGTGGTGGTACTGGAGATACCTTGTATGAAAGCTTCACAGTTGAGCACTTAGTGATGCTTTGCACTTCTCCAGCTGTTGACAAATATTAATCATGTCTCACTAGCTACCACCCTGTGAAGTAGTCAAGTATCACTATCCCCATTTTACAGCTGGGGAAATAGAAGTACAGAGAAGAGAAGTGACTTGCCCAAGCCACGCAGCCAGTCAGAGACAGAACTCAGAATAGAACCCAGGAGTTCTGCTACAAGTCTCTAGCACTGACCAACAGGCCACATTTTCTTTTTACCACGCATGCTGTTGACCATGTAGATGCTTCCACAATAAACTTCAGGAGTTACATGACAGCGCTCTCAGTATAGAAGACCATTTCCTGCATTATGTTCTCTGTGACCTGGACTCAGAATGTCAAGCTGTGGAAGTCAACTCAAGAGGATGCCAGGATGGCAGCTTTTAGCTACAGTCTCCGAGTCTGAGCTTTAGCTCTTTTTATAGGATTCCCCGATCATATTTTTCATTTAATCTCATCTATCTGGCTCTACCAGTGCTCTTCATCATGGGCAAAGAGTCTCTTGCTGCTTCCCAATAGTCACAAATTCAGCCCTCTGAACCTTAAAGAACAGTTGCTTCTTGTTTTCTTTCCCTATATCCAGCCATGAGCTGCTCCTCCTCCAAACCACTGCTAGACAGAGAGGTTACAAAATGTGTTTCTTGTAAATCTGAAACATTTATGTCTTCAAGTGCCCAGCCCCAATAATCTCCTAATTTCCTGAATACTTGTGGACTGTCCTATATGGGGGGAAGGCTTCTCTCGATCAGTTTATTAAGTGGAGCTTCTCATATGGAGACTTTGCGGAGCAGTAGGAAACAACGGGGTGTTTTTTCATTTTCCTTTATGCAAACTGGCCGGCCAAGTCCTCTCATGATATTGGATGGGTCATACTATGGTTCCTCCTTTTCATACTTTTCTTTGCTACCTTTATTGCACCTTTGGTTTCTTTCCTACCCCTGTTACTTCCTCTGAATCCATCCCCAGTTCCACTGGCCCATACTCCCCCCTTCTCCCCTCGCTCTTTCCATCTCCACCAATACACATTTTGAATACAGCAATCACGTCTTCTCTTTAACTGATGCATTTCTAATCAGAGGGAGTGATTTAATGGCTTCCATTCAATGAAGCCCAAAAGGCATTGGAATTACATTGATACTCCGTCATATTCCTGAGCAAGTTAATGAGCAGTATTGGATCGAAATTGTGTCCATGGGCTTTGGTAGGGTACATCACCCTTATAAGACTGCTTTTCAGGACCAGAGATAATATCCTTACAATGCTTTCTTCCATCGCTGTATTACATCGCCAGATGCATATTTCCTAAGTTTTCCGCAAGTGCTGAGTACTTCCAGCTGCCATTTCAAATCGGGTCAATTGGGTCATATCTTCATCAACTTCAATAGAGCCATGCTGATTAACATCACCTGAGAAGCTGACCCACCTATGATTATTCTGAAAGTGAGGGCAAATCTAACCCCAATATCTGAACTCCAGCGCACCTTTGGGAAGTTTGGATCCAGACTGGAACTTCGCTGTCCAGGTCTATTTGGCCTTTAATCAGTTTTAGAGTCTCCCATTCTTGGTAGCAGATCTCCATTCACTTCTTTTAATGTTTTAGTCTGCTGGGTTTTAGGGCTGTAATGTTAGATCTCCATTGGTCATGCTCTGTGAATTATACAATGGGAGTGGATTTTCCTCTACCTCCAAAAGCTGACAGATAGTGGACTAAAAAGAGCTGTTGCATAGGCTGTGTTCTCTCTCCTTGTCTAAGGATTCTTGTAAATATATAAAAAAAAAAAATGGAGCCATACCTATCTCATAGAACTGGAAGGGACCCCAGAAGGTCATCGAGTCCAGCCCCCTGCCTTCACTAGCAGGACCAATTTTGCCCCAGATCCCTAGGAGGCCCCCTCAAGGATTGAACTCACAACCCTGGGTTTAGCAGGTCAATGCTCAAACCACTGAGCTATCCCTCCCCCACATTGTACCTGAATGGACTTCAGTCATCCCCACACATTTCCAGATACAGCCTGAAAATTAAAAAGTTAAATAAGTGAATCCCAGTTTTTCGTTCAGCCACTCAATGTGTTCATTCATACATTAAGCCGTGTTATGTACTTAAATGGGGGTAATAATGAAAGATGCCCACAGGCTCAAGAAGAGCTGAGTCAGGCTGAAAATTGTAGGAACAGCTGGTGCATGCAGTGTGGTGTTCTGTCTTTGTACAATGTAGGGATTCATGGAACTGGGTGGGCGTTAGTTATCAACAAAAGTTTCCCGTACATAAGATAAGCAACTGCTTCAAGTATCCATGTGGAGCATGGAAACTATGCAATAAAACAACCCATGTGCTCTTGAAACAAAGAGGTGGGAAACCTACTGAGAAAAGTGATGGAGTGAGACCAGATGAAGAACTGACTGGACTTGTATACATCTTGGGAAATTACATCAGTGTTTACAAAACTAACTCTAATGTGGCTAGTGAGAGCTCAGTCCCTGTGAAGAGTGATGTGGGGAGAGGACTTGCTTAAGAGCATAAGAAGCCCTTGGTTCTGAAGTACAAGGCAGTGGGATTGAATAGCTCAAGGCATTTTGGAAAAGAACAAAACGTTTCTGATGAGATAAAGGACTTTGGTATAAAGCCAGGAAGGAGGGGCCCTAAAACAAGAGTACCTGCTTCCTCCTGTTAAGCAAGTTATTGTCACAGGGTGAAAGTCAGCTCTGTGCAGAAGGCTGGCACAAAACCAGTGTGCCACTTAAGCCCTCAGACTAGAAGCTGCAGTGGGACTTACGTGGTTTGTGGGCATGTGCTGAGTGAATTCCAACCCTCAACTATAGAATTGTGTAAGTGCCACCATCCTGGTTAGGGAGATATTTCACGTGACTTTTCTTGTTTTTGCACCCCTCTCAAATTTTTCTCTATTTGCATTCCATGCAAGAAGCGTGACTCTTCATTGCCAAAGCTGGAAAACTAGCCCTCCCCCCACCCTTTGAAAAATATCCCAGACCTGTAGGGGGAAAACTGCAAAAATGGCTCTTTCTCAAGTTTGTAATGAAATTTTCAAATGATCAAACCAACAGATTGTAATTTCTGCTTTTCTTAAGCAAATATTTTTGCGCACCTAACACTGTATGGCTTTAATTTAAAAATGCTCCCTTCACAATGTCTCATCACAAATACCATCATCTCCTAGAGGCGCTGGCATGCTGCAATATTTTTTTACTGATCTGATAAACAGTGCAGTGTATTAAAGGGATATTTCTATTTAGAAATAATCCCACTTGAGGAAGAACAATTGGAAAGAGGATTTGTATTTTCAACATGATGACCAAAAGTACCCTTCAAAAAGCTTACAAACTTTCTCAAAAAATAAAAATCACCAAGTGTGTAGTTCGTTAGCCATCAGATTCAGCTGATTTGAATCCAGTAAAAAGACCTTGGAGTGAATTATTTTTATTTATGGGCTTCTCTATGGTGTCCATCACTGTAGTGTTTGCTCTAGAGATCAGTAGCTAAAAGCACGGGAACTGGCAAAAGACGCTAGCATCTACCATGCTGGAGAGACTGGGTGGGATTCTGGCACCTTTGACTTCAGCAGAACCAGGATTTTACCCTCTGTTTTCTCATATGGACAGACAGACAAACCTGATTTTTTTTCCCCCAAAGGAAGCATATTGGAAACCTTCAGATAACTGAGATCTATGGTTTTGCTGAGCTCCATAGGGTTGCATCAGGCAGGGCTGTGATTAACCTTGTATGTGGTAGTATGGCACACCATTTGCTCTTTCTTGCTGCCATCTTGCACTCCAGATTCTAAACTTACTTTTTGTTTTAAAATGAAAGTTCCTGGCTCTTATGGTTACAGAGAGAGCCTCTAAAAAGTGAACTAAGTGTAAAAACAACCAAGAGACATCTGCAGAACCTAAAACAATAACTGAGAGGTGTGAACTGCCCCTTTCATTTCAGCAGGGGCCAGCCCAGATACTCAATGATAATACTTTTACATGTCAACCTTGTGAACAGTTTCGCAGCTCATGGAAGAAAGAAAGAGGGAGTAATGTATGAAGATCAACGCAGTCTTCTGTGAGTGACAGCTGGCTCATTTTGGCACCACCAGTGAGGGGGCTTGGGAGATACTGCCACTTTTTTTCCCTCTCCCAATTAAGAAAGAGTCAAGCCCGAGGAGTTTAGCAGATCCTATGGACATCTGAGCTCCACCTGCCCATAGCTATCTCAGCATAGACTCTTGAACGACATTAGCTATGCCAACAGAAGTGTGGTTATATCAGCATAACTGCATCTATGCTGGGGATTTTGTCAGCATAGCTATGTTGTCAGGGGAGAGGAGAGGGAGTCCCCACTCCTGATCAACATAGTTATGCTGGTATAAATTTGAAGTGGAGACCAGGCCTGAGACACAGAGAGATTAAGAGATGTGGCCTGATGTCACACATCAAGTTGGTAGCAGAACTGGGAATGGGTACTCAAGAGGCCCAACTCCGCATCTGTTGCTCTCGCTACTAGAGTTCGCTGCCTCCAAACTCAGGGGCACAGTGAAAGGATTCCTTTAGATTCCCATCACAAATATGAATTGTGGGTGTACTGCAAGACTGGACCCGTGGTATGTAGCACTGATAAAGTGCAGCAGTAGTCCAACCTGCTGTCATACTTCTGGGACAACTGTCGTTCTAAGCTCATTGATCAGTGCATAGGCTTGGAGAGGTTCTGGCAAAAAAACAACTGTGGAACAAAGAGGGGAGTTTCATGGGCTGGAGACAACAGGTAGAAGGAATCAAGTATTCTGGAGCAGAGACAATAACTTTATGGAGGATTAATAGCCACTCTTTTCAGGATGCTCTTTTGAAATGTATGGCTCATGCAGAACAGAGTCTCTGTATTCAGGGAACTGAAGGGCTAGTTCAACTCCTTCACGGAGTGCAATAGGTCTGAATTGTTCTTGGAGCAGAGACCTCTAAGGCACATGTGTCAGATCCAAGCTGAGACCAGGCCTGTTATGTGTTGATACTTTTGTTTAGCCAAAAGACATCCGATTGAACCAATCTGCTTCCACAGCATCATTAGTGGTGAAATGCCGGAGAGAGATCTGGGCGGACACAACCGCTAGACTAATACAGGAAGATGAAGTTTTCATCAGTATATATGTACCAGTCCAAGTTCCAATTGCCCAAATGTGCAAACTCTTTTTTTCAGTGATTGTCCAGCTGCTGTTAATTCCTGTCAAATCCAGTCTATCACCTGGCCCACAGCTACCAGCACTCCTACTAAAACACTGAATCCCTGGGCTCCCGTTTTCCAGCTGAGAGATATCCCTGTGAAACTATTACTGTCTCATTCCTTGTCTTTCAGACATTTCATGCACTTCCAGACCTATCCTGGGCAGTATAGGGACCTAGAAGTCTGCTATATTTAACTACCTTTCACGCTCCAGTGTCTGACTTCCCACAGCCCGGTTTACCTGTGCTTTGTGTGCATGGATGGGTTGCAGGTCTTGTGTGAGAGATTGAGAATAGGTGTAAACAGCAGTCCTATATCTGTGTGTCTTGCTGTCCATGGGTCCCTCTGTATTTGTGTGTTTAAGTCTATTCCCATATACTGTACATAGGTCTGTGTGTAATGGGGTCTGTTTTTATATATGTCCATGCATGTGAATTGTAATAGTAATACAAATAGATAAAATGTGTGTGTAATGAGCAGAAAGACACCTAACAGGTAAGTAGAAAATAAAACCAGTAATTGTCAATACACTTCCAGTCTAGTAGGAATGCTAGTTAGCTAAGCAGTGGCTCCAATACACAGCCATTTTCCAAAGCCATTATACTAAACAGCACTTACAGAGTTATCCAAACCCATTTTAAACGTATTCACTGCTGGTGAAAGGTGCTTGACTGAGAGAGTGAAAGTTCTCTCTATGCATAGAACAAAGTACGGCAGGACAACTTTCTCCACCAATGAACTGACGGGGACACTACCAAGAGTGAGAGGACTGTACAGTCTCCATGTTTAGTCAATCCTTGCTGTCTCTTCAAAGAGGCCTGTTAGGATGCCATATTTGGTGCCATGGGCATCTTTGAGCACAGAACTCCACTGTGCACCAAATACTTCACATATGCTGTCATCACATGATGGTTGTCAGTCTTCAGAGTCCTAGTCTGTATATGACCTGTGACCTGAAGGTTGAAAACTCTGCCTCTTCTTACTTCTCCCCCAGAGCTAGGCAGCCTTCTTGGCGCAGAAATCTCTCCATCTTGAAGTGGTAGGTAAGCCTCAGTTTCATGTCAGAGGAGCTCAGGAACAATCTTAACCTTGCTCCTGTTCTGCCATAATGCTGATGAAGGGAGTTTATTTTGTCACACCTCATGGTCCATTGGATTATTGCTTACACATCCTTCCTGCTTCTCTGCTCCTATGGGAATAGGACTGGAGGGGTAAAAGGACTGTTACCATCGCCAGAGATGGGCTCCGATTAGCATGCTAGGGGCACGCACGATGGTTGCTGGGTAGAACTTTTACTTGGGTTTCTCCACTCTCCTAGGGACCAGAAGGGAAACCAGGCAAACAGGGAGAAAAGGGCAAAACCGGCCAGAAGGTAAGAGCCCATTGCCAGTGTTTCCTCCTTTTCATTCTCATCTCTTTGCTTCTTTAATGTTTTATTTCATTTTGTGTCAATAATCTGTATACTTCTCTTCTACAGGGCAGCAAGGGCTATCAGGGGCAGCTGGGCGAGACGGGCCCTCCAGGGAAGATGGGGCCAAAAGGGACTCAAGGTCTTAAAGGATCCAGAGGTACCCTGGGACCTATGGTGAGAATAGACCTGCAATTGACTGAGTGCAACCCAAAGTGACATGCGGTAGGATGTGCATGGAGGGGGCAGGGGGGCAGCTGTGTGCCTTGAGAGACAGAACAGAAGGACAGGGAGGAGGTGAGGCAGAGAGAGGGATTCAAATTTACATTATTTTACTTCTTTTTGATGGTTTAAATTAGAGCTGATAGAAAATTTTCTAGTAAAACTTTCCTTTGAAAACAGAAAATAGATTTTTTTTTTCCCTAAATGAAATTTTTTACAAGGTAAGTTTTTGTTGGCTTGTTTATGCTAAAACAAAAATCAGATTTTTCTATGAAAAACCAGAAAAAAATATTTGGATAAGATTAGGGTTTTTTGTGGGGGGGGGGGTTGCCTCTTTCTCCCATTTTTTTCTCCTCCCCCCTTTCCAGTGGCAAATTATTTTAGGGGCAAAAAGGAGAGAGAAAAAGAGAAAGGTGGGGGTAAAAGAAAAAACTGCAAAATTTTCCATTTTAACATCATAAAATCTGGAAAAAATGGCTTTGGTTTTACATCAAAAAACTCAAAAATTTTCACAAGAATTTTTTTTCAACATTTCCCATGGAAATATTTTTCCAACCAACTCTAGTTTTAGCTGATCAGTGATTTTAATAATTTGCTACTTTGCCACATGAGAAGGAATCTCTCAAGTTTTGATTGTGTTGATAGCAGATGCAGCCAGTTAAAGATGCATTGCAGTTTTATATTGATGCTCTCCTCTCAAGTCTAATTATTGGGAATATATTTCTGGAAAAGGGAATGAGCTGAGAAGCTATATTTGCTCAGAGCATTCCCTTTGAGACTGCATACTCATGGTGCGCAGCTTCCAAGTCAAACTGTTTTATTACATGGAACTCTGCCTTGGACTTCTGCCCCAGCCATACACCCACTCTTAATCCATTATCTGGAACACTTGCAATTAGCACAGATAGAACATGATAAAGGTTTTGGGTGTGGCGCTGGGGTGAGGCTGGGAGAGAGAACAGCAGCAGTATGGTAGAAGGAGAAGAAAGTTCAGTTGCCTCAAGATTGTCAGACTGAGGGATCCAAACAGTCGCAACAGGCAACAAATATTTCTTCATATATATCCAACCAGCAGGGTAACTATCAGGACTGAGTCATGGGCGGTCAGACCTAGTGGTCAGAGCAGGAGTCAGGCTGAGTCAGGTACCAGAGGCTCAGAGTCCGAGAGAGGCCACAGGGCAAACCAGGAGTCAGGTGTCAGTAGGGAGCATTGTCTATTACCAGGAGATCAGAGTCTAAGGTCTGGTCCACACTAACCCCCCACTTTGAACTAAGGTACGCAAATTCAGCTACGTTAATAACGTAGCTGAATTCGAAGTACCTTAGTTCGAACTTACCGCGGGTCCAGACGTGGCAGGCAGGCTCCCCCGTCGATGCCGCGTACTCCTCTCGCCGAGCTGGAGTACCGGCGTCGACGGCGAGCACTTCCGGGATCGATTTATTGCGTCTAGACAAGACGCGTCTAGACAAGACGCAATAAATCGATCCCAGAAGATCGATTGCTTACCGCCGGACCCGGAGGTAAGTGTAGACCTACCCTAAGATAGGCTGGAGGGTAAACCAAGAGTCAAGCATCAGGAGGCAGGCACAGTCAGAAGCTGGAGTCTGAGATCTCTCACTCACAGGGTCTAAAGCAGGACAGGCGGACAATCTATATGGTGGTTTGGACAACTCCCTGTCATGGCTTCCTGTCTTAAGTACCAGTGCCAGCTAATCTGTGGGCTCTGAGGAGCTGCCACTCAGGTCCTGCTGGGTGGTACATCCTCCTGGGCCCAGCCTCACAGGGTCCTCCTGCAGGAACGCCCCTAAGCCTCCTGTGGAGGTGTCAGTGGCCCAGAACCCCTATGGTTCCAGGCTGTAGCCCTGCAGGTTCTTATAATAATTGCTTAAGTATCACTTGCTTCCTCTGATTTAATCTGTAGACATACTGAAAAGACAGGAAGGAACCAGGAATTGCTGAGATGTTTCAGAACAGTAGCACTGAGTGACTGAGCAACAGAGATTCTGCTGTGGTTTTTAAGGCCTCCATTAAAAGTATGGTCTTTCCAATAGATCCTCCCTGCAGACTGTTTTGGCAGAGTCTCCATGGAATATTTCTCAGGGAAGCAGATTAATGTCTGAGCAACAGTCTATTGGACTGTGTATCTTTTCAATCTGTCCTTGAGGAAAGGGTTAAAAATATGATAAAAAAGTAGAAGATTTGGAAAGTCTAATGAGACTTTTCAATTTCTGACCAGCAAGGTGAGGTCCAGGACAGGTTGTGTGAGTGGATCCTGTGGGCAGAACTCTCCTCATGGCACATTCAAGCTACTCCTCGGACTTGTATAGGACTCATGTGGATGGACTCCAGGAGGAATTACTCACTTTTGTGGGGAAACGCAACACCAGGTCTCTGAAGCAGGATACTGGAAGATCCCAAATGACCTCAAACAAGAAAAAGTATTTTTTCCCTCTAAAACAAAGCACACTCCCATTCTGACAGATCACCAGAAAAATTCTCAAATTCAGGAAGCCATCCTTTGCACTCTCTAGATTGATTATCTGCTTTCCCAGCCCCTATCAGTGCATGCCAGGACTTGAACTTCCAGCAGTAAAGGGGAAATGTTTAATGACCATATGATTTGTGCAATGGTTTCTAGCAACTGGAGTGACTAATCCATGCAACTCCTCCTGTGACCGAGAATTCTGTATTCTACCCACTGAGTAAATGAAGCATAGAAATTGTCAGGATATAAAATATAAAGCACCAGAAGGAGAAATGTGCCTGAGCTTCAGCAACTAAAATCTACTCTGCTCACTACTGGCTAGAAAGGCAATATGAGTTTGCCAGTATCTGCAGCTTAGTAGCAAAAGGCTTGCATCCAGCTTTAATCTGAAGATCAGGATTTGGAAACTCTCTTTAACCTTTTGTTCAGATTCCTAAAACATCAGCTCTTGCAACTCCCTAGTCAATTGCAGCTCAGAAGATGACTCCTCAATGTCATCTTTGTTGCCAGGCCTGAGAACCACAAAAAACCAGAGAGGTCTTTGTATGTTTAAGGGTTCAGGTCTTCATCAGAACTGTCTCACTAAAAACTTCACTGAAGGAATATTCAGCAAAAAACCCTGGATTTAGAAGTTAGCAAGAGAGTCCAGAGGGGGCAGGTGAAGAGCAGAACATCAGCACAATGTTCACAGCTCACTCTTTGCTAGTTGTATTATGTATAGATCCAAGGGTGCTGGAACAATTTGTACAGTGGGGGTGCGGAGAGCCTTTGAACCGGACTGTAAACCCTGTGTATAATGGAGTCCACTTCAAGACAGCGGGTGTGGCAGCACCCCTAGTTCTAGTACCTATGTATATATCTAGCAATTAGCAAGGCATTATCCACATTGCATTGTCGTGAGATTTTCCTCTATATGCCCAAATGATTTGGAGAGCACCTGATTCAGGCAAGAGTTAAATTTCCAGGATACGTTGGCATAAGAGGAAAGACCATGACTCTGCATTTTTAGGTGTTATAGGAGTCCAAAAATATGAGCCAGTTCCCAACTGGAAAAGAACTGATTACTGGGGTAGCTCAAGGGGGGAGGGATAGCTCAGTGATTTGAGCATTGGCCTGCTGAACCCAGAGTTGTGAGTTCAATCCTTGAGGGGGCCATTTAGGGATCTGGGGCAAAATCAGTACTTGGTCCTGCAAGTGAAGGCAGGGGACTGGCCTCGATGACCTTCAAGGTCCCTTCCAGTTTTATGAGATAGGTGTATCTCCATATATTATATTTCTGTAAATGAGCTGGGGACCTCATTGATAAACTCTTGGCAGAGACTTGGACTGGAGGAGCTGCTCTCCTATCGATTTGATAGCTGAGTGCGGCGAATACTTCAGGATGATGCTGCCATAAGACTACCTGGTTTGCCCAAAGAATAGATGGGAGCCTTTCAGTTTAATCTCCCAAGCCTAAGGTTTGCCTGTCTTGAAAGTCCACTTTGCAGCATGTGGTTTCTGAAGACAATGACAGCAGGCTGTTCTAATGGCATTTTTCTGTGTGATTGCTTCCATAGGGTGCTCCAGGAAGGATGGGTGCCCAAGGGGAACCTGGCTTAATGGGTTATGAGGTAAGGCTGCTTTTTTGATGCTCATTCCCCTGCTTTATAAATCTAACATCATAATTAGCCCAGGATGCAAAACTAACTATATTTATATTTCCATTTGGTTGGGATGATAGACAGCTTAGTTCTTTATTATTCTCAGTCTGAGCTGTGGAGAGGTCTTCAGATCTGGTTTTCCTCCATCTCCCAGGCATCGATGATGTCACTGCTGATGTGTCTATATTTCTCTGAAGCCTGCACGTGCAACTCAGGTGTCTGTAGTCAGCAATACAGGATCCTATCACAGAAGTGACTCCATTTTTACAATCCCGTCATATGTTTTCTATTCTCCCACAGGGGCATGCAGGACCGCCAGGTCCAATTGGACCACCAGGGCCAAAAGGTGAAAAGGTAAGGGCAAATTTCATGCAGTTTAGCTATCTCCTGTTCTGCATAGGCCAGTACTGCCCCTACTCGGATAGCAGCACCCATTCCAACCAAGGCACCAGGGCACAGCTCCCATAGACCCATTCAAATAAACACTAGCACTTGTAATCCAACACAGAGATCATGTGAACAAGCACCATAGATATGCAGACAACCTAGCTACCTGCTAGCTGCAAACGTGTGGCCTGGGAAACAGAAACTGTGACATCCTGTGCCAAAAACACAGGCTTCTACTGCTTGAGCTGAAAAAGACTCTTGATTTAACCATCATCAATAATAGCAGTACTAGTTACATTGTATCCTCTCTCATTCTCCCGCTCATGTGCTAGAAGCAGCAGTTCTCAAACTGTGGGTCGGGACCCCAAAGTGGGTCTTGACCTCATTTTAATAGGGTCGTCAGGGCTGGCTTAGACTTGCTGGGGCTCAAGGCCAAAGCCCGAGGGCTTCAGACCTGGGTGGCAGGGCTGGCCGGGCTCAGACTTCGGTCCTCACTCCTGGGGTTGGGTAGTAATTTTTGTTGTCAGAAGAGGGTCGCGGTGCAATGAAGTTTGAGAAGCCCTGTGTTAGTGGATGAGCATTAGAAACTGATAAACACTTGGACAAGTCGGGCATCCCATCCAGCAGAGGGCAGTGGTGCCAGTTAGGATACGCCTATACAGCAAAAAAAAAAAAAAACATGGCAGAGAGTCTCAGAGCCCAGTCAACTGACTCGGGGTTGTGTTGACATTCAGGCTCAGGAACCTGGCAAGTGAGGAGTGTCTGAGTCACTACTATCTTTAGCGCCGCAGTGCGAGCCCAAGTCACTTGACCAGGCGTGGCTCTGAGGCACTCTGCCACAGAGTTGGGGGGGGGGGGGGGTATATTCTTTTTTTTGCTGTGTAGACGTACCCAAACACACAAGCCAATGCGTTATCAGTGCAAGTCAGGATCAGGACACCATTTCCAGGCATCCATGCTCTCTTGTATCTCTGAAAGGGCCTATAGACATGAATATTGGGGGAGTTTCCTAGTTCCACAGAAATTCTACCAAATCCCCAAGGTGAAAGAAATTAGATCAGTAGGTTTTGTTGTCAAGTCAAACTAACACCCTGCACACATGCCCCTAAAACTGTCTGCTCTTGGAAAATCTTCCTGCTGCTTCTGGTTGTTCCAGCCTATTCCATTTCGTAAGTGAAGCACAAATGGTCTCCCTTCCCTTCCCCTGTCCCATTTTACTAGTAGCCTCTCACACCCGTGACTTGTTTGTCCACCTACACCCCTTGACAAGCGCCCTGACTGCAGCTGGAATGAGTCAAAGCCTTTGTTCCACTGCTGCATTCTTTCAAGGCTTTTTGCTGAGTCAGCTTGAACGGACCCAGTTCAGGCTGGAGAAGTGACTCATATTTTAGTGGCTTCCTCTCGGCACAGCTTGCTGCTCAGTGCTCTGAAGATGATCCCAGCTGGCTTTGGCTGTACTTGCATTGTTGCCGGAGCCAATCACATGTCTGTCAGTAGCTACAGCAGCAGCTTTCTTCCCCCGTGTGCCGGAAGGAAAAGAGTAGTAATTGGAAGTGGTTGCAAATGGGACCCTACCATGAGAAAAGTTGCTTCAATTTTTATTGATCCTGGTTGTCTTAGTGTCCCTATCGCAGGAAGCACTCAGTGCATGGTGTAAATTATTGGCATCCCTCAGCACTTGTGTTATTGCACATGATCATGATCGCAGACGTGCATCTGCAGGCAAGAGTTTCCTTCCTTAGAGGGACTCCTGAGATTCTAAGAAGAGGTCTCACGGGTACATCTTTGCCAGCCATCCTACCAAGTCAGGATCCCAAGTGGGAAGGCACCCATAGCTCGGCCATTCGATCTTGGTGTGTCTAGAGATTCTTTACATTGACATGAGTCTCTGAGACGTGAGTTGCTCTCCTTTTACACTGTGACTGACTCCACTGCAGAAGTAGTGAGAAAACATAAGAGATTAGGAGAGTATCCAGCTGTTGAATTTAGATACACTCACAACCCAGAGATGCCACCCCAGGCATGATTATTATTGGTGCCACTGAAAATTCCTGCACTTCTCTCTCTGCTCCCTTCCAACCTTGAGCTGCGTCTCTGGCACTGGGGCATCTGACCATTTCTCTGATACTCCCTTATCTCCACCACAAGTTCGCTGAGTAGCTTCTGCATCTGTTTTTATTGCCACCCCCATCCTCTTTTTGTCCTACCTCTTAGCTTCCCAAACCTTCCTATAGTGTTCTCCAGTTGTACCAAGATGAATGGCCCCTAGCTTCTGTGTCCTCCATTACGTGGCATCCATTCTCCAAGAGGTCTCCTGCCATCATCTAGCTCAAAGTAGCAGAACTAGAACTTTCCACCAAGCACAAGCCAAGATGCAGGATTTGTTGTGACTAAACCACCCAAGACAGATGGCTATCCAGCCTCCTTTTGAAAACCTCCAATAAAGAAGCTTCCATGACCTCCCTAGGCAATCTGTTCCATTGTCCTGCTGCTCTTACAGTTTGTTACACATTGTCCTTTGAGAGACTGGCCCAGGGTTCCAGACACATTAGATACAGGAGCCTTCAGTGTCCGATGCAAAACAGTGAGTAACACACATCCAAAGTAAAAAGAGCCATTGTCTCTAAGCAGTGAAATACAGAGGAGAATGAGATGTGTGCAGATATTAGACTTAGTATTGTACTAGTCATTATTGCTGGTTTATCCCTACATACTGCAAATTTTAAGCTTATTCAAGGTGCCCACTTCAGTATTTAATGCTCCCCCAAATCCTTAACCTGAACAGATATGCTTGGCAATCCCTCCTTCTCTATAGCTGCCAATTTGCCAGAATCACCCTTGGCAATTGGCCCACCTAGCCTCAAAAGACTTGCCAACCTGCAATCACTATGCTCGGCAAACTGTCTGACACCAGACAACTGCTGGCTGTGCTTTAAACCCTCACAATTATCAGGCAATGCTTCTGCTGCCAGGATTGGGAACTGCTTTGGAGGCTAAACACTGACAAAGACGCTCCTGCCATCCCAAGTGGACTGGGCTACCACACGTTAATTAGGTTGCAGTACCAGTAATCAGTTTCCAGGGGGTCAGGAATAGCAGGGGTACACAAAAGGAGCAACTGCAAAAAGACGACAAGAATAAACAGCAGAGGCATTAAGGAGAGAAAATGTATGCCAACATGTTGCTGTTCTTAAACTGAACAGATGCTATTGGAAGGCACCGTACCAGAGGCAATGTATTTACATAGCATTTGCTAGGTACTTTTCAAAATTAATTTATATACAGGGGTCATTTCATCCTCCAGTGAAATGCAGCCACCTCTGGGTTAAATGCGGAAATTGAAAGTGAATCCCATAGTCAGCTGGGAAATGCGGGAGAGTGTAATTACCCAAATTGGAATTTGGCCAGGATGTCATATTAGGGAGGCGGCTGCCTGATTGGCCCCTGGCTCTCTCTCGTTCCCTAGTTGGTCAGCTGCTCTCTTTGATGCCAGTCGTGATGGGCTATGTCGTGATGCAGTAGTTAGGTGGGTCCTGCTGCCTTGTGGGGGAGACAGACCACCCTGGGACAGAATGACACTTCTGACAGGCTCATGTGCCCCAGGGTTATATGTACCACAGTTTTGGGGAATCTCTGCTCTTGTTCAAACAGGAATTAATTCCAGGCAGTCCTATGGGCTGTGTTATACAGGAGGTCAGACTAGAATCGGATGATCACAGCGGTCCCTTCCTGCTTTGGACTCTCTGAATCAGAGCATTACAATATCTCTGCTGTTAAGTACCCTGGGAACTTTTAATGACCCCAAAGGGTCAAGACCTCTGTTTTACATCTTACCTGAAAGATGGCACCTCCATCAGCACAGTGATGCCTTAATCCCATCCTGGGGCATTGGTTTCATAGTGATAAGAGGAAAGCAACATTACTTGCTGAATCACCAGCACCACTTCCTGAAGCACATAGGTGTCCCATGAGGGCCTTTCATCTAAGTCCTAGCCTCGCCCATCCCTCCTTATCTTATAAGAACTGTCTGGATCACAGCACATGAATACATATGTCAGGAATCCTTCCCCAAGACCACTTGTAACCTTAACACCAAAAGAGGAAGAATTCAGACTTTGGAGATGAAAGAGTGAAGCGAAAGCTGCAGAGGAAAGAAATGGGGCCGTGATTGCTCTGCGACTTTTTAAACTCTGTAGGAAATTAGCAGAGCAGAAGAAGGGTATTTAATGGTGGAGAAAGTCTGCCCTTTTCCAAAGCAGTAATTAGCCTGAAGATATCCATTATTTTGGAATGGAGTTCCACAGCGCCATTCCAGCTAATTGTTCTGCTGGATTTTAGTACACTCACAGCTCCTCAAAGAGGCCTTGCTCGGAGCAGACGCCTGCATTTGGCAGCTGCTTAGGACTGTCCAGATGAGATCCTTTTAAAAATTACAAACTAGTGTATCTCACTTTCGGAGGGGAGCCAACAACAACAAGTCTTCCCTTTTCCTCCATGCATTTTCCATTTGTATCCCAACTTGTTTACTTTGCTGCCCTTTGCTGTAACCTTTTTTTTAACTGCAACTTTCCAAAGAATTAGCAAAGACCTTTTAATCTCCCTCTCTCTGAGAATAATCCAGATGTCAAGAAGTCCTAGAGAAGATCAGCCCTGCAGTACTGGAATTTATCAATCAAGCTTAAGAACCCTGTAGCATCCAGGATCTGTTGAAGACCTGGAGGGAAGGTGTCGAGTATGTATGGGATCTAGAGCATCATCACTCTGTTCTAGGGACTAGCTACAGCGATTTTGACACTCTGTGAAGAAGTCAAAAATTTAGAACGTTCTCTGAACTGAATCCTGATCATGTCGGATTAGGATCTGAAATGGAAAGGCATCCACAACCTCTTTGGAGAGAAGTATCCAACGTCAAGCCTTCTGCATCTTGATATGTACATTCAGATTCTTATCTGAGACTGAGGAGCTGTGGCTTTGTATCCATATTTCCTGAGGGTCCCTACTACTCTAACAGTGGCTAGAAAGTAGATCAATTGTAAGGTATTTAGCTGTTGACTTCACGTACGAAGCCCTTTCACAGTGGAGTCTCTGGGGGCAGTGTGGGAAGGACTATTAGACATATTTTGTTTCTTATTTTTAATCAGCCACCCAAATCTTTCCATCTATTGCCCAACTCTATATCCATGAGCAGTCCTTGCACAGCTTCTCTCTATATTCCATTCCACAAGACTCCTACTGAATCCCCAAACATGTTATCCCTTAAAAATGTAAATGTAACCCTAACCCCGCCAGTAAACTCCAAATCCTTGGCGTAAGATATTGAATTTTGGAATGACAGTACCCAGAGAAAGGGAAGAATGCCATTATCTCTAAGAATATATTGGAGGGGATATGTATTGCTTAGTCACCATCTTCTCAGCATATGCACAACATCCCTCAAGTGGCACGTGACCAGGATTCATCACCGAATTTGATCCGCTGGTTGGATCATTAGCTTCCCCAGCTTGGGCTGGGTCCTGACGGGGTGTGCGATGTGAACACTGATCTGAATACCACCAGATGCAGTGTCGCAAAACCTTTAGGAATCTAACTCTGCCAATCTGCAAAAGTTAAGCTTAGTGCAAGTCCCTCTTCATCCTTGAACTGAAAGCCGGTGATATAGCTTGGCACATCCTCATTCCCCTGTGCCACAGTCACACTTGATAAACATTTCTCTATACCCGCCCTCAGAAAATGAGCTGTTGCAACAGCTGCACTCTGCTGCTGAACGCAGTTGGGACTGTCTGAAGCTGAGTATTGTCAATTGCATACTCACTGTTGCCAAAAGTCAAGAACAGACAAACAGTTCTGCATGTCTTCTCCCAGGTGGCAGCATCATTGAGCAATTGCCAAATGTTTGGGGCATCATGGGTACCCACAGCACCATGGAAGAAAGATAGAGGGGACCTTAATAACCATACTGGGATGGTTTCTAGAAACCAATAACCAGAGAATTACAAAGACTCAACTACTTGGCTCCACATGATTTAACTTTGTGAGTTCCTGTACATGAGAGAACTTTTGGTGCAGCAGCCCCCACGTGCCAGGAGAAAGGATCACCTAAAAACCACAATACAACAATCCTGAGGACCTGGAACCCCAAAGGAGCTGTGAAGTGCATTAATCCTGAGGAGCCAGTATGTCAAAGACTCAGCAACAGCAAGTCGCCAAAAACCAGAGGAGCTGGAATGTAGCTATCATGCAGGGAGCTAAGAAACAGACATCTCTGAACTGGGCTCCAGAGGAAATAGGACACTGTAACCCCAAGTGATTTATGCAAGTGAATTTAAAACAGCAACAGCAAAACAGCATCTATTTTTTAGAAGATGGAATGCACAGTAAGGGTAACTGAGTGCCTCATTGTGAGCCCCTCGCTCACACCGGTGAGCAGTTACTCACACCAGTCATCCCACTGCATTCTGTGAAATTCCTCACATAAGCAGTTGTGTAAGGGGCTCACCGTCTGGTCTGAAGTATCTACAAGAACAGTTTGTGATAGCAGCATGTAGCCAGGGTATGTATTCGGAGAGTTCTGCTCCCTTTATAGATCAGGGAATGTGCAATGGGGTGAGGAAAAATGCTGCTCGATTCTAAGCTAGGTTGACTATCAGGGCAATAAAATTCAGAACGTCAAAGCAGCATTCTGCACCCTCCCATTGTTTAACTTTATAGGCAGCTGCAAATAACTCTGTAGTTGGGTTCCTCAGAAAGGGGTAACTAGACCAGGCAAAAGCAGTCAGCAAAGAAACCATTCAGACATCACTAGAAAACTAACCCTCTTGTCAAAGCCGGCGCTGTACTGCAGGTCTTGGCTAGAATAATCCTTCTTTTTAGTGCAATAAGGATTCCTGTCTACCCCACTCCTCCTGGCAAGAAAAAGTATGTGAGCAAACTCATGTCGCAGCATGGACAGTTTTGCACAAATTTGCTGGTGCCGGGCTGTTACAATCAATAAGAATCAACCCAAAATTTGGACCCAATTTTTTGGAAGTTCAGAAGATTTGAAATAATTTTGTCCTGCTTTCTTCCCCCCCCCCCCCCCCCCCCCATTTTCCAACTTTACCCATTTCTGTGATTCTGCTTCCCGACCCAGATGGAACTGGGAAGGGCAGAAATGCTGCAAGAGGGGCTTGTTGATGCAGCATTCCCAGCAGGAAGTACAGGGAATAATATGAATATGAGAGAGAGACAGACACTCTCAGACCTTCCCTCAAAATTCCATCCCTGTTTGCCAAACCAAAAGAAGGATCTGAACTTCAAAGGCTAATCTCTCATCATAAATCCAATCTATCCATCATGTGCCCATCACTAAAGTATCTTTCCTCATTTTAAAGAGAGCCCAGCAGAATTTTACCCATCAGTGCTCACTTAATACTTAGCCTGAGACAAATTTAGCAGCATTTCATCCTTCATAATCCTTATCCAAACAGGCGCATGGGTGTGATTCGCCCTTCACTAAGCCTCACCCTCGGCGGTACCCATGTGTATTTCAAACAAATCATTTTGAAAGAGAGCTAGAGTAACATTTTCAAAAGCAACTATGTGATTTAGGTGCCTACGTCCCATTTTCAAAAGGAATATAGGCAATTAGGAGCCCAAGTCCCACTGACTTTCAAAGAGACTAAGGGTATGTCTACACAATTAAAGAAACACCCACAGCAGTGAGTCTCAGAGCCCTGGTCTACAAACTCGGGCTTGGGCTGCAGGGCTAAAAATAGCAGTATAGATACTTGGGCTTGGGCTGCAGCCTAGGCTCCGAGAGCCCTGCCTTCCCCAGGTTTCAGAGCCCAGGCTCCCGCCCAAGCCTGAACATCTACACTGCTATTTTTAGCCCCGTGAGCCTGAGTCACTTGACCTGGGCTCTGAGACTGCCGTGGGTCTTTTCTTGCAGAGTAGACGTAGCCATAGGCTCCTACAAGCCACACTGTGAACAGCTAAGAATTTACACAGGTACCTAGTGATATTTTCAAAAGTACCTGAACATGTTAGGTGCCTAATTCCTATGGAAAGTGATGGGAGTTGGGCATCTAGTCTGCCTAGTGCTTTTGCAAATCCCACTAGGTGCTTAGCTGCATCATCAGGCACCTAAATGCCTCTGTCAGTCTTGCTCTAAGTCACTTTGGAAATGGGACTTGATCTCTGAAGTCACTTAGGCACTTCTGAAAATGTTATCCTTAGACTTAAAGGGGCCTCCTCTCAATTTGAAACGTTGTCAATTGCTTTTTAAGGAGAGTTTAATAATTTCAGGGATTAGTCCTGCCTGAGGCCCCCTATTCAGATCTGGTGGGTTTGCAGTCACATTTGACTATTGTTAAAGAATGTTTTTTCTCCCCTATGTTGCTGTGCAAAAGAGATGCACACAAATGGGGGAAATGGTGTGAAACTGACTCAGCACAAAGTTAACCAGCTGAAAAGAGTCCAGAGGAATGTCTTAATATTTCTCTCATGTCATTCACCTTTGGGACTCACATTTGTAAGAATAACAAGTAAAAACAAAAACAAAAAACTTTGAACAGAAATGTGATTATTATTTTTATTTTAAGTAGTTGGTTCCCTTTTAAAGCCATCTTTTTACCCAGTCCCTAAGGCCTCATTCAAACCCCACTGAAATCATTGGGAAGGTTCCCATTGACTTTAAAGGGCTTTGGATCAGGCCCTTATAGGACCACCTGCCATGTATGCTGCTGGCTGTTTTAACATTAATATTTATGTCTACAGGGAGAACAAGGTGATGATGGGAAAATAGAAGGCCCCCCAGGACCACCTGGTGACAGAGTAAGATATTTTTCAGGTCCCTTCTCTAATCCTGTGGCCTGATTTTTGCATGTGATGCACCAACTGTCTGGATTCTTTCCCTGATCATAGAAGATGCTGTATTTAGAGATCATGACAGATGGAGTAGACCACTGGCATTTCACATCTACCTTGAACCTTTATTGTGTTGTTGTAGGGTCCAGTTGGCAACAGAGGAGATCGAGGGGAGCCTGGAGACCCTGGCTACCCTGTAAGTCCAATTCTAAATATTTGCCTAGGAACTAACTTTGGAGAAGTTCTTCATCTGTGTAACAGCCCACAAAGCTTAAAAGCTGTTATTATGTGACATCTCACCATGGTTGCTCTTTGTGAGCAGTACATGGCTTGTTTCCTTTACTCAGGACCCAGAGGAATGATTCAGATCTCTTTCCTTAAAGTGAAAGAGCAGTTGCTGAAGGCAAAGAAAAGACCAGATAGCATCAGGACCAGCATCCCACAATGTCACACATCTGAGCTGAGCTTGCAAGGCTGAGAGAATGAGCAGGACCTTCTTATCAGTGACTTAAATCCAGAGGAAATATCATGGGGTCTGGGGAACATGCTCAGAAGACTTTGTTGAAATAGCTCACAAGACAGCTAGGTCATGATGATGTTGTGTGAGAGCTGAGACTGTTGGTTTGTAGCTGCTGGCACAAGGCTAGATGTTTTCGTGGGGATCCCTATTAACTTAGTGGATTGGGAGTTTCCAAAATCTTTTCAGTTAGCTGTGGGCTCTCTCAGCCAAGACCAGATTTATGAATGAGTCCCCCTTACTCCTGTCTTGTTTTTGTAGGTTCTTCCAGTCCCTCTGTCAGTAGCTTCTCAACATGATTGACTGGAGCTGGTCTGAAAAGAATCTCATAGGATTAGATCTTGCCTCACTGCAGAAGCAGTCAGTGAGAATGATTAATTACAAAAATGTACCAAACTCTCTTATTTGTCAACTCCAAATGTCTGTCCACGAGTCCCCAGAGAAATGCTACTCACTGTAGTCTTTCTATGGGGCATCAGTAATCAATTGCTTAGTTAAACTAATGCAATGTGTGTTTATGGATGCATTAGGTAAGCTCTGTTTCCTGCTTAAATTGTGACATAATAGCTAGTTGTAACTCTTAGCTGCCTGTTTCCTATGAATATCCCTGAAAGAGTGTACATTATACTTGGAACAGTTATCTAGTTCAGTTAATCCAAGATGTCTGTTTCCCTAAGAATGTACAAGAGGCCATGTCTACTTACCACCTACCCGCTTTTTAAAAGATGGTATTACATCTTACATTACAGTAAGTACAGAATGTATCAACTAGCACTACAGGGTTCAGACAATTTGTACAGTGTCTATCATACAGTATGAGTACCGAGCTATATAATACTACATAAAACTAAATACAGAATAGCAGAGCTATATAATAATGCTGAGAGAAAGAAAGTGATCTAGACAGGGGAGAGGAGATGTTTTCAGATGAGAAAATCATTGAGGCAGAGATACAGGGAGGCTGTTCCCGATCAGAGGGGAGAGAGAGGAGAGGGAGTGTTCAGAGTCAGAAATGATCTCACAGAGGGGAAATCTGAGTTGGGAAGGAATTGGAGGAGGTAGGAGTTTAGCTTGAGGAAGGTCCTTTTGCCCAAGAAAAGCTTCCCTGTGATACATTCATCTGCATAGCTCCACCCATATACTTTGCCTTCCCGGCATTGGCAGAATACAACTGTGTGCGTATTCTCCCACCACCCATTATCCCCCAGTAGCACACTGTATGCTGTGAAAGAAAATCCATAAAATAAACTAACATGCGCACTCTCATTTATTTAAGGGTCAGGAAGGACTTGATGGGGACAGAGGAAAAGCTGGACAGCAAGGTCTACCTGTAAGACTCTATTTTATTTTATTTTATTTTATTAATTGATTGATTTTAATCTCATCTTACTCTGTGTATGTGACAAATGGAGATAGAACGGGGGAGCAGCATGGGAAAGGGGGTTAGAAGAAATGCACAGTGAGCTACAAACTACAATACAGGTGAGTCTCATCTTACGCGTATTTAACATGCGCGAATTCAGCTTTGCGCGGTCAGCAAAACCAAAAAAATCCCAAAAAGAGAGAAATAATTTAAATACTGTACCTTTAGTGCGGGTGATTCCGCCCGCCATTACACTAAATGTAATTTTGACTATACGCGATTTTTGCTTTACGCACTGACAGCGGAACATAACCCCAGCGTAAAATGAGACTCGCCTGTATGTGCATTTCCATATGCCAGGGTTCAGTGGGGTTTTTAGGAATATCTATAGCTATAAAATTTATGGTTCCTGAAGGTGTAATCAAAGTATGTCACATGGTATATTTTATTTTTCCTATAAAACAAGTGGGGGAGGAGACAGCAGCAACTTCCCATATTCAAATCTTGTGACACTAGACCTGTTTTACCAGACATTTTTAATGATTAAAAGAGGATGGGAAAGCTTGGGAGATTTGTAATGTAATATGATTATATTAATATGGGGGCATTCACCTGGAAGTCACAAGTCTGAATCCAGAACTTGTCAGTAGTGACCCAGAGTGATTCAGATGGGACTGCTGTTTGGTGACCTGTGTGAAATGCTTTCCACGTATCTGGACTAGATAAGAATTAATTGGGTCTTTGTCCAGTTCCCACTGGACAAATGTCCATATTGCATAAATCACAGTAGACCCCCACCCCTCGTTGGCAGTCTCAGCAGAGGCCATAGATTGATTGGGTCCCCGCTCACTCCTACAGAGGCCCATCCAGGTAAGCTGAGGGCCATTGGAGGGGCAACGTGAGATACGTTTGTCCTGCTGCTGCCCATGTTGTACCTGCTCTCAGTCCGGCATGTTTAATGAAGACTAAAATCCATTAAAAAATTAAGGCCTGATTTTTAAAACCCGAACTTCTGGGGACTGTGTGTAAATGCACCGACTTTGTACATGCAGATACTGTGATTGTGCGCACACGCAAATGATCGGTCAAACCACTGACCAGGTATTTTCATGCTCAAGTACTAGAGTTTTTGCATACAATGATGGTAATTGTGGCCTGTAAATTAGACATGCAAGTGCCCAGGTGTTTTTGCACTCAGCCCTGATGTTCTCAAGTTTTGAAAAATAAGCTCTAAACATTGGCTTGGCTGTCTCGCCGTTAATCGTTCCATAAACAACAGTGGGGACCGTAGTAACAAACCATGCATCAGATCCCTCTGGCCAGATCCTTAGCTGATTTAACGCAGCATCACTTCAATGAAGTCTATGGAGCTTTGTCAATTTACATCTGCCGAGGTTCTGCTCCGTTATGTTTACACCGCTCGTAGATGCATTCATTAGGGTGTTCTTCAAAGGGGGGTTATGAAATAAAACAATCACTTCACGTTCTACCCAGTGTAGAACACTCTGCCCTACACACAGCATTGGGTGCTCCCATGTCTCCTCATTTCTAAGTGCAATTTCAAACGTGAATATATTATTCAGTTGTAAACAAATAATGCAAAAGCGTTCCAGCTCGAGAGAAGTGGCCAGAATGTCAGTGGGGTGAACATAGATGCAGTATCGGCAAGTTTCTTTCATCTCAATGCTGTTTTGATATCCCCGCCATATTGCTCTTATTGTTACACAGACTCGCATAGTAGTATAAGGCTGTTTAATAGAAATTTGAGATGCTGTGCAGATATTCAAAGTACATACATGTAACAGATCCCCAAAGACATTCATACTGTTTGTACTATCTAGGCTTACTCTAGTTCCTGAGCTGAATCTGCTCAAAGATTCAATGAATACCACTCCTGAAAATCAGCTTATCATCTGGTTTCTCTCCTCTCTCCAATCAGAGCTGTAAACCCTGGAGTGCAGAAACATACTAAAACATATTAGACAGTGTCAGTCAAATTTGAAATGACTTCCATTCTTTGTGAGGCTACAGAAAGAGTTTTTCTTAAGTCCAAATCTCAGTGATCTGTGACATGATTAGAAGGGGGTAGGTGATCCATTTGCCCTTCATAGCTCTTTGATTCTAGCCTCTGAATTGCCTCAAGATAATCAACAGAAGCAGGCAGCTCTGGAGAAGGAGATATAGAAACAGGAGGATCAGAAACAGCCGACAATTAGAAACTACAATGAGAGAGATCTGCAGACAGGCAATAACCTGCTACATCTTCTTTGGAATAAGTCCAGGGTGTCTCATGGTTAGAGAATACACATCCTGCTGCTTTGCCATCAGCAAAATCCACTAAAATCAGAATAGGAAGAGGGGAGGGTGCATATGTGTGACGGGGAAGGGAATGTTACAGATTTCTGAAAGGGTGATCAATTTCCTTATCTCTCTTCCTCTCCCCTTCGTAGCTGGCTTTGAGACATCTGAAATCTAGATTCAAGAGAGGGATTGGGGCTCAGGAGAGAGAAGGAGGCAAATACCATAAGCATCATCATGGTATTTGCTGCAAAAACTACTGGATCTGCTTTAAAAACTAGAGCTGTAACTCTCTTCATTGAGGGGCCTGATCCTTTACCTGCTCTTTATTGTGGATCTCAAAGTCAAACAGTTATCCCAAGCAAGGGGGAGACAATGCTGCTTCTCCAAAATGACACCCTGTTAAACAGTCTCTGGAGATGGTCTCTTACTCCTCATTCCCCAGGAGGGCTGTGAGAGTAAAGGCTGCTCCCAGTAATTGATTCCGTATGGTCAGTGCTGTACGGGACACAGCAAATGCTGCTCTTTATACTTCATGCAAGATGCTGCCAGAAAAGTATTTCAAACAGATTTTCTTTGTCATTTTTTCTAGGGGGATCCTGGACCACCAGGCCAGCCAGGGCCAAAGGGATCCAAAGGTGAAGAGGTAGGTTTCAGGGGGTGGATTTATGGCATCCAAAGCTTAAAGCTGAAGTGAAATCAGAACTCTCACGGTTTTTCCAAGAGTATGTGGCTTGTTCATTGATCTGTGGCTGGAAATGACCATGGAGAACCCAGTAGGAGGGCTGTAAATATTGATTTGTGTGTCCAAACCCATTAGTTTGTTGGCTTCCTGGGGCTGGAGAAGATCAAGAGAATTACAGTACTAGCATTGTGAATGAATCCCCGGCAGGTCCTTAGTTACATGCCTTGGGACCCTGGTGTGGTCCCTCTTTCCCACGCCACATCAGTTTCTGCCTCTCTGGACCACAATCGGCATGTCTGCCCCTGGGGGAAATCTGAACCAGGCAAGTGCGTGTCTCGCTAGCTGGGTTTCAACCATAAAACTTTTCTGGCTTAAAACCTTCCAAATCCAGAGTCCATTATCCACACAATTCTCCATTTTTCCTGCTTCTCAGAAGGGTCATTCCCTCTAACTCTCCCCCCGCAACGAAGAGAATCCACTGCATGTGGGTCTATCTGAACAGAATTTATACCAATATCTGCTTCTACTTTCCTGTCTATTTCTACAGCTTCCCAATCCGTTAACCACCAGAGACTTCTTTTGCCCAAATTTAAGTGCATGACCTCAATACTCAGCTAATTCACATTCCATCCTGCAAGATATGGGAATTGGCATAATGCCAAGTAGACTAATCTACAATAGGTGATTTTAACAAAGAGTTCACCAGCCACTGCATTCAAAGAAAGACACACCCTATCACCCATAGTAGATCTGGAACTGCCCATGGATCTAATGAGTAACAGTAGCTCTTGTTCCACACAGTTGGCCAGTTTTCAGAGACTTGTCTGCAGATGGAGAAGTGATACGCGGAACACTTGGTTTATTTTTTAAAAATGTGTTCGCACATGACAGAGCTTCAAAGCTTCTGAATACTAGCAAAGGTGATGAGGCCAAGTGTTCCGTTCATATTGCAGGAGTTAATCCTTGTTCCTAGCTAATAATCAGGACCACATACTTGCTGCTTTGACACTTCCCCTCCCCTTATTGGCAAATCAGCATTACAGATTTTAGCCATAGGAAGTGTTTACCTCCAACTCTCCAGGACGGGGGGAAACTCTCTTTAAGCTATCAGAGACCAGCATAAGACCTTCCCTATCTGAGTCCCCCAAAGAAGGCTTGGTGGTTGGTTTTCCATGCTGCTGCCAAGGAATGATGAATGGGATGATTTTTGAGCATCTCGTTGTAATGCATGCCAGTGCTGTGGAGTTCTCTCTCAAATTCATCCTCCTGCTTTATTTGTCCTCATCTGTTCTGTATTAGGAAAATGTAGGGACTTTCCTTCTGGCTATTCATTCCTGTCCTCTAAAGCAGATAACCCAGAAACTCTTAGAGAACCACTTGTAATAAAACCAAATAATAATTCATCTCCTTCTCCTGTAGCAACTGACCTCATATGTCTCCTTTTTAAACTGCTCTCCATTGCATGGGCCAAAATGGGCTTCCCAGGTGGGACCATACTAGAATTATTTCTTTTTTTTTTTTTTTTTTGCTTTAAGGGTCAAAAAGGAAAGCAAGGGGCATGGGGTGAAGCTGGCAGCAGAGGCTCGCCGGTAGGTGAAAATTCAGCCTTTCCTTTTATGAGTCCCTGGCATCCCAACACTTCAGTCACTAATTTTTTTGTGTTTGTAGGGTCCTGTTGGGTTACCTGGTCCTAGGGGAGTAGTGGGAAGGCAGGGTCAGGAGGGTTCTCCTGGAGTGGACGGAGTTCCTGGGAAGGATGGCACAGCTGGGCTGCAGGTAAGTTTGAAACACTTCTATTGGGACACCTTAAGCAAACACCACCCCAGAGGAGGGAAGAGCAAAGGATAAAGCAGTAGAAATTGACACACCCACTGCTATAGCCATGCTATCTTGTATGCACAGAGTGGGCCACGTACACCACTGCACAGACTTCACACATACAAACCCAGGCAGATGTCTCCATGTGGACGAGTGTGTAAGTAAAGTGACTCTCTCGGCCAGACAAACAGGCTCTTGTAGGCGTAGATCCATGTGCTGTGAAATCCTGTGCATATGCGCATGCTCACACAGCCATTCATAAATGCACGCCATGCCAGCCACGCCCACCCAGTGTATCTGTAGTCACGCTGCTCTGGCTGCCTTTTCAAAGGGGCGAGCATGCCCAGAAGGATAAGGAGACTTTCTCTGTATTCTCTCCTGGACTTGTTTTATAGGGAGAACAGGGAGATGATGGGGAAGAAGGCACAACAGGGATTTCGGGAAAACGAGGGAACCCCGGCATACCTGGTCTCCCCGGAGCACAGGGGCCACCAGGATTTAAGGTCAGTTTCCACCTCACCGTGGTACGGGGTCGGTTTTTATTTGTTTGTTTGTTTGTTAAAACAAGTGTGAACTTGGGAAGGTGGCAAGGAAGCTCACACAGCCTGTCCTGGCACACATTGCTTTTAGGAAGCTCAGACTGCTAGACTCCTAGCAAGCATGACCAGGCACCTCCTCTGGGAAGGACTTGGATCCTTGGAAGTCTGTACTGGTAGTGTCTTAAGCAGGCACTACTGGGAAGAAACTCTCACTGCTAGGTTTTCAGCTAGCACCAACAGGGCTTGAACTGCTGGAACTGGTATGGTTTGGGGCACCGTTCTGAGCCAGAGGAAGCAGTGAAAGGCTTGTTTAGTGACTCCTAGATTTCTCACTGGTTCTTGCCCCATCCCACGTGGATCACAGGATACAAAGCAGACCCAGTAATGATTTAGCCATTTGTAAAAAGGGACTGTAAATAGAGAGATTCCAGCTGGGTTTGGAGAGGCCAGAAGAATTTGAATCAAATTATACTCATTTAACGCATTACCATTAAGTTGTCACTTACTGCCCCCCAGCTGCCTTGGTAGAAATAACAGGCTGTCACCACTAATTGATACTTGAGCCTTTATCACTGGAGCGTTGCAAGGTCAGGGGGAGGGGGAAGGAGTTGAGATGCTGGGTCTTGGACGCCCCTTTGTTGTCTTTGACTTGGGAAGTCGGTTTCAGGGCAAATGTTAGCTTTGTAACTTTTGGATTAAAGTTACTGAACTGAAACCTTGGAATTCCTTTAATCCATCTAAAATGCTAATCATCTGTCGCCAGCCTTGTTCAGAGAAGAGACTGAGAAATTGAGTGGGGCAGGGCAAGCAGGCATGCAAGGGTGTAAATGAGGGGGAGCATGAATCTTACCCCTCAAATGCTACATTGCGACACACGTTGTACTGCAGATCTTGGTGAACTACCTCTAGGAACACGTTGGTGTCCATTACTGGCTTTATGCTATACACCTTGTAAGAACCCAGCCCTGTGTGATACATAGATGAAGTCACATCCCCTACCCCCGTAGCCCTTATTTTTTCACCTTGTCATGCAATAGAAATGGCCAATGTCAGGGTATGTTTTTATATTTAATCTCTGATCCACTGGAATGATTTTAATTCTGTGTTCTTTGTAGGGTGAAAGAGGATTGCCTGGGCAGACTGGCCCAACAGGGAAACGGGGTACACAAGGAGGAATGGGGCTCCCAGGAAGCCCAGGAGATCCAGGAGCCAAAGGACAGCCGGTGAGTTGTGTTAATTTAAATGATCATGTCTTACTGTAGTTCTCCTACCTGCAAGAGGTGGCTCAGAGTCCCAGCAGTGCATAGGAGGTGGAGTCCTGGGATGCTCTACTGCATGCATTTCTGTAGCACAGATACACAATCTCCATGCACGCTTCCCAAGGCCCGGCGGGTGTGGAACTCTGTGCACGTCACTGCATGTTCCTCTTCTAAATAGTGAACTTTGTGCGAGTTTGGAGTTCACAAACGTGAGAGTGGAATGGCATCATGTACTGAGCAGCTGCCCTGAACAGGTGCAATTACATGTCAATACAGACCTGCTGCTTCAGTATTGGCGCTCTTTAATGTTGGACAGGGGCCCACTAGCACTACCAAGCTCATTCCACTCAATCACACTTTCATTTGCACCCACTCAAATGAATCCTTGTCAATCACAATTTGAATGTTACACACCCTGCAGCCATTACTTTGTATTACAGTCCTTAGTGTCTGTCCTACTACACACAGCATCCCTACCTCTAGGAATTAGCGATGAGTAAGCTGACCCAGGATAAGAAAGGTATAAAAGGAACCCTTGCAGCCTGCATTTGGTAGAGCAAAAGATTTAGGAGCAGTACTTAGCAATAAGGATATCTCCTGGTGTGGTAACAATGGTAGTGTAGTGGTAAGTCCAGAGCCAAGAGCATTGTCAGAGGGTATTGTCTACAAAGCAGCTGAGAGCTGTAATTCCCAATGCAGACAGACAAACATACACTAGCTCTGTTTGAGCTAGTGCCTAAGAGTAGCAGCGCCGAAGGTAGCAGTTCAGGCTGGCCACCCAGGTATGTACCTATGGGGCTGAGCGGGATTGTACTTGAGCAACTGAAGTCACTGCCCATCCCACTGCAGCTACACTGCTATTTTTAGGCACTAGTATGACCGCAGCTAGTGCATGTATAACACTGGTATTTATGGCTCCCAGCTGCTGTGCTGACATGCCCCATGAGAATCAAGTGATTGGTGTCCCTGAGAGCCATACAACTTACCAGCCTCAACAAAGGAAATGAAATGTGCGCACCCCCCATTACTAAACCAGGCTGCTGCTGCTTGTGGTTTTTACGTATTGCACTTGTAAGATTGCCTGGCCTAGCTCTTTGCATCAGGCAGAAGGCTGATGCTATATTGGGGGTTTTAATAGTTTAGACGGTAAACGCCTTGGGGCAGAAATAATAACCCTGCTGTGCCTGGTACAGTAAAGAGCACAGTCAGCACTTACTACCTACTTTTGCATCCCTTACTCTCCCTAATATAGAGATCCCCTAAAAAGAGACCACATTAAATCTCTTATTGTACACTGTGTCTGCTCAACGTCGGTTTGTCTTTGCAGCCAATGGGATCTTCAACTGTTTGAAATATGTATGCATGCTGGCTTGTTTGTTCCCCTTCCAAGATAGACCAAGCATCACAACCAATGAGATCATCAGTGCAGTTAAGCACCTAGCAATGTGTTCAGATTAGGTTTATATCTGTCTATGCCAGTGTTGGACCCCATTCTCCTCTGGAATGGGTGAGTTGTCTTCCTTCACTCCAAGGGCAGTGCCACTCTTTAAGAGAGTGTGAGAGACTAGTATGCTGCATGCGCCACCATCCTAGAAGAAGAGTCTAAGTGGCCAAGGAGGTCATAGGCTCCTGGCTCAAGAAGCAATGTCAATTTGAGTCTCATTATGTCCTTTTTGTGTATATGAGTGGCAGATTCATGTACCCAATATTCATTCCTGGAGGTTGTTACATAAATATTTATCCAGGCCTCTTGGATAAGATGTTCCTGTAACTTAGTACACATCTCCTTTTCCTCTAGATCCCTTCTTGCTTTGCATTTATTTGTGCTGCCTGCCACTCCATGGAGAGAGATTCTCCTACTGTGGGAGCAGCAGCAGTAGGTTTCCTTTCCAGGATCCATAAACGAATAGTTAAGGTTTTTTTTTATCCTTGGAAAGCTTCTTGTACTCTACAGATTTCAAACAGGCTTTTTTCTCACTACCATGGCAGGAAAAGCTTCCTACCAGCAAGGTCTATTAGACTCTGGAATCACCTTGTGAGAGAAGTGGTGGAGTCCTCATCACCTAAATCATTTACAACGGGGCTGAACAAGACATGTTTCCATCTCCTTTATTACTAGGATTCTAGAGTCATCATGCTTATATTTTTGTCCTAATCTTTTCCTAAACATCCTGAGTCACTTTGCATGTTGATATTCAGTTAGTCTATAGCTACCAAAGAGCTTGCATCTCAAAATATAGAAATGAGGGTGTTCACATGCAGATTTGTGTTTCTTCCATTTTTATTACTGGTTACATGTATTATGACAGTGTCCATTATGTGTTAATCCAAGTTTGGATCACACACCCTAACTGTTCAAAGGTGATTTTTTTTTTTCCTTGAAAATGTGAGCGATAATCCTTGGAGGCATTTTTGAAATGGGCAAGAGTTGAAAAAATATTTGTTTCCTGGTTTTTAAAGTTCTAAGCACATACTTTTCTACAGACAAAACGACTGCAGCTTGAAATGGGCCTTCATGAGGAGTCAGCTTGGCTTAGTTTGTATTAAAAAGCAAACCAGCGTTTTCATTTGACAGTTATCAGTGTCTGAAGCTGTGCAAATGTATGGGCCGTAGAGACCTTTAAGGAAGCTCATGGAGCAAACATTCCTCTCCCCTGACCATGGCCCAAACTCCCAAGCTGTACCTTATTACACCTTCTACCAACTTGGCAGTGGGGAGGAGAGACTATGCTAATATCTTAATTCAACCACATGGGAAGATCTCAAATTCTCTTTCCCAGAACAGCTGATTTCCTTTCCAAGTCTTCATAATTCCAGGCTTAGAGAGAGGGAAATAGAAACATCCATAAGTATTTTTCAACCTAAGTGTCAGGAACCTTTTGGTGATAAGCCATTTAAGATCAAATGTATTGCTCTTGGTTGCTCTTTCATTTGTCTTTGCTTGGCTGTTATTTCCAGGGGGACTTTGGCGAGTCAGGATTTCCAGGGATTGCAGGCATGTTTGGGCCAAAGGTAAGACACTTCTTTGTATCTCATGGGCTCTACAGTGTCTGTATAGAGCAGACATTCTGTTTCTCACTTTACTGTGGTAGATGGATTACTGGGAACAGACATGTGCTTCTTGGAGATCCAGTGCAGACGGCAGCAAATTTCTTTACAGGTGCCTCTCCAGAAACTACTGTACCCAAATAATGATTCCTAATTACTTTAGTTTACTTCTGTTTAGCTGTTTGAGCCACACTCAACTTCTAAAATCATCCCTAAAACACTGAAGTTACAGTCATCTTGGTGGAGCTCATATTCCCACCAGGATGGATGGTGGGATGGAACATTAATCCCTTCTGTTTTTTTGACTCATGAATGTCTCTATTGCCTTTGCTCTGTCAGAAGAGACTCCCATCTTCATCATCTATAGTTATCCTATCAAAAGACCCTGCTGGGTGACACCGGTGTTGTGTGCCCTTATGTAGGTTTTACACCCGTTTTATCTGAACATCTCCTGTGACCTTAGATCTAAGTTACCAAAGAAAAAGGACCATCCTGCTTTCTAGAGAATGTGGGGGGGGGGGGGAGGGGAATTTTCAGAACATGGGAGTAGGCCCACAGTTTAAAAAAAAAAAATCAGGACTTACATACTTTTTGTCTTTATTCCAGAGTAGTAAGCAAAGAAACAAACCTTGTGTGCATCTGTTGAGGGTCTTTCAAGATTTATATCTGACTTTTATCTACAGGGACCACCAGGAAACCTTGGGTTCAAAGGAATTCAGGGCCCACGGGGACCACCGGGTCTTATGGTGAGTTCTTTGAACTTTTATTCTAATTTTAGAACTTTCTTGTCCCCCCTCCCCCCCACGCATCTGCTGTTTTTTCTCAGGACAGGCTGTGGGCCAAACCCTGAGCTGCTCAAAAAGGAGGACTAAAGCGGACTTTAACACAGCACATTTGACATACACACTAATCAGAAGCTGCAGTTCAGCTGGGTCATACAGTAACACATGTACAAGATACTACGCCACCCTTATTTGACAACCTTTGGTCTCAACACCACATTCTAACTATCCCAAACACAATTCTACTCCCCCTTTACTAGAAAACTGCAGTTAAGCAACTAATTATTGTTGTCCCCTTAAGTCACTAGGATGAATTTCAATGTAAATAGAGGTTTTAAATTAGCTGTGTCCGGCATGCTATGTTACCCGGAAGGCAATTTTTTACAATGCTGCTAGTCTCCAGTAGAGATTCCCCACCATGAGGACTCTCAACTGTCTAATAAAACACTTCCCAAAGATATGGTCTCATTATCCAGTCAGGTCTTATTTTACATACTCCATGTAGTGAATTCATTAACAGTGCACTGAAGTAATGGCAGTAGCAACCTGCACTTCAAGAGCTTTATGGTGGAAGGAGGACAGGAGTTCTGGGCTGTGAATGCCTATTCCATGGATACAATAAGTTAGTTCCCACTGCTGGGATTGATTTCTGAGGAAAAGGAAACCAGGAAGACACTTTTTGAAAATGTATGAGATCCCAGAGATGCTCCTTAAACTCTGGGGCTCTCAACACAGCAGAAGTTGTCCTTTAAAATGTCTCTGATTCAGCTGTTAGGAATGAAAAGGCAACTCCTGCATCCTTAAAGGGGGCAAGAATGGGGAATCACTATATCTTTGTACTGGGTATGGAGCCCTGTGATATTCAACAGGTCTAGTTTGGTAAGAAATGACTTCCATTCCCTAAACCCCAGTTCATAAATATCTTTTTCTTGCTTTCTGTTTTAGGGAAAGGAAGGTATTATTGGGCCGCTTGGAATTCTGGGTCCCACAGGAAGCTCAGTAAGTGTCTCTTTTCTCTGCCCATAATGATTGTGAGTATTTAGACCAGTACTTGCTGCTTCCTCAGAAGTCTCTGAATTTCACTTACTAGCTCTGTATAAGTGCAGAACTAAACCTCATCTGAATTAACGGGGCAAAAAAAGTTTATTTTTATAGAATAAGCCAACAAAAGTGCAGCTGCAGTCACAGGGGTAGTGGGAATTCTTAGTTTATAAATTAGCAACAGCCATATTTAAGTAGGGGTTTGGGGTGGGAAGGATTAGACTGTTAAGGATGATATATTTTATTTATAAGCTGTGGAGCTGGCTTTGGAAAAGAACTCCTCTCACATTTAGGTACCTCAGCAAGAAGTGAGATTTTCAAGAGTTTAGCACCAAATGTGCTGAGCTCCTCTGAAAATTTGGCCAAGTATCACAATGGGAAATATTAGTTTCTGAGCATTTCTGAAGACCTGGCCCAGGGCTCCTATTCTTACCCCAACTCCTAAAATCCAAAAGGGGGCACTCAGTCAAAACTTTCTAAAAATAAAGAATAAAATCTTTCAAAGTCAAATAAAATGGCATAATAAAATAAGAGGGGGGAAGCAGAGAACCAACTGCACACAGGAACTGATGTTGATAAAGATGAAAAAAATCTATGGGAAAATACAAGGATTAGTCCATTAGTTTTAAAAGTGAGGAGGGATGAGCTGAATTAGATGTCCCAGGGAAGGAAATATGTAAAACCCTAATCAGCAGGTGGGGTTCAGAACAAGTACACACCTTGCAACTCTGACACCAAACAGCATATATGCACCAGAGGTGCTGTATCGGTTACAAAGAGGCTGCTCCCTTGCCATGCACATGTTTAGCCATACTTCAGCCTAGAAGTTTATAAACATTCCTTTCTGTTCACTTGTAATCTGTGAAACTTTCAATAACACTAGCTACTTTTTTCCCCAAAGAAGGGAAACAAGTAAGACAACCAGCCATGTTTTGTTTAGAGATACAGTTGGGCCACATGCAGAGAGTTTTTCACCAAAACATGTCAAACCCTCAACATGATGATTACTCTTATTAGAAGCCTGCCTGATTCTAATCACGTTCTATGTGGTTCTTTAAATAGGGTCCCAAAGGAGACAAAGGCAGCCGTGGTGAAACGGTAAGTGCTCTTCCAGAATCCTTCAGGTACCGCAGCTGCATAGGAGGCTGTTCTCAGATTGGGTAGACAGAGGATACCAGACAGGTGGAATAAGAGGGAGCAAAACTAACTCAGCCTTTCATCTTCCAAGATAGATACAGTGAGTTTCATGCAGTTTTACTGTGTGTGCATTTTTCAGAGGAGACTTTTATAGAAAGATGTCCCTTTCCGCTCTGCATAGACATTAAAGATCCCAAGGCCCTTTTCAAATAACTGGGGATTCTGCCTCAATATCCTTTACCATAATTTCCCTTCCCACTATTGCTGTGCACTATGATGGGCCCAGGTTTCCTGCTGCCCTCGAATGGGGCTGCATTTTGATATAGCTTCTAAACCATACTGGGAACCCTTGGGATGAAAGGACACTACATTAGAGGCATGCAATCTTTTGACAAACTCCTCCTGATTTTCTTCTGCAGGGTTTGCAAGGTCCAAGGGTGAGTATTTCAGACAACTGTTTTCTGGCTGTCATTATCCTTGCTTGAATAAACTGATGTGCTGCAAACTCAGGTGCTGCAAAGTTAGGAGGGAGTGAGAGGAACTATGGACAGTAGGGAAAGTTTTTTAAAAAATTTAAAAAATGGGGGATGGCCTGGGACCAGAGAGGTGCAGCCACGTGCCACTAAGGATGGCTGAGACTAAGGATGAAAAAAGCATGAGAGCTCCATTAGGAGACAATATAGCATAGTAAAAAGCTGCACTGTGGGTAGATATGGCCAGCGCCTGTCCCCACAAAGGGTTCCGATGGAGGACACTAATATGTTGAAGAGCTGGAAGATTTTTAGGAGAGAATAGATATTGGAGGGGGCTCATCTTTTTCTGGGATACAGGGATGAATAATTTCACTGCTGGCATTTTACTCACTGATGCTTTTCTCTTTAGGGTCCCCCAGGCCCACGAGGACTCCCTGGGCCTCCGGTATGTACATCGGGAAAGGGTTCAGAGGATGATGAACCGTATTATTGAAAGTGACTAGGCCCTAGCCAAAGAGACTGTTCACTCATTTGGAAATTACACTTTGACTTCTCCTGTAAAAATAAATTACTTCACAGGGAGTTTACATGTCTGAATGAACTAATGGCTGTAAAGCACTTGGAGATCTGTAGCTCTAAAGTGCAATATAGGAAATAATGTTGCTGCTACTCTCCCCTCTGTAGTGAGGACCCCACAGGAAAGAGGGATAATCTCAAAAGGGGAATCAAATTCTTTGACAATATTGTGCATTGATCATAAAAATCAGTCAGTTACGTTTTTTCTTTTGGTTTCTAGGGGCCAACAAGAATTCCAGCTTCATTTGTAAGTTGCTGGGTTTTATTCTATACAATAGATTTGTTATTGTTGATAGTGAGTGAAGTTGTGATATGCACATGTGAACATATGCAGAGCTCAGAAACTCTCAAGTGCCCTGCTTTGCCAAGCTGATATCCCCTAGAACATCCCCCCCCCTACATGGACTGAGCAGAAGATACCATTCTAGCAGGATATTGCTTGTATCTGGCACCTAGATATAGAGAAACATGTACTGCTTGTGCTAAGGACACTCATCTCCTGTTATAGATTGGTCTAATGATCTCCTAAAATGCCATTATCATATTTTCCTCCACCAGCAGCAGGATGGCTTTGGTGCAGCATTCCAGACAATGATGGACTCGAACACTGCACTCAAGTCTACAGAGGTACCAGCATGCTTTTCAACCTACCAAGCTTTGATACAGATGCAGAGTGCTGCACTGTGTAATCCTAAAGAGGGGAAACAGCCTTTCATGCCATCTTGCCTGCTCTTTTTATGTAAAGCAATTCCATCTTCCCAATTGCCTTCCATGATCCTATCCCTCTACCAGTATATAACACAAAGCCTGAATGCATGGTTCTTACTCAGTTGACTTCAGTAGGAATTTTGCCTGTAGAAGGACAGCAGGATTAGGCTTTGCTTTGTTAATCTTGTGCAACCCTTAACCTTTCTTTTCTCACACCTCTTTTCAATGAGATGTCCAGTCTCTCTTGATCATTTAAAGGGCTCTCAATCTGAGCTGCGTTCAAAATGTTTCTATTCAAGAAGAGGTGTGCTCTAGACTACAAATGCATTGCTTCTTTTCTAAAGAACCCCACTGTTCACACTGAGAACAGACGAATATGTTTAAGGCCCCCCATCAGTTCCAAGACCTAGAATGCTCCTGTTCTGCTATTGGAAAAAGGTGGGGAGGCATCATCCCCATCGTAAAGTAGTATTGCAAAACTTTAGCCAATGCACGTTATTGGCAGGACTGGATTGGGCTGCCATCAGAGAATGCTTGTGCTCTCTGAATAGAATCTGGAGGGGGGCTTCTGCCCTCTTAATGTTTTGCTTCTCTCTTTTGGGGAACAGTGATGAATAGCTGGGACCATCTAGTGTCAGTCATGCTTCCTTCTTTATAGTGTGCATGTGGGAAAGTTCCCAATTCAAAACAGGTAGCTAGGACTGTTTGGACAGAGTGGCATTGGTCACTTCCATTACTGACTATGCCTTTTGCCTGTGGTGTTTTTCTCAAGAATACAAAGGGATCAGTTACCATGGTTATGGGTTCTGATGCTGTATCTAGCCAAGGCAGCATTTGTTTGTGGGGGATTCTCAAACTGCAGCAGTTCTGTCAAGCTCAACAGTCAGTGCCTAACTGCCATCTTCTCTCTTCCACAGCAGAGCTATCAACATTCAGACCTTCTGATGCTAGACCAGGAAGGAGAGATCTTTAAGACTCTACACTACCTCAGCAACCTCATCCAGAGCATCAAAAGACCCCTGGGAACCAAGGAGAACCCTGCACGCATCTGTCGAGACCTCATGAACTGTGAACAGAAGATGGGTGATGGTAAGCAGCACAACCATGTCCTGGGAGTTCTCCCAGCCGCAAGAGGGATACATGTATAGGGCCAGTTAAAGCAGGGGACTAGCATATTTACAGTATGCAGAGAAATTAAAAATCACTTCTGCGGACACCTTTCTGGATCTCGTGCATGGGAAATGCTGACAGGTTCACTCACCCATTCTTCCTCATCGCAGCTTGCTCCCTTTCTTCAGGTACTTACTGGATTGACCCAAATCTTGGCTGTTCTTCAGACACCATTCAAGTCACCTGTAACTTCACCAAAGGTGGACAGACATGTCTCAGCCCCATCACTGCCTCTAAGGTACACACAGTTCTACCACTGTCTCTCAGCGGCCTTCCCCTCCCACTAAAAAGCAAATGCTATGTTATTAAAATGGGATTTAGGGCAGTGCATAACAATGTATGTTGATTTGTGCCTAAGGGGGTAGAATTTACAACTGCTGTATCAATTTCCTCACATTATTGGGTATGCATTAGTTCCTATATTGCTGTTTTACCAGTTTTGCAAAAAAAAAAAAAGTTTGCTTATTATTCTTCCCCAATTACATTCTAACACTGTTCTTTGTCTGTATTATGGCTGAAACCATGACAACCCTTATTAGACTGCCCCACCTCCTCTCCAGCTCGTCCATAGTGATCAGGGAATGAATGCTAAGGTTCTACCAATACATGGGTAATTTATCAGTATCATTAGTAGAAGTAGATGAATATTCCAAACAAGCTTCCAAAAATATTTTGTTGAACTTTTAAATTAAGTCCCTTCGTTCATGTCTCTGTATTTGCTTTCCATAAATGGTTGTGAAAAACACTTCAAATCATGTGCACAAGCACTTTAGAGTGAAATCCTGTCTTAACTGACTTCAATGGGAGCAGGATTTCACCACAGAATTTTAAATTCCCCCATACAACGAGGTGCTTGCAAATGCACACTTATCCAACTCGGGACCAGAAACAGTATTGTATGACTATAAGGTGGATAGAAAGCTGGCTAGATCGTCGGGCTCAACGGGTAGCGATCAATGGCTCCATGTCTAGTTGGCAGCTGGTACAAGCAGAGTGCCCCAAGGGTCGGTCCTGTTCAATATCTTCATTAATGATCTGGAGGATGGCATGGACTGCACCCTTAGCAAGTTTGCAGATGACACTAAACTGGGAGGAGTGGTAGATATGCTGGAGGGTAGGTATAGGATACAGAGGGACCTAAGGGTTACAGTGGACAAGAAGCTGGATATGAATCAATAGTGTGCCCTTGTTGCCAAGAAGGCTAACGGCATTTTGGGCTGTATAAGCTGCCAGCAGATCGTGATCGTTCCCCTTTGACATTGGTGAGGCCTCCTCTGGAGTACTGTGTCTAGTTTTGGGCCCCACACTATAAGGAGGAGGTGGAAAAATTGGAGAGAGTCCAGCGGAGGACAACAAAAATGATTAGGGGGCTGGAGCACATGACTTATGAGGAGAGGCTGAGGGAAGTGGGATTGTTTAGTCTGCAGAAGAAAAGAATGAGGGGGGATTTGATAGCTGCTTTTAACTACCTGAAAGGGAGTGTCAAAGAGGATGGATCTAGACTGTTCTCAGTGGTAGCAGATGACAGAACAAGGAGTAATGGTCTCAAGTTACAGTGGGGGAGGTTTAGGTTGGCTATTAGGAAAAATGTTTTCACGAGGAGGGTGGTGAAGCACTGGAATGGGTTACCTAGGGAGGTGGTGGAATCCCCTTCCTTGGAGGTTTTAAAGGCCAGGCTTGACAAAGCTCTGGCTGGGATGAATTAGTGGGAATTGGTCCTGCTTTGAGCAGGGGGTTGGACTAGATACCTCCTGAGGTCCCTTCCAACCCTGATATTCTATGATACAAGAGACAATTCAGCCAAAAGAAGCCACCTACATACTGTGAAACCTCAAACCAGTCAGAAACAGAACAATGATGCTTGCTGCATCAGCACCAATGGTGGAGTCCATGCAAAGTCAGGAGTCTGCAAGGAGTTGTTAAGCTGTTCAGAATTCAGTTGGCTTCAAGGAAACCTGACATAAAATCAAGAGCCCACTTCCCACCTGAAAAAAAAAAAAAAAACAAAAAAAAACACCCCCACACCTGACATTAATTGGCCCCTCAACAGAGAAGCCCTTGGGACTGAATTTCTCTCCAATCCTTTGATGGGGTGCTACTAGTTCACAGGTGTATTGGCTGGGTAGTGTGGTGAAAGTTTGTCCTGTCACTGCCCCTGCTGCATGACTCACTGGAGGACTTATCTTCAGGATTGTTTACGGAGCCCTGAACTCCCACAGTGTTGCAACTGAGCAGAAGATTCAATAGCAGGAGGACTGGAATTCTGCTTGGTCCCTTTAAACAAAGCACATCCTGCTTCTTGCCTTCTAGGCTTCCTTACTGAGGGCCTAGGCTGGTTTGAAACTGCCCTGGCTACACTCTGGTTAGAAAACATATTTCAAACCCTTTGTTGTTTAAAGCTGTGCCAGACTAGTCTAATAGAACTGTGCAGTTATGACAGATAGGCCTCATCTCACCCTGCTTCTTTGCAGAAGCAAGTTTTGAACCAGGGGCTCACACTACTTTTCTTACTAGATTAACAGGTTCCTCAGTATATTACAAAGTCAGCAATCTGTGTCCCCTGCAAAGGGAAGCAAAATCAAACACAAGAAAACTCTCCAGGCTAGTTCAGCATCTGGCCAGGATCACATTGGGCATATAGATTGAATACAAAAAGGGCTCCCAGTTAAAACTTTAATTCCAGAACCCTGTGACGTTTACATCTGGAGTCAAGTGCCAGCCTTCAGACCTACACTGTAACAAAAATCTTGTGTGTAGCATATTACAAGGACTTCCCTGTGATTTTGAACGGATTCTCCCCCCAACAGCTGTCTAACTTGCCCATTTAGCAAAGTGAAAAAGTTGGGGATAGCCATGGGCAACAGGTATCATAGACCAGGGGAGGCTAAGCCTCCCCAAACCCAGGCCGTGGCCCTGCCCATGCTCCTCCCTAAAGCCCTGCCCTCACTCCCCATGTCCCCTAAAGCCCCTGGGGGGGTCAGGCCCGCCAGCAGCTTGGTGCTGGGGCCAGAGCTCAGGGGTCTGGCCACAGGAGACAGGGGGAGTGCTCGGGACTCCTGTCAGGCACAGGGGGTGCACCCAATGGCTAGCCTCCCCCAAGGGGGGTGGGGGAAAGTCATCTTATGCCCATGGGGACAGCTGTAATGTACATTAATACACTAAATATCTTTGCTGCTGCTTGCACTAACTGCACCACTCTAAGCCTACTGGGTGTACCTTACTCACTGGCTTTGGGATGGGATGTCTTAGTTTTCACATTATCTCTGTCACCTTAACAGCTGGAATTCAACATTGGTAGAGTCCAGATGAACTTCCTTCACCTACTGAGCTCGGAGGTGGTTCAGCACATCACCATCCACTGCTTGAACATGTCAGTGTGGAGGGAAGGGTCAACTGAGAAGCCTTCAGAAAAAGCTGTGCGTTTTAAGGCCTGGAATGGACAGATATTTGAGGCAGAAGGGCCATTCAAGCCCGAGGTGGCAACAGATGATTGCAAGGTACAGAGCCCCTACAACGTGGCCAACAAAGCAGCTAAAAAAAAAAAAAAAAAAAAAACACACACACACCAAACTGACGTCAGAGAAAGTGGGAGAACTGGAGATGCAGCATGCCCAGTCAAGGGGGCTTCACGGGGACATAAGAAACCAGAAGACATTAAATTTAGCCAAAGTCTAAAGACCCTTAGACCATGCTGCAAGATCCACTTATTTGTCAGTACTTCCCCACCATGACCAAAGACAAGAGAATAGTGCTGGAAGAGCATTCGTCTCTATGAACTCCACTATGAGCAATTTGCATACAGATCTAGTTAACGTGGGCAGCACTTACATCCTGCAGTAATAAGTACTATAGAAACGCTTAAAATAGAGAACACATTTGACTACCCTTTTTATTTAGAGGAGTTTTCTGCTTGGAGGCAGTGTGATCTAGTGTATAGAGTCAAGAGATCTGTCTCCTATTCCCAACCCTTGCCCAGGGTCACACTAAGTCAGTGGCAGTCATTCAAATCCACACTTCGAAGGGTGACCTCTAATTGTAGGTGCCCAGCTTAGAGGTTTCATTTTCAGTGATGCTGAGCACTCACAGCTTCTACACACTAGATCACATTGCCTCCACTTCCCCAACCCCTGGTGCCTCATTTTATCACCAGTTCATAGTTATGGCAACTTACCTGTCTCAGTAGATAGGGCTTTTCAGCCATATCTTGATGGAAATTATTCTTCCCCTGAGGGATCTACCAACTCAGCTAATTCACCACTTCCCATTTTCTCTCCCTCTTGGTTTAGATTCAGGATGGACACTGGCACAAGACTGTCCTTACGTTTCGGACACAGGACCCTAACCAGCTGCCAATTATCAACATCTACAACCTTCCACCATCCGAGCCAGGGAAACAGTATCACCTCGAGGTTGGACCCGTGTGCTTCCTTTGAACTGTGACCTCTACAGTGCTCCAAGGTTTTGACCCCTTTTGGGTGGGCCTACATGTTTAAGTAGGATCCCCGTCCCTCTTCAGCACAGATGGCTGGGCCTCGTCATTTGGGTCAACTGTTGCTCTGGCCATAGAGCTCAAAGTCTTAAAGAACCTCGATCTCCTGAACTCAGCAGATTCTCCAGCATAGTCTTGAAAGAAATTTGGGGGGATGCTGACATCAGCCAAGACATGAACAGTGAAGGGGGATCAGGAACTTGAAGGCCAGATGTCACAAGCAATTCCACATACAAAGCTTTTTCCACAACCAAAGAGAGAGAGATCTCAAGAAGAAACCTACAGTGCATATCTTTGTCCTACCCAGTTCCTGAGTTACCAAATGTTCTTTCCATAAAATTAGAGCCTCCCTTTAAGAGCTCATCATCTTCTGGACAGCTCACCGCTGAGTAAGAGAGAGAGATGAAGTTCTCATAAGTGGATTTGCAAGTTGAATCTGGCTGCTCTGTGTACAGGAAGCATTTGATGTGCAATATTAGAAGAGAAACAAATATATAGATATATATTTTATTTAAGCAAAAAAAAAATTAATTTCCTCCTCCTGTGAGCGAGTCTAATAAATGTCCCTTCTCATGTGTGATGATAGGGTGGGGAAAGAGTCCCAAAGTGGAAAACAGAAGTGGTGGGGGGGAAGAGATTGGTGCTAAAATAGAGAGAGAGGATGGGCTCGTCTGGTTTGTTTCTACCTCTCACTGTGAAATCTCTGGTGCTCTTAAAAAAAAAAAAAAAAAAGTGTGTTGTTTTATATATGATTTTAAACTATTTAAGGTTCTGAAGGTGCTACAATGTTTTGCCACAGACCCAAAAAAGCCAACAGCCATAGGGACGTCTCTCTAGAAAGAGAGAAAGTGGGGGGAGGGCAGTTTGTGATCTTCAGCTAAATCAGAAGAAAAAATTGAAATATTTTAAAACACACTAACTTAAAGGCAAATTATTTTTTTTTAAATCTAGCTTTGTAAAGATAATTGCCTTGGGTGTCAGTAAATAGACAACACAAACTATGTCTAAAAATAAGTGTGCCCTTGGGTTTTTTAATGGCATTTCACTGTTTTATTTTTGGGGGGTACAACTCAGCAGCTGTAAGAATTCAATTGTAGGGGAGCCTTGAAGAGAGCTAGTTTGGGTTGTTTTTGTTATATAAATAGTTTTTCTGTGTTGACCATATGTATAGTTTCCTTGCCAGCTCTTCTGTATGCAGTGATTCCCTACAGTGGGATCCAACAGCTGATCTCTTATTTAAAACAAAAAACAAAAAAAACAGTCCTTTGTCAGGACCTGTCTGTCAAAGCTGAAATTACGGTACCTTGTTGCTTCAGAATCCAACCAAGCTTGGAGGGGTTTTTGTTTTGTAGAAATCTAGTCTGTATGTGTAAATTTGGAGTTTTTTTTTTTTTTAAGAGGATAATTATGGTAATCATTTTATTCTACATAAGGAATAATATTAATGTAATCTGAGCTGTACTGTATCAAATGCTTCAGTGCCTGTTTTGGAGTTTTTCATGTCTTGTATGGACTATGGATTATTTTGTTTGGAGAAAAAAAGAGTCATTTTGTGTATTCTTTTTTGCAATTGTCTTCAGTTTGTTTTTCCAATGAGCTAAAAGTTAACAAGATTTTTCAAATACCTCAACTCCCCTTTCGATTCTGGTGCTTTCTCCTCAAAATACCTCAAGCTGCCAGCCCAGGGCTCAGCCATTGAGTGCCTCTCATCCCAGATCAGTCTTCAGCTCTTAAGGGCCTTTGTGTTGAAGTTACCATAATCTCATCTCTTGCTTGCTTCTTTCCTTGCCCCCCCCCCCCCACACACACACACATTCTCTGTCCCATTTCTCACCCTCTTGTTGATGGTTTGTTATGTTTCGTGAGGTTGGAATTTCCATTTGTTCACCTTAAACTTTTTTTTTTTTTTTTTTTTGGAACTTTAAATAAATATTTAAAACTGAAGCAATGAAATGGGACTTTCATGGTTTTTTGCTTCTTCACAGGAAATTAAGATGGGTTAGTGGAGTAGTAATATCTTCAGGTTCAAAGCTCTAACACAGGTGGAGCTTAAATCTAAACTTAGCCCCCCACAATCCTGCAACTAGCACCCTGGGGATAGAGCACATCACCTGCATAGAAAGTCCTATTTGCATGGGCAGGGTTCTGCCTATCTGACACTCATTGCAGGATGAAGTCCATTGCTGCAAAGAGACCAATTGATAGACCCTTTCTCTGAAAAACAAACAAATCCTAAAAAATCCTCACAAAAGATTCACCAGCTCAGGCACTAAATCCTCCATTTAGCCATAATAGAAAACACAAAATATTGATCCATCAAAATCGCTTTCCCTTCAGGTTACTCTCTCTGCTGGAAAGAAAGCAGCTAGCACTAGTCTTTTCCACTAGACTCCATTTACCCCACACAGCTGTGTAAAGTTTCAAAACTGTTAATTTTTGATTGGGTGTGAGCAGGACAAAATTTGTACATTAGAGCTAAGTTTTAGTCCAGGTACCTACTGCACCTGCTGGTTTTGCCAGGACTGCCTTCAGTTAAGTTGGGAAGATGCATGGCCTGGTACAATAGAATGAGCTTCCATTCAACTGGTAATAGCTACCCATATTACAACTAGAGCTCACTGTATGCATAGACCAGTTTGGATTTCCCACCGCAGCAGCTAGCATCCTGCTTCCTAGAAGAAAGTTAGACATTGCAGCTTTAAACTGTGATTCAGTGCTGCTTTGCATAAGTTCCCATCAACATAGGTGACTTTTTGCCAGATATTCCCTATCCCTCCCTCCAACCCTATGCTAGGTTTGAAGGGAAATCATAATCAGAGGCAGGCAGTTGTGGAATTTTTGCTATTATTGCATAATGGAACTGATGGCAAACAGTTCCAGATAAACTTTGACAATGTGTCGAAAGAAGCACAGGCACTGAAGGGCTGATTATGTCTGATCCAAGTCCACCATTATTCAATCACAAAATGTTAGTGTTCAGCAAAGAGACATTTAATGTCATCAATAAAGGACAAATACCAGCGCACACAATTAGCTACACATACAGCTATGTGGCCACCAGCCCATCATCATATTATATACCCACCAAACAAAAGGATACAAAGCATAAGGATTAAAAGCAATTAACTCACTCTGAAGCTAGAGAAGTCATAACAGTAAAAAAAGAGTCCATTCACATTGCACTGGCAGTTCCTTTGCCTTATGTGCATGCTTGGTGTTTGACAAGTGGGTCTCTGTCTTCCAAGGACTGTCTCTAATGTATCATCTAAAAAGATTAAGTATCAGAGGGTAGCCGTGTTAGTCTGTATCTACAAAAACAACATGGAGTCTGGTGGCACCTTAAAGACTAACAGATTTATTTGGGCATAAGCTTTCGTGCATAGCTATGCATCTGAAGAAGTGAGGTTTTTACTCACAAAAGCTTATGCCCAAATAAATCTGTTAGTCTTTAAGGTGCCACCAGACTCCTTGTTGTTTTAAAAAGATTAAGAAATAGCTAAGTGAGGGAAGCTGGATTATCAGGATCTAGAGAAATGGCAGAGGAGGAAAGGCAGGTTATAAAGGCCATTTTATCAATACAAAGCTAGATCTATTAGTCTGGTGAGAGTGCTAGTGCAATAGTTGAACAGTGAATCCAGTAAGGCAATCTACAGGGATTAATGGTGTAATGAACAAAAGTAATGCATACAAGTGGCATAAGACAAGCCCTCTCAAAGGGCTCAGATACTCTGGTGATGGGGGCAATGTAAGAAGCTAGATAAAAAGCCAAGGTTGAATAAAGGGCCCAAATCTTCTCTCCTTTACACTAGTGCAACTCTCAAGTCAATGGAATTATACTGGCATGATAGAAGATTTATTTTGGCATTGCAGACAATGAAAGAGCTGAAAACAAAGGGGTTTTACTTGGAGGATTCTGCCACTCTTCAATGTCTCGCTGTGGGCACGGCTTAGCACCTTCCTGGGAATGGTATCCCTAGTCACCCTACACAGGGCTTAACAGCGCTAGCAGCCAGTTTATAAGCCACACTGACACTAAGCCAATGTAGCAAGATATGAAAGTTCCCTAAGGATTTTAGTCTGCTCTAGCTACAGCCTCAGCATGTCCCATTGACACAGACCCAAAAGCATAAGGCTGTTAAAGTGCCACTTTGAGGCTTCTTTAGTCAAACATACATAGTCGCAATTCCAGCACAAAGCAGGTGATCTAGTTACACTGGGTTTCTACATCCAACAGGTGTCCTCTGAGGGTTTCTGGAACCATTTAGAGAGGAAGGATAATGGTTCTGGGGTTAAGGCACTGGATTGGGACTTGGAAAAACTGGGTTCCATTCCCACTCTGCCACAGATTCAATTTGTGGCCTTACAGAAATGAAGTAACTTGCCTCTGTTTAATTCTCCCTTTCTACCTCCCTGGTCTGTCTTATCTACTTAGACTATAAGCTCTTCAGAGTAGAAACCAGCCTACTCCATTTATGTAGTGTCTAGCACAACAGAACCCCAATTTCATTTGGGGCTCGTAGCTGTTGTGTAATAAAAATAAATGATGATTTCTTATCTGACTTAGCAGAAGTTAGTATGGGAGGAGGCCAAGCCTAGAGGGGCTCACCTCAAACTCCTGAAGATCCCACTTAGGCAGTGATGGAGGCCACACCTGACAGACACATTCAAGGCAGCATCTCAGAAAGGAAATGCAAAAGTACCCATCAATCTAGGTAGAAAAGCAGACAGTAAAGGTAAGCTGAAAGGAAACATAAGGAAAGAAGGATGAGTAGTTAAAAGCTTGGACATTATTACAAATTGATTTAATACTGAGGGGTTAATTAATTAGAAATATGGACAGTTATTGGTGTAAAATAGATAAGCCCTTAAGCAGTGACAATCATCTGCCATCAGCAAGAAATAAGGAAGGAACAGTGTAGAGGAAGTTGAAGCCATTATACCTCATTAGCAAGCAGGCACATCCCATCCACTGATGAGTACAATTGGGCTGGGGAAGGGGAGCAGCGGGGGAAAGTTTTTCATGAACAGTGTAGCAAGTTGCTGAACTCCATTTCAATTCACCCCATTTGCTCCCCCTTTTATAAAGCACTTCTGTGAATATTTGTGCAACCAACATTGTCTCTGTATGAATGTTCAAGGGAAATTAATTTCAGTTGATGCAAACAGAAACCAATTATTAGAAAATGAGTTTGTCTATAGATCTGTTTAAAGGGCTTTTTACATTATGAACGAAGGAAAAGCCTGTCTGTCAACACACCCCATAAAACAAAAACAAATTTAGCCTTATCTTAGAAGTTTAACAGAACAGCACCTCTCATTGCTTCATCACTATGCAAATAGAACATTGGCCAAGTCACGTACAGGTCGCCAGCAAATTCCTGGATTCTGAGGCACATTTGGGAAATTTGAGATTTGTAGCCATGAACGTCTATAAATACAGATACCTGTGTTGAGATGAGAAACTTCAGCTGGTGAGTTTGATTCCACTGCTTCTCACTTCCCTTCAAAAAGAAATCATGGCACTGGCCTGCATTGCTATTATTCTTGGTTCAGCACATCTCCTTACTGCTAAACCCCTGGATTGTGAGCCTCTAGCTCCAGAAACCATGGACAATGCTACAATGACCAAGGTAAGAAGTGCCCTTGGAAGGGCATCAAATTCTGATGCGTATATTCTAGATGGGGCACTCAGAGGTTCATGAAGGACCTGTCCTAGACCAAGGCACAGGCTAGGCATTCAGGCAAGGGAACCATTTAGTAAAATTAACCATATAGTCAGGCTTTTAATCTTACAAGCTGAGTTGTATTTATACCTCATCAGTACCCCCGAAATATAAATTACTGAATGGAGACTGGGCAACAACAGTGTGCTCTGCAGGTTTTAACCCAAGACCTGGAGATGTTTGCATTCCAAGAGATAGACCCAGGAGGGAACCCTTAGAAATGAGAGGGAGAAGACCTGACAGAGCTCATCCATCCACATGGGCCAGGCCAGGATTGGTCCCTGAGGAACATTTTCTAGTGCCTTCCGCACCTACTTTTAAACATTCCAAGCGATGGGGATTCCAGAAGCATGGGCCTCTTCCCCCAAAAAGTATCCTTGAAACCTTAGGGCCCTCAGCATCCTACTGTTCATGCCACTTATTTTACTGGGGATTCTTAATAAATCTCTCTCTGAAGAGGTGCCAGTGACCGTGGAATCAATGTGAAGGGAGTGCCAAAATGGCAGCTAAAAATCAACATTTACAGTCTGGAAACTCAGGTGGAGCGCTGCCCTCTGCAGATATAGGAAAAAATAAAGCCAGCATAAAACCAATTGACCTCCTTCCCCATTCTGTGAGCCACTCACAGCCGTAACCAGTTAGCTCTTGCAGATGAAGGATGCCTGCAGGGCAGCTAGCTTCTGTCTTTACAGGGCTCATGAAGGGGCTCAGGGACTCTTCCAGTTTTCTCAAATGATGCCAGCAGTTCCAGCCATATTTTGTTGGAGTCAGCCCCTTGGCAGGGAACATGACTGCCCCTCTCTCCTCTTGTACCATGTGCTGCCACAGCTGTCACTATGTCTCCTTTTTCCTGTCCACTTTCTTTACATGTCTCCACTGCTTAATTTGTCCCAGGGCTCAGCCCCGGCACCTCTGGGCGTCCCATGTCAGTTATGAAAGTAAAAAAATTGCTTGAGCCCCAGAAACCTCCTTCATTACAAATTAAGCACTGCATGTCTCCTTTCCCGTCTTTTCTGTGTCCCCTCTTCCTTTTGATTTCTTATTCTTTTTTGTTTGTTGGCCTGGTTTTGCCAATTCTTCTCCCTGCCCCCGCCCCATAACTCGGATTCCCCCTCCCTACTTCATCAGTCAGCAGAAGACACACCGTGCTACTGGGAGTGGGGGTGGGGCAGAGTTGCTATCCAATGCAGCGCTAAGTGCCATGGGAGCAAAGGAGAGGAGTTTAGCACAATGAGCTGCCGGCTGAGCCTGAACCCCTGTACACATGAGCCGTTCCCACTCGCAGCTACATTACACAAGGCAGTAGGGAGGGCAGGTGGAGGACTTTCAAAGAGCCACCATCCTCTTTGCCAGTGGACGATGCAGTATGTTTATTCCATGGGGAATGGTATTGGCATCTTGCAACTTTCCTCACCCACAGCTTTCCCTTCTCCTGGGCACATGGTCCAGCACAGCCCCTCCCCACAAGTTTGAAAACAGTGTATTACAGTGGTCCCCTCCTCGAATACTCACCATGACTTTGGGGGGAAATGGGCAGCATGGTGGTGGCCTGGGGTCACATACATGGCATAGAGCATTACACAGAGTGCTTTGATGGCATAAGGAGAAGGTGGTTGTGGCTTTTCAGCACCTTGATCCTCTTTCAAAGGAAGCTTTAGTTCCATCAGGTAAGAAGAGGCGGCTATCACCACCAGCTGTGAGAAGAGCATGGGGTAACAGGCAATCTGCCATAAAACTTACTGCCACAAAAAAATAGATCTATTTAAGTTGTAAGTTCAGGAGAGAGACCATTCTCCTCTGTGTCCGCACAGTGACTTGTACAACAGGGGTCCTGATCCTGACTGGGACCAAAGACAAATAAATAATTACACATACACACACGTTGAGGCTTATAGGGTCTCCTAACAATTGGTTTCTTTTTCTTCCCTCCTCATCTTCACAGCTGCTGGGCAAGTGGTTCTACATTGGTGGGGCCTCACAGCACCCACCCACCCTACAGGAGATGAAATTGATAAAGAACGCTTATTTCTTCTTGTACCCTAGCAGCCTTCAAGACAAGTTCCTCGTCACAGAAGTCATGAAACTGTAAGAGCATTAACACAGACCTTACGGACAGTGACATGCTCCCTTAGTCAGGGAAAATATTTACACTAACATTTCCCTCAGTAGGGCCAGGTACCAGGAACCATCAGTAATGAAACAGAACATGCAAGTCTTTCTTGCAAAGTCTTTCTATGCTTGAAGGTCCCTGACTCACACTGAGGCTGCATATGGCTATTCCATGCTTATCCAAACCACTACCAAGAGCCAACGTGCAGCCTTCCCTAACTCCATCTCTTCCTCTTAGGCAGGGGTGGGCAAACTTTTTAGCCCGAGGGCCATATCGGGGAATAGAAATTGTATGGAGGGCCAGGAATGCTCACAAAATTGGGGTTGGGGTGCAGGCTCTGGGGTGGGGATGAGGAGTTTGGGGTGCAGGAGGGTGCTCCAGGCTGGAATTGAGGCATTTGGAGAGTGGGAGGGGGATCAGGGCTGGGGCAGGGGGTTGGGACATGGGGAGAGGCTCAGGGGTGCAGGCTCCGAGCGGCGCTTACCTCAAGCGGCTCTCGGAAACAGTGGCCTGTTCCTTCTCCGGATCCTACGCGGAGGCGCGGCCAGGCAGCTCTGCATGCTGCCCCATCCATAGGCACCACCCCCGCAGCTCCCATTGGAGCACGTAGGAGCCGGACCACGGCACGGTTTCCGAGAGCCGCATGGTGCAGCCCCCGATCCTGCACCCCGGCTGGAGCGCCAGAGCGGGACCAAGCTGTGTGGTGAGGCTCGCGGGCCGTAGTTTGCCTACCCGTACTGTTAGGCCTTCTCATTCAGAGTAGTCCTTGATCTTCTGGACAGCAGGCTCCACTGTTGTCTGACCTTTGGCCTGCATTGTACATGTTCTGTATCTGGGCAAGGGCCATTAAAATCCAGGGCTGTCAATCCTGCATCAAATCCTATTCTCATACACACAAAGTGCTACTCTGGAACAGAAGGGTGGACTCAGCTACTCTGACAATCCCTTCAGATTTACCTCAGTTGACTGGGATGCTAATGTAATATACATACAAAAAGATTGCGTGCAGAGCTGCGTTTGATAGAGGCATGTAATTCCCATTGGCTAGCAACTGAATTTAACTCAGAGCCATAAAGCATCACCCTCTGTGGTTACTCCCCTGATTAGTCTCTTCCCCTTTAGGAAGGACAAGTGTGTGGTGAACAACTCCAGTTACATTTCAGTCATCCGGGACAATTTTACAATGATCCTGCACGGTAAGAATCCAGAGATGCTAGGGAGAAAAGCAGAAATGTCCAGTGCATCCCACTGGGAAGGGTGGACTGAGTTGTGGTTGGAGAGGTAGGAAGGTTTTTCTCCTACATTTCACTTCCTCATTTCTACCACACATTTATCTGGTCCCACAGCAGAGTTGGGTGACCGATCTGAATCCAAGGGTCAGCTTCCCCAACTTGGCAGGGGATAATTTCCTCCCCTCGTGGGCAATTCTTTGCAACATGCTCATTACAGAGATGTAAGGATTTGTCTGTAACAAGTCATTTCTGTACCCAGCGTAGTGGCCTCCATATGCAATAAACACACAGAACTGCCAAAGGTGGTCATTCTGCTATCAGCTAACACTAGTTTCCAAAAGGGTTTAGCCTGCTGGCGTGAAGAGGTCAGCACAGCCACGTTGGTCTGCCAAGCCATATTTAAACACCAGTTTCTAGGTCTGTATGAGTTGAGCTTTTTACACCTATGCACAGTTCCACAGAATACAGTCAAATGCCCTTGCAGGTTTATATTACACTTCTCCTGAGATTTGGACCGAATACTCTAACCACCCCTTGTGCCTGTTCTCCTGAAGGGCCAAATGAAAGTTCCGTAGCACAACTTATCAAGAGCAGCTCCGGAGACACTATGACACTATACCACATTGATGGGACCTACAAAGGGTTATCGATCTCGGGTGAGTAAACCACATCCCAGCACCAGAAAAGGACCTAGATAGCCAGAGATGCTCTATGTAGCCCTGTTACCATAGCATCTCTCAAACATTAATGAATTTATCCTCACAAACCACCTACAAAGTAGAGCAGTTTAATTATCCCCATTTTACAGGGAAGGAACTGAGGCACAGAGTAGATTAAGTGCCTTGCCCAAAGGCACACAAAAAGAGCCTGGAACTGAATGCAGGTCTCTCAAGGACCAGTGCCCTAAACTTCAAGAGTATTCTTCCTTCTGATCTGCTCCTGGAAAAGTGGCTGCAAGACCTGAGAAAGAGAAAGGCAGGGACAGGGCATGAAAATTAAGTAGCTGCCTAGTTGGGGCTGGGCAGAAATTGTGGCTGATTCTAGATCTTTTAAAACACCGTGCATATGCTTAACAATTATCTAGGTCCTAGGACAAGAAGATTGTGGCCAGGATGGTAAATATTTAAAACCTCAGAACCAGTTTTGAGCCACTGGAGATGGGCTGACCAGACAAGTCTCTTCTATCCCCTCTCTTACCCAATAATAATAATAGGGGAAATAGAGGGTCCCAGCAAAGAAGAATAAAGAGGGGATGCCGCTCCCTTAGCTCAAGGGGGAGAGGCACGTGCTTTTGGAGTAGGAGATGAGTGCTAGCCTTTGTTACTGTGAAAGCCTCAGATTGACCGTAGGTACAATGCAGCCACTACACCTCGTAAAATTAACTCTGCCAAATGATTTGCTGCAATTTGTTGTTTCATCTTTAAAAACAGCCCGGACCCAAAACTTGACCACAGAGCAACTGGAAGAATTCGAAACTCAAATGGCATGCCTTGGATTGAAGGAAGAGGAAACAGTCTATACTTCAGTGAAGGTAAAAAATCAACATGGGGTTCCTATGAGAGTTATCAAGCCATCTTTAGAGCTTCAGAATCACATTGAAATTACCAGGAGCTGGAATCAAATTAAATGCTCCAGACTCCTCCCTGAAAAATGGCTTTTTTTTTTTTAAAGTGTAGTAACCCAAAGCAAACCCCAACATGTAACATATTCAAGAACATGCACTGCACCATGATGATATGGTATAATGAATGGGCTAGTGAGCCATCCACTGCCCTTTAATTAACAGAATCAAAACTGCTCAACCATCTGCTATAGAACTTATCCTGGTAACCCCAGTGGAGACTCTCCAGTTGCTCCAGGTGAGCGGGAGGTTCTAAGCTAGCTGTCCTCATGAAATGCCAAGTGTGCACCATAGGGACAACCATGAAGTTCCCTAGTGGCCACAAAGGTATTCACAGCAAGTATTATATAAACCAGAAAGAATACAGGAGCAAACCCTCTACTCCCATGCCTTGACAGGAATTAAACAGAGAACTTTAGCTGCACAGACCCCTTCCCCAAAAGAAACATAAGCTTCACAGTTATTGTAAAACTGATAGGCACTGACCAGGTACCAGGCTGGTGTTAGATCAGAGTCCTTCCCTTCCAAAGCGCCTAATCCTTGGCTTCCTTGGGGAAGTGCCACCAGACTCCACATTCACCAGTTCATTCCTTAATCCTCTCAAGTCTTTTGGAATCCTGTCAGGTTTAACCACCACCATAGTGAAAACTGGGATTGCCAAATCCAGAGCCTCCAAAAACATTGAGACAGTGTGCAATGATTAAGGCCAGACATACTCAGGCCCATTTCATAAATGCTTCTTCCTTCCCTCTGAACAGCCAGCTCTCCCCAATAGCTGGCTGGGGCAGCTGTTAGACCTTAATGAGCTAATGATAGGCAATGCAAACCCACACAAGAAATACTGCATTTTAACAGCTCCTCTCCCAGCGAAGGGGTTTCACCTTTAACATTCACCTCAATTTGCTTGCTTGACAAAAGCTTCGCTGCTGAGCAAGCATATTGTTCGTATTCCCAAAGCAGCAATGAGACAAGTCCACATCCTAGCTGAAGCAATTTAAATCTTTAAATAGAGAGAAGAAACTGTTCTTGCGACACAGCTTCTTGCCTTAGAGGCTGCTGAAGTTGACACTATTTTAGCCTTTTGAGGATTCTAGTGTGTTAGGCAGGAGGAATTTGAAAATGCACAAGAAATAGTGCTAGTTTTGCTGTAAGAAAATCCTGTAATACTGAGAGCAAATTCTATACACGCAATACTGATTCTCACCTTTGTTCATCTCTGTAGGATTTGTGTCCCATGGAAGAAGAAACAGATGACAAAAAGCACTCAGTTGAAGTGGTAGAACCATCACTGGGGTAACTCACATTGCCATAGCAACGTTGCCCTCCACACTGGATATCAGCAGTTGTTCATTCTCTTCTACCTGTTTAGCAACTGAAGGATCTCCCCTTGTCACATCTGATCATGTGGTTTCTTTGGCACAAACTACTGACATTTTCATTTTCTGTGTTCTGCACCTTTAAATTTCTAAGCAGTCTTCATGCATGCAGAGCTCAGCAATCATTTGTTCTCACTTCTTAGTGCAGACTTTCACAAAGGAGACCCACACACTATGCTCTCGCCCGAAGACTTTACTTTTGTTCTTTCTTGTCGATTTAAAAATAAAGATAAATCTGACTGACGGTAACTGTTTGCTCTCCAAGTATGGCAAAAAACCACAAATACCAGCTTTTTTTCCCCCTACAGTAAAGGTCTTGTACTGACATCTGCCCCTTCAAGCAGCACTTACTATGCCCAAAAACATTACACACACACACACCCCTTCAAATATTCTATAAAACGACTGTAACATAGCATCATAACACCTGGGAAAAATCCTGAGTTAATGGCCATTCACTACTAAGCCAGCAGTGCCATGGTAATGGGCCATGAGAAAGCTGTCATTTTTTTCTGAGAGAGAGAGAAAGGAGATGGAAGAGATTTGCGTATGAATCAAAATTGCAGCCAAGATTTAAAGAAAGAGAATTTCTTTTGTCTTATTCTCTCCTGTCGCCTGTTTGGTTTCCCTGCTGGGCAGCTTTGCTCCCCTACATGGGAACTAGGAACAGCAGCAGTGTTAGTGAAACCCAGTAAGGACCTGATCCAGCTCCCATTAGAAGTCAAGGGAAACATTCCATTTTACTTCAGTGAGAGTTGGAACAGGCCCTAACATCCCAGTCTCTCAGGTATCAGCTAAGAGGTGAGTTGGGAAAGGGAACAGCTGACTTAAAAGATTCCTCCCTGCTTCAGTACTAGGTGTCACAATATCCCTACCCACTCACTCACCATATCCAGAAGCGGCATTGCATGGTCTTTGGCCATGTTGCCAGGAAAGCTAAACACAACCCAGCACACTGTGTTCTCAAATTTCCATCGATGCACAAAGGGGTGCACCCCCGGACCTTATCTAGCACCACCGTGGGGCTGCCCCAGAGATTCATGGATTCACAGGATTGAGCCAGATCTGGGAACGTCACTATACGATGTCTGGTGCAGCGCCATCAACTGTGGTCCCTTTGGCTGGTGCAACAGTCCACGGTAGACTGTATGTGTTTGTTTGATTGATGAACTCAGGAATGGATGCAGAGGAAACCTTTCAACTTGTTCTGAAATTTTACAAACTATAGCTTCAAAACTAAATGTTGATATTATTTTAGGGCCTGATCCCACAGCCTCCCATGCATAGAGGTTTCATTAACTTCACTGGGACCATCTCATACAAAAGGCCAGGAGGACCAGAGTATATTAAAGATGAAAGGCACCCTACCCTGCAGGGTGAGGAACACAAAGTGGGGAGAAAATGAAAATACTGTGTAGGACACATCGTGCTCCAGGGCTCTGATGAGAATCCACCCCTCACCCTTTGAAGACAATGACAGTCCAAATGGAACTGCGGTACTATGCCCATCACAGCCTCCACGAGCTCCACTTGCTGGGGGAGTCACACTGTCTAACCACAATGTTACCGACATCCCGCACAATTCCTTAGGGAATCTTTACCAGGGCACAGTCAAGATTGCTTGGGTGACTAACTGTGAATTTTTCCTTCTTTGAAATTTTTGGAGCATTTTCACCTTTTAATTTCATCTCTTTTTAATGTTTGCGGATCTTTATAAGGTTTGCAATAAGACTGGAGTCAGTGATAGGAACTTCCAACAGAAAAGTGCAGTATGACACTGAGTTTTGTTTCATCTGCTAACATGAAAAACCTCAGAGCTGTTTACTTCACACCAAATTAAAGCGCAGAATTCAATGCAAAAGATACTTTTTTAAAATCATGGAAATTTCCCAGAAAGACCCCTCATTATTTAATCAGATACAATGTGGCTATTACATATACATTTCCCCAGTAGATTTATTCCCCCCAAAATGGCTGGCTGGTTTTTATAGATATGAGGGTGAATAAAATAGATTCCTGTGCCCAGATGAGCAACTTCAGCCAGAGCATTTTATTCCACCTCCCTTCAAGTGAAGCCCTGGCACTACACTGGTCTACATGGCTGCTGTTCTCAGCTTAGCACATCTCCTCACTGCTCAATCTTTGGATTTTAAACTACTTCCACAAATACCAGATAACACTACAGCATTCAAGGTAGGAAAAGCCCAAGGTAGGGTCATGCTTCTTCTGGCAGTTACACCCCAGATCCAAGCAAAGGCTGGACAAGAACTGTACGGAGAAGACAGTTCATTAATGTGTTCACATCAGATGTACAGAACCCAGAATTTACATCACAAAGATCTCTCAAATATAAAACCCTGGCTAACATACTAACGCCCCAGGCAAGACATCAGGAGACCTGGTGCTTATGACTATTCCTGCCTCTTCTACAGACTTACTGTGTGACTTTGGGTAAGTGTCAGTCCCTGCGTGCCTCAGTTTCCCTACCCCCCAAAGAACTGAGAATTCAATACTTTGTCACCAGAAATTTCACAAACCCCACAACTTCTAACCAGGACTTCATTATGAACAGCAGTTTTCTTTTGCTTTGAAGGTTTCACTTTGCCCTACATCCAGGTAGCGATTTAGCGATGGGAAGAAAGGGGAGGAGCAGGATGGGAAATTGGTGTCTAATAGCCAATAGACTTCCAGTTGCAAAAATGTTTGCTGCACAGCGTTGATCTGATTGCACATCCCTTCCAATACGCACAGCCAGAGATGCATCCTGTGTTTATACTGCATCGCTGCCCCACTCATCACCAGAGCCACTACAGACTGACCCCCTGGAAGGACTAAAATGGGGGACGAGTCATTATAGAATCTCTCAGTTAATAAGGTTTTTAATTTTTATATATTGCAGCTTTGAACTGGTTGGGTTGATATAATCCAATGGCCTCATCTTGCAGCGTGTGTGTTTCACTCCCACTGAAATCCATGAGCAGTGTGAGGAAGGACTGCAGGATCAGGCAGGTTACAGATGAAAAGAACCCTGCAGGGATGGAATATGTAAGGGGTAGAAAATGCAAACCAGGTGCTCGGTCACCGCCCTCCAGAGCTTTGGAGAAAATCCCAATCAGCCACATGTGAGGGCAATGACACAGAACTCAGTTCCAGCCCTGCCAGAGTTCAGCCTATCGCAGCCTGTGTGCACGTAATGGGGCCCACTCACTATTGCAATGCACGATACCAAAGTCCTTTTTTGCAGTGGAACCAAAGACCCTCAGAGGTACCTTTCAAAGAACCACCTTAAAGTAGCACGTCACATGCATTAGTTCAAAGCCAGTGTTCATGCCAAATTAAAGTTCTGACTGCAGTGCAAATGATGCAGCTTTTATCTGGGCAATTTCCTGGAAAGGTACATCATTGCTTCATCTCCACACAAATGCTACGCGGACTGTCTCTGATACATGCACCTAGCAGATTTGCCCTGACACAATTGGACAGTTCAACAGTTGCACAGAAATCTCTATACACAGATTCCCAAGCGGAGACGTTTCAGTCAGAGGGATTCATCCCACACTCTCTCATCTCCCTTGAAGAGAAGCCATGGCACTAGCCTGCTTTGTTACATTTCTTAGCTTAGCGCATCTCCTCAGCAGTATGCCCCTGCAATGTGAACTCCTGCTTCCACAAATCCCAGACAACACTACAGCATCCAAGGTAAGAAAAGCCCTGCAGTGGGTTTTACTTCTTCTGGCGATTACACTCCAATTCCATGCAATGACCAGGAAGGAACTAGGCAGTGGGGACCATCCACAAAGATATTTGGGTCTTATGTTACAGGGTGAAGCGCACACAGTTTACATCACAATATAATACTCTCTCATATATAAAACCCAAGATAAAAAGATTAAAGTACAGGATTAGGAATCAGGAAACCTGGATTCTCTTCTTGTCTCTACAACAAACTAATCTATGCATCTTCTATGCCTCAGTTTCCCCATTTGTAAAACGTGGAGAATACTTCCCTACCTAGCAAACATTGAATTCAAATACATTTGCCACCAAAATATAACACTACTGTAAGCACTTAAGTAATATATTATGTCACTATATAAATAGCAAATATTAGGTGGTAGTAGACCTGATGGAAAATGGGAAAGAATCCATACATGTTGTGACATATTCATAAATATTTTCAGTCCCGTTGCATTTTGTAATAGCCCCGTTCTCTTTCCCCCCCCCCCCAAATTCCCCTGGGATTATATTTCAAAATCAGAATTTCAAACTTGAAAAGTTTCCAAAATAAATTAAAGTTTTAATGCAAAACAAATCCCACAATGTGACTTCACTGACCATTTAAAAGTGACCGAAGGGTGAAAGGGAAAAAAAAAACAGAAACCAAAAGTCACCTTAGAAAAATCAACATATTCAAAATTTTTATCCACCATAAAGAATGCTGTTTCTTTCTCTCTTTTGGCTATTCTTGCTAGTTTTAGTGAGAGAACTTGACAGGGGCAAAACGCAGTACAGCAGAATGTGAGAGCAAGACTTGTCACTGTAAAGACAAGGCATTCATTTTCCCTCTTGGAACTCCATAAGAGTCTCTTATTCTATTCTCCTCTCCTGCCCACTTTATCTTCACAGCTGCTGGGGAAATGGTTCTACATAGCTGGTGCTTCACAGTTCCCCTTTCACCTGCTGGAAATGGTGCTGATAGATAATGGTTATCTTGATGTGAACCCTACTGAACAGGAGCAGGAGTTACTCATCAACCAGCATGTCACAGTGTAAGACTCTTCAATGCCTCCTCTTCTTCCCTTTGTCCATCTGTGCACCTATCTTATTTTTATACCATAATATCCCCCTTACCCCATAGACTTTTCAGCACAAGGTTTTAATTAGCATCACCTGAACAAGGGAACGTTTGTTAAAAGTTTCTCTATTAATTTTTTTCCCCAATGATTTGTATGTCTCTCTGTCTCCCCTCACTAGTTCATGTCTGACTAAGCCTCCTACTAACAACGCTACAAGAGTTTAATTTAGTCCCACCATCCTATTATTATTTGAGGGAAGTTATATGGCCTGTGTTACACAGCAAGTCAAACTAGATGATCACACTGGTCCCTTCTAGCTTTGGAATCGATTGGTTTGGGGGTTTTTCTTTCCCTTGTTTTTTTTTTTTTTTTTTTTTTTTTTTTGACCTCTCCCATGGTCCTTGCAGCCAGGTTAGATTCTTTCTTGCTCTCCTAATCAGTCTCTCTCTAGGTACCCTGCATCCATATTAATGTACCAGACTGTCCCCTGCAACACAAAGGCTGCCTGCTTATGTTGTATATGCCAGACCATGAACGTTCATGCACCGTGAAAACTTACCTACGAGCATTGGGCTGTACCACGAGCCATGCATTGCAACCCCATCTCTGCCTTGCTCTGTCGCGGCCTTTGCAGATTGAATCCCTCCTCTCCAACCATCAGGTTCTATCGTGGTCCTGGCAGGACCTCTTCAGGTTTGCCCAGCCCTCCTCAGTTACTTGTGCTCACTCTGACCTGTAGATAGATAGAGGCCATCAGTCTGGCACTAAACTCTCTTCTGTTTCACATATGAGATGGAAGAAGCTGGGCATATCCTGAATTCCCTGCAGTATTTATACTTTATATAAGCGTACCAATGTACCGCACAATACACCAGTGTATGTAATACACACAGACACTAGGTGCTATGTGAAGGTATGTAGCTCCCATCAATTTATATAAGTACCTTCCTGGGGAGAAAATACTAGGCACTAAAGGAATCTTTAATCTATCAGAGAAGGGCATAACAAGAACCAGTGGCTGGAAGTCAAAGCCAGGAAATTTAATTTAGTAATAAGCCCCTCCACTCCCCCCCACCCTTTTTTTTTTTTTTTTTTTTTTTTTTTTTTTAAGAAAGTGAACAAACTACCAAGGGAAGTGGTGGATGCCCCATATCTTGATGTCTTCATGTCAAGACTGGACACCTATCTAAAAAATATACTTTTGTCAAACAAGTTACCAGGCTCAATGCAGGGGTAACTGGGTGAAATTGTATGACTTGTGTTATACAGGAGGTAAGGCTAGGCAATCTAATTATGGTGCCTTCTGACCTTAAAAACTACTCTCTCTCGACTCTAATGGTAGAATTTGCCTCCAAGTGTCTCAAGACCCTCAACTCTCTAATTATAGCCTGTTCACCCTCTCTCTTTTTAGTGGGGACAAATGTCTTTCAAACAACTCAACTTACCTTGAAGTCTCTATCAATAATGCCACCCTGATCAAGTATGGTAAGAATCTGATGCCAAGAGGGAAGCGGAGCACACAGAGGCATCATTATCTAAACATAGAGGAGGGCAAGTGGATGGGGGAGAGGGGTCAGGAGTTTGTATATTAGTTTCTCGGCTGCATCTCATTTCCCATTGCACATTTGAAGCCTCAGTACAGGGAGGAATCAGGTGACCGAACCCACCGAGAACTTGGGGGACAGATTCCCCTTTGGAATGATCCCCTCCTCATTGGGGCAGTTCTTTGCACCATTCTCAGAGAGATAAGATAGTAGTCAGAGAGCCATGCACAACCATTTATGGCTGAACACACCAAGGAATCGTGAGCCAGCTGCATACATCCATGTTAGGATGAGAGCCAGGCATCTTTGGCTCCTTAAAATCCCAGGCCATTATCTAAAAGAAGACCAAAAAACACTAAAGGCCTACTGCAACTTGTATTGAAATCAATGGGAGATTTTCTCCCACTGACTGCTGGGACTTGGACTGGGCCCTACAGCAGAAGCTACACCAGGATAGGACTTTTCTACACGTGATCAGATCCCTGAGCAGATGGTAGCAAAAGATATATTCATCTATAACCAGACCAATAAACTCATTGTCCAATATCAGCAATTCTTGCAGGTTTATACCAGGTCTTGTTACACAGAATTGGGTCGAATTTAATATTCTTACTGCCCACTCCTAACTCCCGATTGTGTTCTCGCGAAGCCAAGAACCAGCGCACCATGGGGAAGCTTATGAACAGCAGTTCCGAAGAAATTTTCCTCATTCAATACCAGATGCATAAGGAGAAGAACTACGCAGGATTGTATCTTTATGGTATGCAAACCCCATTATAAAATAACTTGAAGCGGTGATCAGAGGGTATGAAGAAGCTTCACTCCCATATAATAAAACTACATCAGAATTTTCAGTGTTGCCAGCTTTCATGATATTTGGTGGTTTTCTTGAAGCCCCAGCTCCTGGAGTTACAGGAATACATAAAAATTGCAGCTTTCATTTAAAAAAAAGTTTTTAGCCATCATAGTTGCAAAGAAAAGCTTGAAAATATGACCCAAGTGCACCCTGCAGGTTCAAAAACCAGAATGCCAATAAAAAACTCAAAATGTATTGGTTTTGTAAAAGCATGGGATTGTAAGTCAATTTCATGATCTTAAGTGGCCTAATTCATTATTTTTTCACACTTGGGGTTGGCAATACTGGAACTTATAAAGCCCCCTCACCAACTAGATCACTCTACCACTCCACGAGGTAGAACTTCTCTTTACTCCTTCTGGCTCAGAAGCAACTACATAAGGGAAAAAGTCCCAGCACTTTCCAAAGAGTGCCTCACTCCTCCAGAGCAGTCAGAGAACTGCCTACAGGGGCGGCTCTATGTATTTTGCCGCCCCAAGCATGGCAGGCAGGTGGCTTTCGGCGGCGTGTCTGCTGGAGGTCCGCTGGTAATGCGGATTCAGCGACATGCCTGTGGGAGGTCTGCCAGTCCCGCACCTTCGGCATCCCCGCTGCTGAATTACCGCCGAAACCGCGGGACTGGAAGACCTCCCACAGGCATGCCACTGAAGGCAGCCTGACTGCTGCTCTCACGGCGACCGGCAGGCCGCCCCCCACAGCTTGCTGCCCCAGGTACGCGCTTGGAGCCGCCCCTGACTGCCTAAGAACCTTTTTATAATATATATCCCTCAGCAGATCACAGGGAACTCGCAAGCACAGACAATAATGGCAGTCCCAACCACCACTTACAGTGGGTGCCTTTATAATTCACAGAAGTGACACTGGAGAACAAGTGAAGGATACGGGGCATTAGAGAGCAATGCCCAAGCGTAATCTGGTGCTTGGACCAGCACTGGGGCTGTCACTCAGGAGCGCCTTAGTTGACTGCGTTCAGGAAGGGAAGGGAAGGGTTGAGCCGAGCACCGTGGAACATTCTGGGCACCTCAGCAGTGCTGGCACAAGATGGCCCTCTGCTGGGTGCCAGTGACCTAGAACTTTTACGTTAGGAGACGTCCTGTCAGCCCACGGGATGAACAAATGGAACCCATAGCCTGGGGCTCTTTAGTGTACCGTGGGTTTCCTTGGGCTACAAATACTGATTTGGGGTACCGATCCTAAAGCAAAAATGTGCAGCTAGGATGCCATTTTCTCCCACCACATTGTGTACACCAAAAGCTGTTTAGAAGTGAACTCCACTTACCTCAAATCCTATCGCTTGGGGTGAGAAGAGATGCCATGCTATCCAGGGCCGGCTCCAGGGTTTTTGCCACCCCAAGCGGCAGGAAAAAAAAAAAAAAGCCGCCGCAATCAACGGCACTTCGGCGGCAGCTCCACCGTGCTGCTTTCTTCTTCGGCGGCGGGTCCTTCCCTCCAAGAGGGACCGAGGGACCCACCACCGAATTGCCGCCAAAGAGCCGGACGTGCCGCCCCTTCCCCTTGGCCGCCCCAAGCACCTGCTTGCTGAGCTGGTGCCTGGAGCCGGCCCTGATGCTATCCCTCTCCATCTCCTTCCATTTCCCTTCCTGTCCCTCCCACATTCTCCCTCCATGCTGTCTCCATCTTCTATCCCATTCTCATTCTTATATTGACCTCCCCTCTCTCAGTTTCCCTCCTTCTGGCTCCCCCACCTGTGTCCCTCCCACACACTCTCTCTCTCTCTGCACCCTCTCCTCAGTTTCTTGCCACCTCTTGCCCCTCTCCAGCCCCTTCAGACTCCTGCCCACTTGCCCAATCCTAGATCCCGTAGTGTGGCCATCTTCCTAGTGTGCAGCCCTGCGTCAATCTCAGTGAAAATGATAAGATATGGTAACAATCTTGACTAAGGGCAGCCTCAGTTCCACATACAGAAACTAAAGAGGAATGGCAGCCATCTTGACTGAGAGAATCCTATGGCCTCCATCCCATTGAGAGTAATGGAAGATGGCAGCCAAATCACCACAAGGGCAATATTCACAAGAAACAAATACCAAATATCATAAGAGTTGGACACTCTGTGCTCCCCTAACAGAGTGGGCCATCACTAGCCACTGAAGCCAGCCTCTCCAGTCCTGCCTGGCTCCTTTTCTGCTGGGGTGGTTTGGGGGGATGGGAGGGACGGGCTGAAGAACCACTGCCTAGAGTCCGCTGCTGAGATGGTGCCTGTGTTCTCAATCCTGCCTGAGGGAGTGGGGCTCAGGGCTGACTGAGCTGTGAGAGGGGAAACTGCAATCTAGTGCTCACAGAGCCAGCCAAGCACCCTGACAAAGGGGGCGGGGAGGATGGAACAGGTGGGACAGGCCCTTCACCCCAAGCCTTCTCTCTGTAGCTGGCAGGGGAGGGAGGCACCTCAGAAGGAGAAGCAGTGCTGAGGGGAAAAAACTCACCCAGAGCTTATGCAACCCCAGGACATGACTGGGATTCAGTCCAGCAATTTACTAAGCCAAGTCGTCAGAAATCTGGGAGCGTGTGTGTTGGCCTTTCCCCTCAGGAAAGCTCTGTAGTAGGGAGGGCCAGGTGAGCCACCTGCCTGCCTCCATGGAGGGGGAATGAAATCGCCAGGGACCAGCGAGGACAGGGCTACCCCAGCTGGTAGGTCTGAGTCGGGTCGCATGACAAGCAGGGTGAAGTGCCCATTGTTATGGTCAGGGCCGCCCAGAGGATTCAGGGGGCCTGGGGCAAAGCGGGGAAGCAGACATAAAAAAAGGCACCACCTGCTGCGGCGCTTGTACTCACCGGGCGGCGCTCCGAGTATGCGGCAGCAGCGGCGGGTCCTTCACTCGCTCCGCGTCTTTGGCAGCGCTGAAGGACCCGCTGCCAAAATGCCGCCGAAGACCCGGAGCGACTGAGGGGCCCCATGCCGCCGAAATCCCGGACCGCCGCCAGGTGAGTAGAAATTAAAAAGGTGCCTCTAGCCAGGAAAGTGATTCTCGGCCAGGGCTCGCGGGGCCCGGGCAAATTGCACCAATTACCACCCCCCCCTCGGCGGCCCTGGTTATGGTTCTGTGTCCCTCAGGACCATGAAGAATGGGCAGCAGATAAAGTATTTCACAACAGACAGAACCCCCACTGCGCCAGCCAAGGGGGAGGGGGGACACCACATGCCCAAGCTGAGGAGAAAAGTGGGAGTTGTTCTTCCCACTCTCCCGCGCTTGAGCATCCAAGAATGGGATTACACTCAGCAAGTAAGTAAGTGTCATGCCCCTCTGAGCTGCATTCCGGCTCTCCAGCCATATTAGCCCAAATGAGGCTCTGATGGTGGGTTTAAGTAGCTTTGGAAGTTCACTTCTGATTCACTGCTCAGCAAGTAGAGCACCGGTGACAGAAGAGCTGTAGATAAAGAGTTCTAGGCTAAATGTGGGAAGCACACATTTTAACAAAGGGATTATTAGGTGCCTTGTAAAACTGATATTTCTATAAAACCATCTTAATTGAAATTACATTTTATAAGCACAAAACATCAGAGGATTCATTTGCCAGTAAATATATACCACACAGCTCTGGTGCATTGAAGCAATTATGTATTAAGCATTATGCCCTGTTAATCAGGAAACCCAAGATGAGCATGTACTGACTAATGTATGACAGCCCTCCATACACACCAAAAGGTCATCATCGGCATGGTTTGGACTTCAGATGTTCTGCACCACAGCACTGACCTCTACTACACAAGCTAAAGGAGCACCACCATTGGCTATCAGCAATAGTATACTATTATCCTTTATATGAACCAGCCATTAGAGAAGTGCAACTTTACAAGTATGTTATAAATACATACCCTGTGGGGGTTAACAGTCACAGCACAGATAAAGTGACATGAATAGAGAGGAGAGAGAATCTCTTACTAGGACAACCTGGTTAAGTGTGTCAAACAGAGAGAATGAAGAAACAGGGAGGATAGGTAAGGAACATGGAAATTATATGCCTAAACTAATTATATTAATCAAGCGCCTACTAAACTGCTCTCTAATATTTAATGCTGCAATTTCTTCCTTTTAAAAACAGCCCGGAACCAAAACATGAGTAAAACTCAGTTGAAGGAATTCAGAGACCATGCTAAATGTCTGGGTCTTCGTGAAGAGGAAATAATTTATGCACCATGGCAGAAGGTAAAGTTCTCATTATGGATCAGTAAAATATCCTTGGCCCCATCTTCAGTGCCACACAACAATATTCAGAGGGGTATCGTGTTAGTCTGTATCCACAAAGACAACGAGGAGTCCGGTGGCACCTTAAAGACTAACAGATTTATTTGGGCATAAGCTTTCGTGGGTAAAAAAACCCACTTCTTCAGATGCAACAATATTGTAACCCTCAGGAGCTGGGAGGGAACAAAAGGGGCCAGCCTCAGCTACAAGGAGTTTTATAAAAAATGAATAAATAGTCTTAGATCACCGCAATGTATAGTCCAGGGGAAAACTTCCAAAGCACCCAAGTCCCATTTTCAAAAGTGACCTAGGCACTTAAGAGCTTAAATGTCCTTGTAAAATCAATGGGATTTAGACTCTTAAGTGTCTAAATCACTTTTGAAAATGGGACTTGGGTGCTTCTGAAAGTTTTACTCCCAGAAAACAAATCTTCGTGTGATGGACATGCATATTCACAGAACAATGCACCAAAAATGTGTGGTTTGTAAAGATCATGAACCTGATCACCACCTCCCCCCTCTCAGAACAGGAATTAAGTACAGGACTTAAATACAAAAAGAATATACCCACAGACCCACACTTCCATTATCTGTGATATCTTACATTTCTATAGTATCATTCATGTCAGAATAATTTATAAGCTACACGTTCAAGGAACAATTCACTTATCACTAAAATGCAGCCATCTGTGGGGAGGAACATGGCAACTGCTAACAGCACACAGCTATACCACACAACAGTTTAGAACAGGGTTTCTCAACCCATGAGTCAGAACCCAAAATTGGGTCACCAGAATGTTTTAAAGGGTCACATGGCAGCTCCTGTCCTACAGGGTTGGCTGGGCTCGACTCCCTGCTCCAGGCACTGCAACCTCTGGGGTCCCAGCACCACTCAGGTTCGGACAAGGAGTCTGGGTAGGCCACATTTAAGTGAGTGGCACTGCAACCCCATGAGGCAGGTCACAAGTCCACTCACAAATTTGTTCCAGTCAGGAGGGATCAAACCTAAGCAGCACTGTAAGCCCAGAGGTTGCAATACCCAAAGTGGAGAGCCAAGTCCAGCCAGCCCCACGGCACAGGAGCTGCCACTGTGCGGTGAATGCCAGGCAGGACCCCACCCCACCCAGGGACAGGATCCGACCAAAACCACCCCAGGGCAGGAACGTAACCAGGATGGGACAAGCGGGGCAGCCATCCAAGGTACAAAACCACGAGGGCAGCTCTGTCAGGCCAGCCCTGCATGGCAGGGCTCGGAGGGAGCGCCACTTCCACCTGACTCTCCTCAGCAGGCCACCCAGCCTGTCGGGGGAGGGAAATAACCTGAAAAAAAAAATCCAGGTGCTTGCTCACCCCGGGTCCTAAAATGCCTAGTTATGGCTCGGTCCCAGGGCCTCCACCCCCAGACTATTTATTGGGTCACAATAGGCCATAAACATTTACAAATGCACCCTGAGCCCCCAAAATTTGAAAACCCCAGGTTTAGGACATAACAGGAAATGAAGAATGCCAAAGCTAGCTGACCCTACAGGATTTAGGGCTAATTTAGCCAGAAAAAGTTATTCAGTCCAGAATTTAGCTAAAAGCGACAGATCTCTCTCTGGATCAGGCAGAAAGCGTCAGCTGAAAGCAGGGCCGCCGAGAGCGGGTTTGGGCCCTGGTGAAAAAAAAATATTTTCGGGCCCTCCAGCAAGGACAGACCGGCTAAACAGGGCCACCGAGAGGGGGGGAAGCTGTGGAAGCTGAGCCCCCTTCCGGACCGCCAGGCCCCGGTAATTTGTACCTGCTTTCCCCCCTCCTCTCATCAGCCCTGGCTGAAAGCTCTTCAACAGCACATCATCCACCCTCCTGCCCCCATTTGTATTCCAAAGCATTCCTTCAGTACAGACTCCAAAGGAAGAGCACTCCCTGTCCCTACTGCATGACCAGCCCCACTTCCAATAGAAGTTTGGGTTTTTCTAGGTCTCCCACCCAAGAAATAGCTCAAGGGTGCTGGAATTTGAAAGATTTGATAAGAACATAGCTCAAGACAGTAGAGCCAGACCCTTTTCCTGTTTCAGTTAATATACACACCTGGTTCAGAGGCTTATGTCCGAACAACTAAGGTCTCTAGGTAATTTTATAGTCCTGGCAGGCATACATTCTTTTCCGGACAAAATGGTGGTGCAGGGATAACTCTTACCATAGATGATCAGGTGCCATCTCCTCTGCTTCTTCAGGAATGTCTGTTCCTAATTAGTACCTGAAACCAGCTTCAGGTGGTCTCATTAGGCAGCTCACCACTTAGAGGTTAATAGAGAAAACCTAGTCCCAGAGAGAATCTGAGTACTTCCACACCAGAGTAACAGAGGAATTTCTCATGGGGAATCTCCCACACTTTCATATGACAATTAAGGTCAAAGGAAAACAAACTACTGAAAGTAAAGCTTTGAAACAATTGCCACTACTATATTGAACAAAATTCTAGAAAGAACAGTCAGACAACCTGAAGCCTGTCTAGATTTGCTCCTTCTTTCCCCTTTGAGCAGCCAGCTCTCCCTATAAGCCAATTTGCAATCACCTGTGGAGGTAGCTACTTGTTCCCAACAAGCTAATTATGGGTTGCTGCAAACTTAAAGTGACAATCCTACATTTGGACCAAATTTAAGTTCTGGTAAAAATCAGAAGTTTTAGAAAAAACAATAGGAATAGTCCAGGTCAGTCTTGTTCTTTCAAAGTTCTGATGAACACAGGTGCTTTCAAATAAAGAAAGATTCCCCTGTAAAGTCAGACCCAAAACCTTTGCAGCCCTAAGAATTTAAAAGGGGAAGTGACTATACCAAAACGAGGACTGACTTCTTTGATTTTTCTTGGCCAGGCTGAAAGAAATGCAAGTGAGCAGAGCAGAAGTAGTGACAAGCAAAACACATTTTAAAATGTTACATTTTCAATCTAGGGCATCAATATTAACATTGTTAAAGAAATGTGTTGACAGAGGATTTAACTTCAGTACCTCTTAAGAGTACAACTTTTTACATAATTCCTTGAGCTTCTAAAAAGGATTTCACCCATTTTAATTTATCTAGTTGTTTTCCCATACTCACTTTAGGGCATGCTTAATGTACAGGTCACAGGGTAGCATTACTGTTGTTACATATAGTTCCTACTTTATATTACAGACTTAGAAGAACTGTTAGCTGCAGTTCTTATCCCACCCAGAAAAAAAAAAAAAAAAAGTTGTATGATCATAGATCAGCAGAATCCAGGGAATGGCGTAGGAGAGGTTACAGCTATAGTAACAGTATTAACCCTGGGTAAAGCATACAATTAACACAGGCCCAGTTTCTCCCAACAAGGTGACTTAGTTCCTTTGGGGGGCTAATTTATTGCTGAGCAAAAAACAAAGAAAAGGAAGTGATTGCTCTAGAGAATTCTCTCCTGTAGGTTCCATACTGACATCAATTGTATTTGCTGCATGTTTTTCTCAGAAGGAGCTATGCCAAATGTAAGAAAACAAAAACAATTCCCCAGGCAAGGAGACCCCAGCTCCAGTACTAGGATAACTCTGAAGCTAGCACAGCTGGACATCAGCAACTGACCACTTAACCTCTGCAGCAAATAAAAGTTTTCCTTATTAGTTCTGCTGTGTATTGTTGATGCAACATCAACCAGGGGAGTTGTTCTACTAGATAGGTAGATCGGGGTTTAGTGAGGAGAGATCACAGCTAGTTTTGATTTGCCTAGTTATTTGCAAACAGACAGTTAATAGGCCAACTTTCCACATGCTGGACAAATGGCAGTAACCATGGTTGCAAACCAGCATGAAACTTGGACATTTCTTCTCTGCTGGCTCAAAGCACTGAGTTTTACACAGGTGGTTCAACAGCACCAAATGGGAAACAGAGAGCAGTTTTAACATTCGGTTCTCCACTATGGAAACATATTGATACTACTCTGAAACTCAATGTTGTGAAAACCAGAAGAGGGCACTCCTGTACTACTAAAAGTTACTGTACCAATAAGTGCTGGAAGGCACAGCTGATGTAATACACGGGGAAAAGCCTCATTTCTGTTTTCCTTTAAAACAGCTGGATAGCATACATCAGGCTGAAGTGTAAAATTGAAGCTTACCTAGTCACAAACTTGGCTACCAGAATTAGTTATCTGTTCCTATGAGGAAAATTCCTTTCTAAAACTCGTAGATGTGAATTAGAATCCCAGCTCCAAAGGATGTTTGCCTATTTCAAGGGTGAGGGAAACTGGCTGATCACTAAGCTAGCAAAAACAATGACCATGTCAGATCTCTAGGAGCCTACACCAGTGGGGGTTCCATCACTCAAAAATGGAATTGTTTCGATAGGCGGGATGTCATGAGCAGCCTGAATTCCAGTAATTCCAGCATACCAAAACCAGAAATGATCAAATGGTGTCCTATCTGTAGAGCACTTTATTACAGGCTTTCCCAGAGAACCCCTGGGTGGCCTTACATGAGCAGCTCACATCAGTTCATTAATGTAATGTCACAGCCCTATGAGGTGGGGAAGTTTTATTGTTCTTGAGCGAACTAAAATGTACAGATTAAGTGACTCACCCTGGGGTGACTCACTTGTGACAAAGCCAGGAATGGAATTCAGATTGCCTTAGTTCCAGTCCAGTGCTTAAACTAACCTTCCTCCTCTTTGAGATGAAACAGATCATAAGAAATGCAAGGAAGAGGTGGAGTAGAAAGCAAATCCCCTTTCCCCAGAGCTAATCCCTCCTAGTTCTAGATTGGTAGGTATTTCATGAGCACTGCAATTTCAATCAGTTTTGTTCCTTCATTTCTCTCAATAGGGGAGAGGAAGAATAGGTGTCATGAGTGGTTCCTATAGTGAAAATGGAATTGTAGAGGTTTACCATCTCTCAGATGTGCCCCTCATGATCTCAGGGACCAGGGCCAGCCCCACAATTAAAAACACACCTCTACCAGACAGGGACAGGCTGGCTTAGCACCATGCCCCAAAAGGTCAGTCTGGCTCTTGAGTGCCCAACAGGAGACCATTAACTCAGTAACACCCTCCACTGATAATTGCCACCAGCCTTTAGACTACAGGATCCAATCTAGGGAATGCTAACTCAAGTGATCCCGCTGATTGCAACTGCAAAAGGTAGTTTCTCAAATACTTAGGATACAACCTTGTTAAGGTTTTACAAATGAATAGAAATTCCTTGAACATCTGGAAGTACATAGGGAGCCAGTGTGGTCCTTGGAGGACTAGTGTAAAATGGTCCCCATGGTTAATTTCACTAAGCAAGGGGGTGGCTATGTTCTGCACTAGCTACTGTACTTGAATAGTCTGCCAGGGTATGCACATAGAGCACTTCATTGTTAATGGGCACTGTAAAAAGCACATCAGGACAATGCCCTTTAAAACCCAAGTGCCAATACCTCGAGGGTGCAGTCAGACTAAATAAAAGGAACTACAGATCCTCTATGCAGAAAAACGATCCAGCTATCGACCAGAATGAGAACAGAGATTCACCAGCACCCACCGCACAGACAATAGGTTGGTAATGGGATATGCTTGACTCATTCTCATTGCCACAGTAAACATTTAGTTCTGGTTATACTCAGGTGTTCCCTTGAATTGGGATTCAAAAGGGGATTCTGCTCTGACAGTCTTGCTGTCAATTACCCTCAGTGAAGAAAAGGGGTTATAGGAAAAAACTGGCCCCACAGTCACTTGCACAGCACCAGTGATGCACACTCAGAGAAACGCAGACACATGGTAGCTTTGATAGACCTTTATTAGCAGACTGTTCCCTCCACGAGGAATCTCATTGGTTAGATTTGTGTTCTGACAACTTCCAGTTACAGCTACAAAGACAGTCACATTTTGCATTGATTTTTGTATTCGGAATATTCCCATTAGGCCACACTGGTAGGAAGGAGCCACTGCAGAATTAACAGTTGGTCTCAAAAGGGGAGGTGAAAAAAAATCATATCACTAATCCAGGTACAAAGTTAGATTTCCATCTGGCAAGAACAGACAGCAAGGAGAGTACCTAAAGACTGAAGGTTCTCCATACTGCCAAAGCCTGTCACACCCGGAGCAGCTGCCAGGAGTGCCTAACGAAGCCCTTCCCGTTCCCACAAAACTTCTCCATAGTGCACGTGTGTGTGAGGAGCACTGGGACTCAGCAGCAGGTCTGCCCACTCCCCTTCAAACAGAACTGCAGCAGCTTGTGTCCAAGTGCAAGTTTCCTTCCACATTTCTGGAAACTGGCAACTTTTGTCTTATTTTTAAATCCCTGAGATTTTTTACCACAAAAATTCCAAATCGACCCTCTCTCAATTAGCCGTTGAGACATCAACATACACAGACCTTTCATTTCCCCAGCTTGAGCCATCCACAGGAAATCCTGTCTCACACACACACATGCAAGGCGATTCCAGAGCAAGGCAAGCCTCAAAATGCACCATTCCACGTCCCTTGTCCCAGTGGACTGTTTCCTAGCTAATCAGTTCCCCTCCCTTCTATGGCTTATTGCTACAGAGAATTTCTCTTGACTGACTGAGGCCCTCCAATAACCAGCCCAGATATAGAAAGAGCAGCTCAAGCTTTAGGGGAAGAGAACACTAGTGACCTCAGTGTCTTCCCCTGCTGCTGAGCTGTGTGATGGTAAAGGTGCAAATGGGTAAGAAAATAATACAGAACTTTAAATAGGAGAAATACAAGGACAGTAACAATATTTAAACAAGTCTATAAAAATAGTTTACATAACTCTGTTCAAATAAATACAAAATAAATAGGATTTAAGCAGTATGACATGAGTGGAATGTGACACTGGTCCATTTTGCCCCAAATCAAAAGTTGGAGGAGGATCTCCTGGGCCCCAGAAGCCTGATCCTATAGACTGAAGTAGCCCATAATACAGTCAGAGAAATGTTAAAGCCATTCCCTTCCCCCTATGAAAAGCACCCTCTGGGAGAAAACACAAGCAGTCATCTTCAAACCCCTGACGAACCCGACTACCTCCCAATGTCAGCTAACATCCCTTCCCACAACATTACTCCTAGCCTGGGGATTCCTTATCCCTCAAATGCAACCCTAACTCCAAGTCTACAAAGAGATCTAAAGAGGGATAAATAGTAGCTTAGCTGTAGGGTTTGGAAAGGGTCAGTTGTCCCCCCTTGGCACCGAGCAGAACCTTGTTCAGAGTACCAAGCAGGCTGCAGAGCCTTCTCCCATGCTGTGCCAGGAGCCCAGCTACAGAGATGGACAAGAGTAGCAGAGTACGGTCAGTTATTCAGTGAAGCCGTGCATCGAGGCAACAGTCCATTCAGGGCTCTCTAGCCTTCCCCTTTCCAAACCTCTGCTGGGCATGAATGACAAACCCATCTAGCATGCAGCAATGCAGGCGTGCAGGCTTTAGTCTGCTGCTTCTGTTAGTAAGTGCATCTTGTTAGCATGTTTATGAGAGAGACTTGCTCTGACCTATAAAAATAAATAATCCTAATTCTCCACCAGGCTGGCCTAAGTAACCTTCAGCCTGAGTAGAAGAACCACTGCTCACCAGCCCCCAAAACTGGTCCAGTTTAAAGTTTCGTTTCGTGTCAGAGTCTCGGAAGCAGAACATGAATGTCTCCTACCGAAAGAAATACATGTAAACATAATAAATAAGTCTGTGGTGGCAGCACCAACACAAAGTTTGTACAATTTTAAACAGGTAGGAGGTTAAACTGAATGGAAAAAAGCTCCTTCAGCATTTCAAAAGTTGCTACATATCTCCAGGCCAGCAGCTCTGTTTCTACATGTAAGATCCCCGCTCTACTAGGCTGCTGGAAACTGGCCTCAAACTTGCAGCTTGAGACACAACCAGGAGTTGATCCCCTGGTCTCCCAATTGGTCTCCTGTATGCTTGAAGGACCACTTGATGGTTTAAGCAGAGCTCTTGAGTAGCAAGATGGCAAAGGACACCAAATCCTCCACATCCTGACTCACACCCAACTGGATTCTCACAGCTTTGCTTAGTCAGCTTAGTGTCGACACATTCACAGAATGAGAGATGGCTATACACCCCAGGATCACAGCCCAAGATTTCAGAGTTCAGAATCCTTGGTGTCTCCTGGTCACCGTGACTGCACCCCCAGGGTCATCTTCAAGTTCTCATAAACCACGTAGCTGATGCTTACGGCTGGGATCACTTTCATGAAGTTTGGGGCCAGACCCCGATAGAGGCCAAATGCTCCCTCTGTCTTTAGAATGTGTTTGAAGAGTCCCCTCATTGTCACCTCTGGAGCTCCCTCCACTGAAGCTACAACAGAAACACAAGAAATAGTAGAGCATGGATTAAGGTATGTTGTAAGAAAATGCCCATCTCAAAGGCATGTGTTAGATTTGTTTATTGCACTCATACGAGCAGAGACTCTTGAGCTACACTGACCATATAGTTACATGAGTGTGAGAGATTAGGCAGCAGAATGAGGCCATGCCACGTATGCCTGCCATTTCCACACACACCAGCTCATGGGCTGACTAGAGCACACAAGTAAAGAGAATGAAAAAATGGCTTGGTTAGAGGCTCTGGGTCCAACTGCCAAGAATGGCACAAAGTTCACATCGTTCTTGATCCTTGGCCTACAGATATCCCAGAGTTCAGCTGCACAGAAAAATTAAAATATGCCTTAATTTTGCAAGACCTTCCAGTCCTCCACTGATACACACAGTGAGTTCCATACTCACTGCACACATAGCAGCAGTCCAGACTCTCCTCTGGAATTTCAGAACAGTTCTTACCTTGAGCCTGCATGCGTGTTCTCACAAGAGCCAGGGGATAACTGGCCAGCTGCCCACAGGTGCTGGAGATGGTGCCACAAGCCAGGAGAACAAACACTCCGGGGTCAGCACTGTTCACAGCATAGCGTTGTAACCAGGTATTTTTTAATGTCTAGAAGAAATAGGTCAGGTGTTAGCTGAGAAGGACAGGCCATGGAGCATCAAGAGACTGGCCCACACAAGGAGAGAAGCTGGGGTTGGAGGCTTGTGGAGATCTATGCAAAGTCAACTAGAAATAACTGCAGAAGACAAGATCCTAGCTTGTCAGATTTTCTTGAGCAGCTGCTGCTGCCACCACTGTAGCATCTGTGAAAGACACTACTTAGCAGCTTTGCTGCAGCGACTCCCTCATCCAAAGGGCAGGGCCATAGATTGCCACAAGGCTTGTGCTGGAATCACCCCTAGGCCATTTGTGTTAATCTCAAGGGGCATGTGCAGAATTTAACCAGGAAGGTTTTATACGCCTACATTAGCGACATGCACGACTTCTCCCTGCTTGTCCCGAAAGTGAGATATCCCAGCCCCACAGAAGCCAGGCAGGCGCCGTACCTCATAGACTGCCAGGTCAATACCAGCGTATGGAATGATTCCTAGCATGTTGGGGATGTAGCCTTTGTAGAAGGCAGCCATTCCTTCCTTGGAGAGGATGTTCTTGGCGCAGTCCAGCATGCCTGAATACTGTCCTGTCTTCCGCAAGGCCATTCGGGTCTTCAGAACCTAACACGGCACAAAAGCATGCACTCTGAATGCCAACAGCAGCACTGGGAGCAGGAACAGGTCACAGTAATCCCATGAAGGGAGCACATCACAGGGAGTGTCAGCAACTCCATTTCATGCATTATTAGAGCCCCGTTACTAGACAATGCCCTTGGACATCCAGTACAAAAGCTGCCTCTAGCACCCAACACAATTCGCCTCACAGCTAGCATTCAGCTCACATTACCACACTTCAATTTCTCCACCTAATGACTCCCCATCCCCTCCCCTATGTCATGGAGTAGGATGCCAGCCGCCAGCCTCACCTCCATTGGGTAGATGCTGCTCTGAGCAATGACCCCTGCCAGAGAACCAGCCACTAGCCGCTCATGAATTCCCAGCATTTCCTGGTCAGTGCCAATGAACCGTTTGATCTGTAAAAACAAAGAAATATTATAATAGAGGGGGGCTTCTCACAGTGAAGACAGTTTGACTGACTGGACCACATAACACCTTTCCTCCTCAGCATGGGCCACAAGCTACCTCTCTTTTCACTTGCTGGGTCTGCCACAGGCTGGAGAGGGAAGTGTGAACACCACCTCTGTTTCAGCCATGCACTCCATCACTTCACTGTGACTTCATGCTGCCCATTTCTCCAGCTCTGCCAGGGGGTGAGGTGTGAGAGGCACCGTTCCCACCGTTGGAGAGAGGTGCTTGCCAGGCATGGGCATAAAGCTCATACCCTCAGCCTGCCCTCAGTCTTCCTAGAGGCACCATACATTTATACCCTGACTGGTGGGTTACCATCCATTACATGGCTCTAGTTTGGGCAGTCACTCGGATGAAAAGGCTCCTCCAGCTCTCACGTGGCCTTGGGTCTAAGCTTCAATATGACCTTTCCCTTACCTGCTCATAAGCCATGAATTTGATGGCAGACTCTGGCGCAATCTTCAGGACGTTGATGCCATTCCCCCGCCACAGCGACTTGGGCCCGCCCTCTCGTATCATATGGGTAAAGCCACCAACGATGCACATGTTGTTACTGCGGGAAGCATGGACCTGGCAGGGAGGAAGGGGGAGAATTCTGATTGGTGCTAGTTCTGATTGCCACAGCTGCCTGTAATCCTAGGACAAAGGGCATTTCTTATCTACCCAGAGATTTAGGGAGCTTTAGCTCTTCCCAGATTACATTCATAAAAAGGGGGAAAAAAGGCATTTTGGGGTTTTAAGTCTGAGATCAGTTAACTGATTAATCCACCTGAGCCCCAGCCCATCACAGCAGGAAGGGGAGGGAAGCATTCTTGCACAGACACCCCCCATGAGCTCTGGTACAGGGAGAAGAGGCTTCTCAGCTAAAAGACAGGGATAGTCACTGCTGGCTGACTGCCTAAGCAAAGTCCAAAATTCCTGCTGCGTAACTCTGCTTTCTAACGTTGATTACCCTTATCTCTGCCCTGTGAACCTGGAGCTAGGAGACCTGCCAACAAGTCAACTCAGTCATTTTCAGGGGCCGGTTCTCAAATCAGTGACTCCTCTTGAACCAGTTCCATGGAAGTAAGTTTTCCAAGGCTGTCAGGTACAAGGTGGTCTAGCTAGGACCAGTGATGGCTCTCTCATCTGTTCAGCTCCTAAAGTTTTCATATCATTGTGACAACTAACAGGTCAAGAATGGCTTTTACATGGCTAGAAATGATATTTGGTACAGACCAAAAGGCTGCCACTCACCAATGTGGAAGTACTAAGACTGAGTCCAACCAGAATCCGTCACTTGTCTGGACAGACAGTTTCAGGTCTGCTGCTAGGATCCATTTAATTGGACCAGTGCACTAAGGGAAGCAGCATGTGCACTTTGATAAAACAAAGTTATCTTTGGTTTTTGCCCTACCTGCATGAGCACTTTCAGCCGGTCCAGTGGAGCTGTGCAGGTTCTGGAAACTGCACCTGCACCTCCACCCGCGACCAGATGTCTCCACCACATGCCAGTCTGCCTCTCTTCCACTGTGAACTCATCAGGGACTGTCAGATTCTCTCCCACATCAAAGATCTGCAAAGGAAGGAACAAGGTGTTGAGAAGTGCTTGGAAGGATAGAGTTAGGTAGGTAGCTTCTTGTCACGTCCTCAGAGGTCCCACTGTCAGTCACCTACAACTTCCCATAGCTTGAGTACTTAAATAAATAGCTGTAAAGCACTGAACATGAGCTTAATATTCAAATTCCCAGTTTGTCTGCAAATCATAGCTGATATGTTTGACCACACACAATAAAGGAACTGGCAGTGCCAGAGAACATGCAAATCATCACCATATAACAATAGCTATACTGGGTCAGACCAGTCTGATAGTATTTGACAGGGGTTGGTGCCAAATGCTGCAGAAGGAATGAACAAATAGGGCAATTTCAAAAGATCCAACCTGTCATCCACTCCCAGCTTCTGGCATTTGGAGGTTTAAGGACACCCAGAGCACAGGGTTGAGTCCCTGACCATCCTGGCTAACAGCCATTGATAGACCTATCCTTCATGAACTTATCTAATTCTTTTTTTAACTCACTTATAACTTTTGGCCTTCACAACCTCCCATGGCAATGAGTTTCACAAGTTGACTGTGTGGTGCATGAAGTAGTATTTCCTTTTGTTTGTTTTAAATCTGCTACCTATTAATTTAATCAGCTAACACAAGAACTAGGGGTTATGCAAGAGATAAATGATACTTCCTCCATACCATTCATTATTTGATAGGACATGGGGACCCTTGACATTTTAATGACTCCAGTTCAGGAGGCTGGGGACTTGCCAACCCTTTGGGCTGCCCCAATACAGAATGCCTAACTTTAACGATCAAAGTGACTAACCAAGGGCAGTGGGGTGTGGAAAAAGATATGTCGCTTTTGGAACCTTCTGGCGCTCAGCCAGTCTGCTCTCATTACACATTATAAAAAGTACTGAATAAATATATCGAGGAAGGGCTGGTGCCTGTTGTATCAGTTCCTGGTATTAGCAGGTCCTGAAGTAGCAGGAACTGGTCTGAGCTCTCAGAGCTGTGATCCAAGTCAACCTGCTCGCTCGCTCTCCCCTCCCTCAGAAGGTCCAGTTTTCACTTGTGCCAGGGACTTCAGAAGCCATGCCAAGGAGATGAGATCTCTCTCTCTCTCGGCTTCTGAAGTCCCTGGCACAGGTGACAACTGGACCTGAGGGAGGGGAGAGCGAGCGATTTTATTATATAAGAGAAGCAGGAAGTGACCAGGCTTCTAGAGCTAGAAGGCAGCTACTGAACCAAGAAGAGAACGAAGGGGACTTGGCACGTGCTACTGGGAAGTGGCACTCTTATCAAGAAATTGGGGAAGGATCAGGCCTGCTTTGGCAGAGGAATTTTTATTTCTTTTACCGTTGAGTGCTTCCAGTACAGGATGATCTCAGGAATGTTCTCCACTGGGTGCAGCAGGTGATAGTCTCGCCACTCGTTCCAGTCAATTGTCATAGTTCCATTTTTATCCATGCTGCAAAAAAGCGTATTACAAGCAAATGAACAGGAGATGGGTGCATGGCCCCACTGAGGGAGAAACTCCTCCTCACCTCCCTCTTGGTTATTCAGGGCCCCTCCCCTCACCCCAAAGTAGAAACCTTCACAGGGCAACTACTGGAAAGTGTTACAAGGGTTGAAAGGTACAAGACACTGCTAGGGAATCCTCTCCTCCCAAGCCATGCAGACAGTAGGGGAAATGTGCCTCATTTTCTCCCTCCCCACTAGCCACACCAAAGGATTTGTTGTGCCCCCTCCCACCATGGTTAGAGCAAAACAAAAAAAACAACAACGAACTCTGGTACTGCAGAGAAGATAAGGAACTGGCAGAGACTAAAGTTACACAGGTACTTACTAGGTGACAGGACCCCAGAAATGGCCTGTCCTTATTCTGACAGACAGGCAAACAGACAGAGGGGAGGATGGCAAAGGAAAGAGGAAAAACAGGACAAATAAGTGATTGTTACAGTGTTAGTGCCACATGCATAGTGTTAAGCATTTCAGTAAAGTAAGTAAACAGTCCCTCTCCAGAGCATCAAGCTGCGGGTGACACGGTAGAGGCACATGGGATGCCGGTATGATCAAGTGCATGCCCTTCTCCACAATAGGCTAGCGAAGGATCTTTAACTGCAAGGCTCTGAGACCTTGGAGTGAGGGGCTACAAGCATTCTTCTCCATTCATTCTATGGAATGGGGAAGGGGTAACTGAACTCCTCAGAACCTAGAAGAGGATTGTGCATAGATGGAATTCCCACCTCCCTGGAAGTATCAGATGGTAGCCATGCTAGAGACAGAATACCATCTTTATAGCCCAGTGGTCTGATCTAGCATCACAAGTCACTGGTCTTATTCATTCTATTTGACCAATGTTCTTGCTCTTTATTCTCCCCTGCCCCAATTTGATTCAAGCAGACTGAGCAAATGGGTGGCTGTTCTTCAGTCTCCATAGTGCATTATCGTTTTCAATACACAGAAAATTCAAAAACGCAGTGAGAAGCGATAGGTCTGAGGAGGGAGAGCTGCAGTCATTAGAGAGTGTAGACAGGAAGGGAAGAGGAGATAAGATCACTCTTTACATTTCCTTCTCGTATGTAGAAACTGAGGTGTAGAAGCCAGCTGAAAACTCACCTCTTGAGGATCTTCTCAGCCTGCTGTTCAGAGATCTTGACTCCCAGGTCCCGGAGGGATTGCATGATCTCCTGGGCATCGATACGGCCTGCAAACATAGAAGCCAGTGAGCCCAGAGACCATTTACCCAAAGAGGCTTCATGTTGACCTGCAGAGGCCACTGATCCTCTAGGACTATTAGAAAGAGCCTCACCATCATTCTTTTTATCCAAGCTCTTGAAGACCAGCCTCAGTTTTTTCTCATGATCTTGGAGATAGTGAACAAACTCCTCAAAGTCCAGCTGCCCATCCAGGTCCTTGTCTCCAGCTTTCACAATTTTCTGGTTTTAGGACATCAAAACAATCTCAGTTCCTTGTTCATTCAGATAAGACACCCGCTCTATGTAACACTAATCAGTTAGCTAGACAGACAGAAGGACGCACATGCAGCATCAAGAAAAGTTCCCCACCAAACTGGGCTCAGCTTTACCCAGGAAGTGATCATGTGTGGCAAATGGAGGGCAGAAAGGAGAGGCCAAACTGATTCCAGGCACATGTCTTCACAAGTCAGTCACATAGACCAAATTACTCATACCTATGGAACTGATATCTAGCTAGTTAAATGTCAGACCTGTAGTAATATACAACACCCTATGCCATAGATTGAATCTCAAAGAGGCACTGAGCAATTCTAAACAGAAGCACTAGGACTGCAGGAGGCTTAGATCATAGAACCTCAATCAAATTTTCCCCCTCCCAATCCAAGCTGTTAGTTAAAGCAGAGTTTTCTTCCTCCCCCTGGTGCATGAAAAGGAAAACCACCACTGGGAATAACCAATCCCAGCCAGCAAGAGCCTGTTGCCAAACTGAAGTCCATCTCCCATGGACAGTGGTAGCGATAAAAGCTGCTATGATGCCAGCATGAACTGGTTTAGCCAGCCTGCAGCTATACACTTATGTAGACCTGAATTGTACAAGGTCCCTGGGAGATGCAGATTGAACAGCAGACAAGACAGGGTGCTTACATCGAGATGGGATCTAGCCCAAGCAACTGGGGAAGATAGGGAACTGTGGCATACAGTGCTCTCACACCTCAACTCACTCCAGCATGAGGAAATAGCACATGGCCTGCCCTGCACATGGGCGCATAGCTACTTGTTAACCAGGCAGGAGAAAGCCAGCCTGCACAGAGCAATAATTTAGGTCAGTCGGTTCCTGCTCCACACCACATATGCTAGTTGCCTTGCACTGATTACAAGAGCCAACAGGGACCAGCACCAAGTGGCTCAGTCCAGTCATGTTCTCTACTGCACCTCCCTTTTGGATTATAATGCTCGTTATTCTCTCTGCAAACAGCGGCTGGCTATTATTAGAATAGACCTCAGTTCTGGACTCCCAGATGTCAGACCCTTTAACAAGACCTGTACTTACCAATACCTAACATTAATTCGTAAGGCAGGTTCTCCGTGAAAAGGGGAACATGTTAAGACAAATTTATTCCAATATTTCTTAAACCTATGGAAGCTAGCCCTGCTCAGATGCTTTTAAATCAAGATACACCACTTAGTTTTAAATCCTATATGTAGCTACACATACTTGACCACTACATTTAAGATTAAAGTCAGACAAACACCCAACTGGTCAATTCTGGTCCCAGGGCAGCCCAGGATCATTCCTATCATTTCTGAGTCTTAAAAAAATAAAATGAAAACCTGAACCACGGTGACCTTAGAGATATGCCCACCGTGTTCCTAGTCTGCAGACAGTCATATGACAGTTGTAAAGGACACAGATGGGGCCCCATATTCAACTTGTAGGCTAAAGATAGACAAACACCTCTGGCATGTCAGCAGATCAGTGTCAAATAGCTGATCCAGGCTTCCCTCTAGCAGATAATCCCTGACCAGTTCATGGCCAGTGGGATTCACAGCCTCCATAAAACAGTTAGGAGAGCTGGAAGGCTCTCTTCTTCCTATGAGAATTCCTGACAGTTATCACAGAGGAGATGGGGATAACAGGAACTATCATAGTTAGGCAGTTTCTACCTGCTCAGGCTTGCTAAATTAATCACTCCACGCTTCACTAAGCAATGAAGGACACAAGCTGTTTCTAAAGTCACAGCAGTGGGCTTGCATCAAGGGAATTGCTGGGATTCTTTCCTACTTGTGCAGGAGGTAGGGTGACCAGACGTCCCAGTATTATTGGGACCATCCCGATATTGGGGGCTTTCGTGTCTCGATTTTTCACACTTGCTATCTGGTCACCATAGCAAGGGATGTACACGTTATACCTTCAGCATCCTCTTCAGGGATATGGGTGAGCACCCACACCTGCCTCCTTGCCTTCAGAGGCAAACAGGAATCACTGCAGCAATTTCTATTTTGTACTCTGTAAATACATGCAGATACAACACTAGCACAGCCGTGCTTTTGCAACTTTAGGTTAATGTTAAGTTGCTAGTGTTTGCCACGATCACCTTCCTAAAGTGCCTCTCCAGCTGTTCCCCTGCCCCTCCTCAGTTCTTATGCACAAATCTGCCATGCATGCAATCTCCTGGAATGCATAAGCAGTCACCAGTGCCCTTAACAGCATCTGACATTCAACTAGCGCCAGCAGCAGCGTGCTGGAACAGAAGGGACTGCAGTGGAGTGGAGAGAGGGTGAGTGTATAATTCTAGTACAGGGGTGGCCAACCTGAGCCTGAGAAGGAGCCAGAATTTACCAATGTACATTGCCGAAGAGCCACAGTAATACGTCAGCAGCCCCGTCAGCTCCCCTCCCCCCCCCCGTCCCAGCGCCTCCCACCCACCCACCGGCAGCCCCACTGATCAGCGCCTCCCCCTCCTTCCTCCCCGCACTTCCCAGGAGATCAGCAGTTTCATGACATGCAGGAGGCTGGGGAGTGGGAGAGAGGAGCAAGGGCATGACAGGCTCAGGGGCGGGAAAGGGTGGAGTGGGGGCAGGGCCTGGGGCAGAGCCAGGGGTTGAGCAGTGAGCATCCCCCGGCACATTGGAAAGTTGGCGCCTGTAGCTCCAGCCCCAGAGTCGGTGCCTATACAAGGAGCTGCATATTAACTTCTGAAGAGCCGCATGTGGCTCGGAGCCACAGGCTGACCACCCCTGTTCTAGTAAGTTGCCCTTCTGTAGCAGAGGGCTTTACGTGAAACATTTGTGGGTGATGCTATAGCCTTGCCTACGCTATGAACTCTTCCATGCAGGGTTTAGACATGGTTGCTGAAGCCGTGGTGAACACAGTTTGTGTTTGTCTACACTTGCTGCTAAACAGTGCACACCACATGTTTAGCTGCACCCATTGTGAGAAAGGATTCAAACTTCAGAGTAGACACAAGACCTAGGTGCACATGCTGCTAGATGCTAGGACACAAAAAGGGGTGGAGGACAAACAGTAATGAGGACGGGGCTAACACTACAATCCTACAGGGATTGTCTAAGAGCAGATAAGACAATGTTAAGAAAGGAAACGCCAATCTTTTCCCCACAGAACTCACTAGGATATTGTGCAGTTAATCAGCTGGTTTACTCAAGGCACCTAAATTCAGCAAGAATGAACTATAGGGGAAGATACCTAAAACAGCCTCTAAGGGGAAAGGATATTTGGCTCCCATGTCCCCCCACTTCCACCCCCTACACACACACACACACACACACACACAGTTGACTCCCCTTTAAGGGGAGGGAGGGAGGGAGCCTAAGAGGAAAGACACTGCCCTATAGCTTGCTGCCAGAAGCCCCTGCAAAGGGGTAGTGGAAAAGATGACGGCAGCCCATGCCTCTGGCTATAGGTATGAGCAGCAGGGGCCACAAGCAAGCTTGTTTCCCATACACTCGCCAAGCCAACTGGTCCAGAAGATCTTGATACACCACTTTCCCCACCACATCCCCACCCTCCTTTCTGCCACCCTATACCCAAGCCATACCTGTTTCCACTGGCGGTAGGTAGAGAACTCCTCGGAAGGAATGAAGAGGCTCAGGCGGAAGATAGATTTGAGCTGGGCAGGAAGCCCCTTTGACTCAAAGTATTGGAACTCTGTCTGAGACTCCCCGAACACTGGCACATACAGACACAAGCAGAGCATGTTTCTGTACCAGCAACTCAGGTGCTGACCTACACGGCCAAGGGAGGATGGGAAGCAACCTGAGCGATCCTCTGCTGGAGCTAGTTTCAGTGCGTGTGGGAAAGGAAATGCCGGCAAGTCTCATGACACATGGCTATGAGCTGTCCGTGCTCAGCTGCCATTGGCTGCTCAAGTCCTGCCCTTCTGCTTAAACGGGAAGCCTTCTTTGTGCAATACCTCCCAGTTAGCCAACCAGCACTGGCTTTGTGACAAGGCATGTGAGCTGCCTCCAATTGCTCAACTCTAGGCTCTTTGTAAAGCCCAAGCAGCCCACGTCACACTCTCACCAGCAGAGTTAACTCTTCTCTGTTCCCCTCACTTAATCCCTTCTGCCTCCTCAACTGAACCGGGATGCAGACAGCACAGTCCCATGCAGCACCCACAGCACTGGGGCTGGGAGAAGCTGTAATAAAATGTTTAAGTGTGTGGAGAGAGAGCTGCAAGAAAATCCAGGAGAAGCTTCTCCCTTCCTCATTTGTAATGCTCGCTGGATGCTCTTTGCCTTAGATTAGACTAGGCTCTTTGGGACAGGAATCATCTCTTCCCAGGACACAGCACAATGCCATCCAATCCCGACTGGGGCCTTTGGTCAATACCATAGGTACTAATGCTAGGATTGAAGGGACTGGATTTCCCCTCACCCCGCAACCAATACTCCAATGATTTTCTTACTTCCTCTAAAAGATGCATGGGACACAGGATACTCCATACATCCACTGCCTTCACGCCACATTCAAGATCACCAGCTACAAGATCCCAAAAGTCCCATGTTTAAAAAAGGCTGTGGCATAAAAGAGGATAATTAGCTCTCTGGTTATAAACAATCTTGGGAAATATAATTAGAGCTTGGGTGATGTCAGCCATGAGGGAGAATTCCCTGAATGCCCAGACAGATCAATGCTGCAGCCCTGTTCTCAGGGACATTGAGAAAAGGTGGCCGAGAGACATGTGCCACTGCGACAGACTTGTAGGAAGCCAGTCAAAAGCAGGCTCCAGGTTAAGATGGAATATACACTTCAGACTCAGTCTTGGAAAACGTGTGTGTCTAATTTTGAGACAAATTAAAATCTAACTAGCCATCTATGGAGCAGTAAATTAAGCTTGCATGCTTACGTAGTAAGTAGTTAATTATAGACGGGAAAATGTGAAAAACACATTTTGTCCAGTTACAGCTTACACTGCCAAATGGTCTAGGTGGATACAATGTTTTTCCCTGGTTCTCCCATCTATTATTAAGCCACTTAATGCCTTCATCACTGGTGCATGGAGCAGTATAGGGTTGGTCAGGCTGACAAATGGGGTGTGCTGTGAGGACTCCTTACTGAGCACAGATATGACTACAGGCTTCTAAATGCTTGGCACTTTGGTGCGTGGGCATTAAATATTCCCTGGCATTGCTGTATACAGATAGAGAAAAAGCAACAAAAAAACCCACACACCAGGCTGAGGGTTCTGTAATCAGTTACAGGGCTATTAATTGCTTCCCATAATCCTCTGCATTATTAGAACGTAGTTTAGTTTAACAGGAAGGTAAAGTTGAGTCCCTGTCCCTAAAACCTGCCATAGAAAGGCTACCAGATGAGAAATGGGTGCAAGAATCAACATTCGATTTCCAGCATCCCAAAGCACTATGATCTGTCTGTTCTAGGGGAAAGGAAGTTCATTTGCTGGACTAGTTTAAACCAGTTTGGTAAATAGTTAACCTTGCTAGAGCAATAGTTTGCAAATGATTATGCTCTGGCCACACTGGCCAGACAAACGATATGCCAGAACCAGTTTAAAAACTAGTTCAAACATTCTCTCCCTCACACCCTAGTGTTCAAAAAACATGAAAAACCTTCCACAGAATTTTGTTCATTAGGGTGAAATTTTAAAATGTGTCTTTACAAGCTGATCATGGAGTAGCAAGCCAGTTACATGGACTGGGATTATTTAGTCTGGGGCTTTAATTTGAGGAATTTATAAAAGCAAGTCATGATCTATTAAGCAACGTTTAGTATTCTCCCCAACTTCAGCTCCCAAAAGCTTGGCCATACTACAGCTTTCATAACTCCTCCCCCAGGCCTCTCACCCCACTGTGCCCCTTAATTTCACTATTACCTAACAAGGCTTAACCTACTCCCCTGTGACGTCTGTCTGCACACAGAACAGGATCCTCTCACCAAATCCAGATCCTCTTAGAGATCAGCTGCAGAAGCTTGTGTGATTCACAAGCCAATAGTGCACCCCTCTTTCCCCACACTTGCCCAAAGACCAATCTTTGCTACAATCATCAGCCCAACAGAGTCAAAGGCAAATGCCTCCTACAAGGCCGACTGAACTGGCTTTTCCCATCAGAGACCTACTCCACTACACAGTGATTGAGAAGCCCCCGCCATCACCATACACGCACGCTTTCCTGAGTTCCCAGGAGTCATTCTTTGTTACAGCCGCTTGACACCACAGTTGCTATGACAGCACAATGCAGCTTTTCCCAATGAAATCCACCTACACTTGGCAGCGGGAGACAATGGACAAAACCGTGCGTTTCAGGGAAGAAACACCCACCATCCTACGTCAAAGAAGAGAAGAGAAGGGGAGGGCAAGAAAGTCATTTTTTCCTCGGCTCTCTGTGAGCTGAGGGGTGAAAACATTATCTACTATCTGTTCTTAGTTACAGCACAATGAACTCAAAGGAGCAGATGGGGTGCAACACCAGCAACTGCATTTACAGAGATGAATGCAAAGCAGGAGAGAGTGTGCAGATATCGAGTGTCTAGATTCCATTTCAAGAAGCTGGAAGGTTAGAAGTAGCAAAGCAAATCGCTCTGTAAAGCATCAGAGACCTGGGTTACTGTGGTCCTGAGAACTTATTTCTACATGCTTTAAACAATGAAGCCAAGTATAGTGAGTGCCTTTTGGAACCTTCAGCAGTGCCACTGTCCAGCCCACTCTCCATGCATCTGCAATACGTGAGGCTGAGCTGCAATGACTCAACTACTTGGACTCTAGAGATACAGTGAAAGCTACACAAGACGCCTGCCTCTGCTGCTGCTTCACGGTGAATCTCTGGAGTATCCTTGCCTCACTCCTAAACTACCCCTTCCACTGATCTCCTTTCCAGAGAGCAGGATGGATGAGATGGGGAGGTAACAGTCATGTGACAGATCCATACCTACTCCTTTCTTGCAGTGAACTCCCAGCAGCGGTCTCCCACCGAGACCAGCCCTGCCCTGGAAAGAGCACTGCCTCGGTCCAGCTTTTTTCGGCTACAAAGGACTGACCTTAATTTGCCATCAAGAGGGCTGAAAGCTTATTTTCAAGTCATTCATAAACAGCACTTGGCACTTTAAAACAAATCCTCATGTCAGTTACCAGTTGCAACATCTTATTGGAATGTTAACTATTGCTCTGTGCATTCCCGTTTACAGGGGACATTTTTTGGAAGACCACCCCAAAGGAGACAGTACCAAGATTGCATTCGGTAATGCTGTGACTTGTAGGAGTATCCTCATCCCAGCAGTTCTCATGATTTCCCCCTCTTGTGGGCCTCTTAAGTTAGAGAGCCGCTTGTCAGTGCCTCAGCCCAAGCATTCCCAGGTGAAACGCTAGAATTTGATGACATGAAAAAGTAATATAGGACAGTACTAAGGAGACAAGATGAACAGATACCTGTTCCTTTCCCTGGGCAGAAGCTTGGCATTAGCTCAAGGCTTGCTCCCTATCTGAAGTCCCCTCAGCGCAAATTTTCCCTGGTTGCTTAGAGTATGTCTACACAGCAATAAAAACCCTGCGGCAGGGAGTCTCAGAGCCCGGGTCAATTAACTCAGACTCCTGAGTTAAAAATAGCAGTGTAGATGTTGGGGCGTGGCCTGGAGCCTGGGCCCCGAGAGCCTCCCCACTTGCCAGGTTTCAGAGCCTAGGCTCCAGCCCAAATATCTACACTGCCATTTTTAGTCCCACCGCCCAAGCCAGCTGACCCAGTGCTGCAGGTCTTATTGCGGTATAGAACCTGAGGGTATGGCCATCTCCTGTGCATTTGTGTCACCTCCAATTTTAGTGCTCTCCATTAGTCAGGCCACGGTTGAATTTACACCGAAACACATCTGCCCAGAGACATGAGGCAGCTGCACTAGGACAGAGGGTTTTGTTTTTAAATTTAATAGGTTAAAAAAGCCTCTGGAAATACTAAAGGCAGGTCTACACTACCACTTATGTTGATATAACTTATGTTGCTCAGGAGTGTAAAAAAGCCACTCCCCTGAGCTACCCAAGTTACACCGACTTAAGCGGCATCCACACATAGCTACCGCCTCTCGTGAAGGTGGAATAATTATGCTGACGGGAGAGCTCTCTCCCAGCAGCATAGAGCATCTTCACTAGACGCGCTACAGCAGCATTGGCGCAGTTGCACCAATGTAGTGCTTCTAGTATAGACTAGCCCCAAGTGCTGGACTGGGCCACAACTCATTGGAAACATCAGCTTGAAGGCTAATGTGCTTTTCCATTGTGGCATGAGCAGCTTGGTGGACCACTGCTGGTCCCTGGACCAGTCTGAGAACCACTGTGTCTGAGGGGTTGTCTACACTACCATGTGGGGTCGATCTAAGATATGCAACTTCAGCTATGTGAATAGCGTAGCTGAAGTCAACGTACTTCGATCTACTTACCACGGTGTCTTCACTGCAATAAAATCGACAGCCGACACTCTCCTGTTGCGCTTCTCGTTCTGGTGGAGTACCGGAGTCAACGGAAGAGCACTCAGCAGTCGATAAATCGACCCCTGCTGGATTGCTCACTGCCCGCCAATCCGGTGGGTAGTGTAGACAAGCCTTGACTATTGCTCAGCAAAGGAATAAATAGGTCCTGACTGGTAATTTCTTTTGATTTTGTATTTCAACTCCTGGAAGTTGGAGTATAATTAATTGTACAGGACAGAAAGTCCTAACAGGACACAAACATCAAGGAGTGGACAGGGATACAAAATGGGGGAAGAGGGCAGTTAATCATTTGTTAATTCAATACAGTCCGTAGCAAATTAAAAAACAATAGCAGCTAGTCAAGGCTACAGGGAGGGAAGAAAGTAAAAGGTAAATATTTCACATGAAGGTAACTAAACTCCAGGAGAGCTGACCTCTTCCACTCATGACAACCAGATCAAGAGTGACAGATGCTGGTGTGATTGGTAAGCATGCCAGCACATCACATACCCATCAATATTTTACATACATGTGGGTGAAAACCGGCTGATGACCACCTCTAAGTAGCCATCACATCAAAGCCTGTGCAACTGTAAGGCAAGGACCACGGGGATAAACGGAAACAGTTCACACTGGACTATGGAATCTGCTTCTTAACATCAGGTTTGTTCGTACAAACGAAGCCATCACTGCATCGAGCTCTCAGGCATAATAAATATTTATATAGCAGCTGAGGAGCTCAAGACACTTTTACAAAGGGAACAGAGGCAGAGGGATTAGACGACTCACCCAAGGTCACAGACATTCAGTGGCAGAGCTAGGAATAGAACCAACCTCTGCCTCCCATATCCCACACTAACCAGACAACAGTTCCCCCTACATGACAGCAAAGGTACATGAGAAGCCCCAGTGCTGAGCTAGGCTGTCCCCATCCCCACCCTCCCACAGATTTCAATTATACTCCAACTTCCAGGTGTTAATTCTCTCTCCACTGTCAGGAAGCAGCCTCCGAAGGTCATGGGAATGTGTCACACAGGGAAGGAATGAGACAGACTTCAGCTTCATCCCCACTCTCAAAGAGGGAACATTGATCTGGAGAGGCAGACTGATCCTCTCAAAGGCAGAGGACCCATTACTCCCCTAGAAGATACACTCAAGATCTTTAACCCCACTCATTCCAGTCTTCCCCTCAGAGCCTGCTTTAACTCGTCACTGGCTTCTCTGTCTTTCCCCTTCCTATCTTCTCTCCATTCACCCTTCATGCATTTCTTTTCTTTAAAAGGGGTACCCAGGTCTCATCACTAGACAACCAGCAAAGAGGAATAAGTCCTTGGAGCTCTCTCAGTCAGGCCCAAGCAGGGACTGCCCCGTCCAGTGGAACCAGAGCCACAAATTCAGCCCTGCTTGCTTCAATCCAATGCCTGAGGCAGAAAAGATTACAATCACCTCCACCACATAATCCCAGCCTGTTCATCCCAGTAACAAGAACACAGAAGGCTTTTAAAACAGCATCTATACCTAGTTCCCTGCCTGGTAAACTGGACCTTGCAAACCACCTATCATTATCCCTGCTGGTGGCCAACCATCTGTCTCAACAATCTTCCCTTCCCCTGCTCCCATCACTTGGAGAGGTTGTACCTGCCTGCCCCCCTTTTCCCCAGTCCCAGTCACTCCCTTTACATATGGTTTGTTACAATCACAGCCTGACTGATCTTCGCTCCCAACCTCCACATTAACTTCTACAACAGGGAGCATTTGCCGCCTCTTTAAATAGCTAAATAATCAAATTAAGAGAAGTAAAATTGTACCCAGCCTATATGGTCACATGATCCCAGGCTACTGTACATTAACATACTGCTTAACCTCCTTTGTCTAGCTGCCCCAGATACAAGGAATCTCCTTTTGTTCTCTAGCTATTGTACTTCCCCCCCCCCACGCCCATTCTCCCCCTCCTCAGAAGTTTCAATCTTCATTCCAGTCCCAGTGTCCTTCCCTATCCTCTCCTCAGAAACTATTCTTCATTGCCAAGGTGTAAATCCTCCTGCCTCTGACAGACTCCAGCACTGTGCGCCATTTAGCTAATGCTGTCTGGCTCTTGTGTGCTCTAATACCCTGGTTTCTCTTGCATCTCCTGAGGCATCACCCCACCTATCCAAGTTACTAGACTATTTCTTAACCAGTCCCCAGTGCAGGCGTGGAAGTAAATGAACCTCACTATTAGCCCATATTATTGTTCCTTGCCTTCTCAGACTAAGCCTCCGCTTTCAGTTGCCAGGGAACCTTGGGGCTCCAATATTTCATCTTGCTCCCAAAGCAGTTTCCCTGGAGAGGTCAGTCCTCAAAATATTTTGTGATTAGGGCGGGGGGGGGGGGAGGGAGGGAAAGAGGGAACTACTGGCAGCTCACTTACTTACACTTCTAGCAAGCCCACACCCAGGATAACTCTACCTCCCTGCCAGCCTCCCCACCCCCCCGCCGCCCCAATCATCCCTCCCTTCAGGGAACTCCATTTTCACACTCCCTCATCTCCCCCAACAGAGTACCCTTTGTTCCAGTAGGCCAGGCATGTGCAACCCAAAGCAAGCCAGCCCCTATTCAGGAACCTCGGAAGCTCTGTTACCTTTGGAAAATGCTCTGCAGGTCCAACCACCAGTAAGATAGTTGGTCTCCTTTCAGTGGGATCAGCCCCTCTGTCCTGTGGCTTCCCCAACAGGTTTGGCCCCTGGTCCCCTGGGTCTGGAATTGGGGTCGTCTCTCTGGCCCCATTCTCTTTTCCTTCTGCAGGACCTTGGCATATGGCCCTGGTAAAGAGGCTGGACAGAAAACGCCAGAGGGTCTGCAGCATGGCTACTCCAGTGAAAGTCCCAGGCAAGGAAACCCTGCAATCAGTGGCTGCCTGCTGCCAAGGATGTGACTGCAGTACCAAGCCCTCCAAACTAGGAATCCGTTCCGCACAGCAGCCAGAAAGAGATTCAAGCCAGCAACTGCAGAGGTCCAGTTGCTTTACAGACTATTCCTGCAGCGGATTCCTGCCTTTTGAAATTGCTGCTACTGCTGTCGTGCCTGGCCTGAGAAGCAGCTCACTGTACAACAGCCTCAGAGCTGGTGGCAACAGACAAAGCTCCAGTGCTCTGGCATGGAGAACCCGAGACACTGAGCTTTAGAGGAAGTCTGGACAGAGAAGCCAAGATGCTGAGCTTAATATGAAAGCTAAAATGGACCCTTTCACTCTGGGAAGCTGCTCAAAGCTACCAATTAATCTAGGCTCTCCCTGGCTCATCTAATGCACATCAAGTGAGCCGAAACCCCGAGTATCCAGCCTGCATTCTCACTGCAGCAGTGCCCAGCCAATCACCTCTCCCGACACTAACATGTTCATTATTCAAACCAGCAATCTTAGCCCAATAGAAGTGTGCGCAACCAGACGATTTCTTTGCCTGCAGCCAGACAGTCCTGCAGAGAAGCACTGACTGCAGCCCGCAGAATGAGGCTGGATTAGCCAAGTACCAGCAGGGTTGGAGAGGACTATATTCAAAAACAATACGCCGGCTCTGGGCATCTAAACCACAACCCTGACATGGCTACTTTATCATACAGAAACCTGAAAGAGGATAGGAATCACACATACCTGCTTATGTCTCAGCAGTTGCAGCTGAATCTATATCCTTTGTTAGTAGAGCAGAGGGCTCTTTATAAGCTAGAGGCCTGTGGTCCTTAGCCACAACTGAATTGACCTGTAAAGCAGCGGTTCTCAACCAGGGGTACGGGTACCCCTGGAGGTCGTCAGAGGTCTTTCGGGGGGGTACATCAACTCATTTAGATATTGGCCTAGTTTTACAACAGGCTACATAAAAAGCACTAGCGAAGTCCGTACAAACTAAAATTTCATATAGACAATGATTTGTTTCTATTGCTCTGCATTTTATACACTGAAATGTAAAGTACAATATTTATATTCCAAACACGGTGAAAGTGAGAAAGTAAGCAATAGTTCAGTAAGAGTCTGCTGTGACACGTTTATTTTTATGACTAATTTTGTAAGTTTTTAAGTGAGGTAAAACTTGGTGCACAAGACAAATCAGACTCTTGAAAGGAGTACAGGAAAGGCTGAGAGCCACTGCTCTCAAGGAAGGGAGGGGCAGGCAGCTAGTCTAGAATAGTCTCATCCGTAGTACACTAGCTGCTTGGTGTTGCCTTACTCTTCTGACAGGTGGTTTTAACTAAGACACAATGACACTTACAAAGCCTTCATGGTTCCTTCTCTTTCCATAGGCTCTAACGTGCAGTGGTTAAAGTGCAGCCCGCTAGTCAAATTCAGCCAGAGTTCTGTGATGCGGCCTCTAGATGGTCCTATGAGAGGATGCATGATCTAGTGTGAGGATAGTCTATTTTTTTGTTTGTTTGGTCAAGGTCCAGACTCCAGAGAAAACAAAACACCAATAATGATTATAATAAGTAAAATAAAAAGGTTTCAGGGTCCATTCAAAAGCATCTGGTGGTCTGGATTTGGCCCATGGTCCACCTATTTACTACCACTGGTCTAGTGGATACAGCAGGGGATTAGAAACCAGAAATCTCTCTTCCCAGTCTGAACTGTAAAAAGGTTGATATCTTCAGATGAAAGCCACTACAGAAGTATTAATATGGGAATGTGAATCAGAGATTATAGGTTCCAGCATGCTATGCTCCACCTTGATTTAAGTGGCCTGGCTGTATTAAAGAGGAGTTGTTGGCTCTTTATTTAATGCAAATTAAAGTGTTATCCTCTGGATCCTGGAAAATTGCTAGCATAGCCAAAGATAATGCTGGACAAAGGAAGAATGGACTTAGAGAGAATATTTTCCCTCCCAGAAACCTCCTAGGGAGGAGGGAAAGTTACTTATTGTATGTAGTTGATTTTCCATCGTGGTGATCTATCTTCAGCGTTTTCACTTATTAGGACTACAGAGACGACAGTCATTTACAGCCCAGGAAGTTATACAATTCTGCAGATGTTGTGTGTGAAACTAGCAGCAAAAGTTTGCAAAGCAGTTATAAGCTGTAAGAAATGGCAAGCTATTTTGCAGATGAGCTTGTAAGGATGTGCATGTATCTATGTATTTATTAACATTACAAGTCCACTTAATCACTTATGTAATAATTCAAGTCATGAACGATCATGCAGCAAAGTGGGAGAAAAGCTCAAGTCTGAAGCTGGTCTTCAAGTGTGCAGAACACTTCACATTACAAGGATATCTGCCAAGTTTCAAGTGCAATGTACAGGCCTTTTGACTCTACACCATCCCCTTGCTAAGTGACTATTTTTTTTACTGGTTCTGCGTTATAGGAGACACAGAGAGAGGTTAGGAAGTAAAAAGGAAGTGATACAAAGTATGAATTTGCAGGGAAAACTACACTTACCTACCACAGTCAAAGCATGGCACAAGAAAATTGTGGTTTGGATTTTACTCTACTCAGAACAGAGTACAAGAAAAAAGTGGAAGCAGGAAGAACACTTTTTTTGTAATGTCTTGACTAAGCAGTCTTGTTGTAGCCATGACACTCTCAGGATATTAGAGAAACAAGGTGGGTAATGTAACATCTTTTACAGCGCTCTTCCTCACAGCTGGGAAAGGTACCCAATAACTGTTCCAACAGACAAGTTAAAAGAAAGTAGGAAGATACAGCCATTTAAAACATTAGCATTGTACTGCCATAAAAGTTAGACCATTCTTTAGGCCTCGGACATTGTAAGAATCTGAGCTGCAGGTTTCCTGGTTTCTCTGACAGAGTAATACTGCAATGACTATAAACAAATTGAAAGAATCATTCCATGCCAGACCCGTTTTAAATTCCTTAAATTTTCCTTTTAGGTCAAAGTTCCTCACTCTCTCTCAGCCCAAGCAATGAACTATTTGTTTTTTTTTTTTGGTGGACAAACCTGGCTGGAGTAACTGAGTAACAGCTCTTGCAAACCAACCTTCCTGTTAGTGTCTAAGCCTGCAAGAGAAGATGTGTGGACAGTGGGCTTCTAATTCAGATTTGCTGTTCAGTAAGGCCCATTCATACAGACAACTAAAGTTACACACCAGTATTTCCATAGTTTCTCTGCTGAAGATTAACCTGAAGTTAAGCTGTAAAATTCTTGGCAGGGACTGTATCTTCCTTTGTTAGTGCAGAGCTGGGCACACTGATGGTCTTGTGCAAGGGATGACATTATTGCTGCGGGGTAGAAATCTAGCCAAACCCCTTTGGGTTTCATCCTTCTAGTAAATCAGGCCTTGTCAGAATTCTTTCACTGCACTAATCTAGCAACTGCTGTATGCATAGGTAGATTTTCTAATCCGTATTTAACAGAAGCAAGTTTTGTTCATATCAAGTGAAGAACACCTCATATTAGGGTTACAAAAATAAAGCCAGTTAAGGGCAGGATGTTTAGAGGGGGGTTCAGTTAGCACCAAGATATTTGCCTATAGCACTGGGGACTCCCACAAAAACACCATTCTACCCAAGGCACCAAAAAGTGACAGACTCTATAATCTACTCAGATATGCAACAAATATTGACACCAACCTGATGTGTGCATCTCAGAGGAGAACTAAGAGCCATATACTGAACTTGACCATGACAGTTTATATTGAATACCAGGATAGCCAGAGGTCCATGTTTACTCATTAGCTATACCTATGCCCAAACTGAAGTCCAGGCTGGTGGTCCCCTGATAGTTGGCTAGTCACATGTTGGCACTCCTTGTTTCCAGCTGCTTCTACAGGTCTCCAGTCCTCATGGAGAAGAGCAGCTGGAGGGGCCTCTTTAAGCATCTGGAAATGAAAAGCAACCAACCTAGCTGCCTCTATTAGGGGTCGCTGCTACAGGAGCAGCCTCGGGAACCAGAGCCACTAGTGGGACTGGAATGGCCAGGGCAGAAGGTAACAAGGCAGCCAGGCACTCTGCTCAGGGGACAAAAAGAAGTACAGACAGGAGGGAAGATGAAAGGAAGAGCAGGGTTAGGTTATTTTGAAGTTATGACACTAAAGTTAAAAATACAATAGTTTCCTCAATATTACTTTGCCATGGGAGCGATCACTGTAGTTGCCACTGGGATGTTCTGCAACAAGGAAGTGGTGAGGGTGGAGAAAGAGAGGGGACTTGTAAGCTGTTTATTAAGATCGGGCCCACACTATGAAAGTTTGAAACCCTTTGACCTATTGTTTCCCATGCGGATGGGTGCCAGATGAATCACCTTCCCTTTCCACCCACACACCCGTAGAGTTCAATTCAGTCCCAGAGAACTTGCCTTTTCACGTGGTTTTTTAAACATCTCCCTAACTGAGGAAGTTCTCACTGAAACACACTGTGAACTCATTGACACAGCTAGCTAACATCGCAAGAACGTGCGGGGGGGCAAAAAGGGAGCTGCAGAGGCGCTGATTGGATTGCTTGTAATGGCATCTTTCATCCTTTTCCAGTCACCAGGAGCTAGAAGCCACAGTAGCTTCCATCTCTAGTTTCCCCAAGTGACCCTGCAGGAATGAACAGTGACTCATCTTGTTTCAAAGCTGCAGTGGAAACACCCAGCTGAGGACAAGCACTGGCTGCAGATAAGCAATCCCGTGATACTGCATTAGCCCTGTGTGTCTCAGCGTAGGAGAAGTTATACTATTTGTCATCATCAACCTTTTAGAACTGAAATTGTTGGAAAACTTAACAGGATTGAGTATGTGAACTTTTCACACTCCAGAGACAGAGCTGAAATACAGCCTGCAGTGCTTCTTGCATCAGGCAGTCAAAACCAGACAGTCTGGCCATTACTTCTTGGGCAATTAAACTGGATGGTGCAAAAAACACTTTCTAACAGTCAGCTGTAGTAATGCACCAAATAAATGTTACACTGGTCCCCTTGCTAGATACCTGTAAAGAAAGGTACTCTATGGTATAAATCCTTTTTACAATTTCAAATGAAGCATTCCAGGTGATTAATAATTGCAAATCATCAACTGGGAGTCTGTGCCAAACCCAAGGGTATGAGGAATGCAGATGAGGGGGGTTGGTACATAGAGCCCATCAGGGTCACTGAACAGTGAGTACTCAGTAAGGTCATACAGATCACGTGAGGAGTAATGAGGGTGGATAGGAGACAGGGCAGACTAAACAACGCAAGATTAAAAAGCGGTTCTCTCTCCTGCTCCAGTAACAAATAATTTACAACCCCAGACAATTCCCAGTTACAAACTGTAGTGGGTTAAACCCCAGGAACATAGCTATCAAATTATTTTCACCCTCTAGTCCTGAGCCCGAAGCTTATTCCCACACAGCTCCTGAGGTGCAATAATGCACAGGTCCTGATCTTCCTCAAATCTGCAGCATTTAGGGAAATGTATTTAGCCCAATGTAGATACCAAAGGATCCTGCCATCCCATGTGTCTCATAATCTAACAGATTAGAGCTCCTACTGCAGAATCCTTTTCTGAAACCCACTATAGCTGTCAGAAGCAGTCATGTGACTAGCTTTAGCCCATGGATAACTTCTCCATCATTTACACTCCACGCTGATGTGGGGGCAGATTACAGTTCCCTTAGCTACTTCTGAGCTTCAGTGTGGGGGGGGAAGCTACACTTCCCAAACTTCCAGCTGTGTTCATGCCAGTGGACATCAGCTGTAGTGAGACTGTACTATCAGTGAATGGTGACATCAGTAAAATATTATCCCGCAACATGTGAGGCTGACCCTGGATGATAGAATATACTAAATAGGCTGTATGGATCTCCAACTCTCACCATTTTGTGAAACTTACTCTGAATAAGAGCTCAAATCCTTACTGAAATGGTTTTAGAGCTATTTCAACCACTTAGGAGTCTGTCTTACTTTTAGGCAGGTTCTTAACTTTTTTTTATTTTCATTTATTTTTCCTAATTGGAAGAGTACCAATGGCTGGCCCTGTATATTGGGCTCTTGCCTACTTCTATTTCTGATGAGTGTTTTGTTTCCTACCACCACTCCCTGTATCAGTCCTCACTTGCAGCCAGGACTAGAAGAGGCAGTTTCCCAAAAGCAGACATTGGGGCTCGTTTGCCCAGTTCTCCTCACCAATTATTCATTACTCCATGGAGTAGGTCCTAAAAAAAAACCAACAATGCCCATGTGGCATGGTCAATGCCCTTGGCTACAGAATAAGGCCACATGTGTTTTTGATTCTGTAACTGCTTGTGATCTATATAGTTTCCTTTTGTAGGTTGTACCTGCAACAAGTCTCTGCAAGTTGGTTGAGCTGCTCTGCAGTTTCCCCATTTGGCTGAGAAGCCAGAACATGCATTATCCAGCAGGAATAGAACCTCTCAGTAACAAGCAGAATACAGCTCTGGAAACGACATTCCCTCATTGCGTGCTATTTACATTTTTAAAAAAAAAGCATGTAAGAGGCATTGCTACTTCTGCATCACACAAAGCTCAAGCCTGACCTAATACAGAGGCTACTTCCAGCTGAAGACACCTGATAAGCATCAACCTTCTCCAATTTGCTGGAAGTGCAGACTACAGAGCAATCTATTTAATTGAAAGAATGTTCCAGGATCACATGTCCAAATATGACAGGACATCTGACCCTCCTGATATCCCAGCATAAGACACCAGGTATTGCATGTGTTGCCAAGTGCTCTGCTTATTTAACTAGGCAAGAAGGGGTGGGGAATTGTTATATATGCATTTAAAAGTTCTCCCCTGGCTACTCTCAGCAACAATGCGTAGCTTGCCAAATGCTGCAGCATTTTATACCTCTAGCAACGAAGATGAACCTCTGGGTGGCCAGCACTGAGCTCAAGAAGTGCAGCTCAAGATTTTCATCAATATTAAGTGAGCCCTAAGTATTGAAGACCCCCATTAAATCCCAGCTGAATTTCTCATTGGCTCTGTGTGTCAGGGCAGAGTGACCAACGCAGACAGTGAACATGCCAAGCAGTTCCCCAGATACAGGCACTCTCACAGTCCAACCCTCTAGCACAGCTCCTGTCTTGCATGGCTACTGGCCAAATCTTTTAATAGAATGACCCCGTAACTGCAAGATTTGCCTGTCCCAAGGCCAATCAGCACATTCCTCATCTGCAAGGAGGTTTTGCTGTGGCGGTGAGGAACTCTTTGGATTGATTATGAAGTGTTCATTTTGGTCCTAAACTGAGGAACACGGTATGAGTTTTGTATTCCATCTTCTACTCCTCACAAGGCTTCCGAATACCATTTACAGCTAGAACAACTCTGGCCCACCCACCTACAGAACTGGTGCCATGATGTCCTGGTACATGAGAAAAAAGCTGAGATTTCATCAAGCGCCCACCAACAGGAGAAGAGATACTTCACTCCCTAGAGAGCTTCTAATGTATTCCTATTTGCTTACCAGCTCAAGGAAGGTTATACTCAAAGATGCTAAGCTAGGCCTGAGAACAATTTCACGAACATGCAAAACTGCTCTAAGAATGGATACAGAACATCCACAATACTCCCCCAGGACAGTTAGTGAACTGTTGGCAAATACCTCAAAGCAAGCAAAGGACTATAGTCCACCATTTAAAAAGGAAACAATTTGTAATTTGTTGGAATTCATTCATATTGCAAAACCCTTAGTCAAATTAACGTTGAATCAATAGGTCACACTGCCTCAAAACTCTGTAAGTTACTCCTATGGAAATTCTGCACCCCTGCGTAAGGCAGAATTTGCACATAATTAAACAAACTAGAAGCTGGGCTCAGGGAGAGGGGGTGTGGGTGAGAGACTGGAGGGGCAAAGTTACCCACCCCCCGATGTGCCCAGCTGGCACATGTACCACACCAAGACTGAGGCGCCCAACGAAAGCATAACAGCGAAACACAAACTGGGTTCTCGTAGGGGGTTCTTTAACTCTCTAACAATAGAGACAACAAAAAAGCTCCCCTTCCCCCCCCCCCCCCGAGTAAAGACATACTTGCTGACAGGTATTTTGAAATAAATTGCTAAAATAATTGAAACTGGTGTGATTGTATTGTGTTATTTTGATCAATAAAATATGCAGAATTTTAAAAATACTGTGTGCAGAATTTTTAATTTTTTGCCACAGCATTCTCCCAGGAATAGTAAGTGCCACAGAAGGATTCATAACATGTATAGTAAAATACAGTTTATCAAACATACACAGGATTTTAGAGACAGTGTAGCCTGGATTAAAGAACACCTATTGATATCATCCAGTGCTTAATGCTTTCAGCTTAAACAGTGGAAGGACTGAACGGAACTTTGTCATTCACTGGGCCCACCAAATTTATGATTAAAGGTATCTTCAGCCGAGAGCAGATTTTGTTTATTTGTGTAGGGTTTTTTGCTTTGTTTTATTACTTGGAACAAAATACAATTTTTCCTGCTTTCTTTACCTCTAAGTTACTTACAATATACTCATGTTTTCTATGGTATAAATACAAACTGTAGCCCAAAACATTTTGCAAAGTTAAACAATTACAGAGATAAAGCTCAAAAGGGGAGAGAAATTTAAAAGTTAGTAACAAGGGAGAATGTTTTCAGCCAAGATCTGAAAGGAGAGGGAATATCGATTAGACAGAAAATTCAACACAACTACTCCAGATGGTAGAATCTACAGTCAAGAACGCAAATGATAAAGACTAACACAGACGGGAGTAGAGACAGACAAGTTATTTGAGGACATTTGAGAAAAAGTCCATGGTGAATTATAAAACAAAGACAATTTTAAACTGGAGCATGAAGCAAGCTGCAACCAGTGGAGTTTGTGGCTGGAGCAATTCAGTCACACTTCTTTGTACACATGAGAAGGTGAGCAGCAGAACTCACATGCTTGAATTGGGAGAGCTGGTACTTGACGAGATCAGAGAAGAGAGTTGCCATAGTCAAGGAAAGAGGAGATGAAAACAGATGAAGATTTCAACACAGGTGGAACTGAAGCAGTGTCACAGAGGGCACATGCCGCTGAGGTGATGACGGGCAGATTTGCGGATATAGATGTGGGAGGAGAAAAAAAGTTCAGGCTCAAGGATGACATCATAGTTACAGAGATCAGAGGCAAACAGATGGTCATGGCTGAGAAGAGAAGGAGCCGTGCTTGACTCAGTTTCTTAAATATTCGTTAGTCCAAGTGAAGAGGTTTTCCACCATCGCAGAAGAGACTACTGCAGACCAAGCTGATTTACTACTTCAGACTCTGCATGTAAGTGGCTGGCCAACAAATTCCACCAGTTCACTGGTTCAACTGGCTTTAATTTCAGCACCTTTGGAAGGATACTCCAGCCCTGCAATTGATTATGATTGTTAGGAGAAATTAATGTTAGCAGTGTGAATGCATGAGCAATAAAAACATGCATTTTTAATAGAGTATTTATTAAATTATGTGGAGCTTAACCCTGGTGCAATGGCCAAAATACTACCCAGGCAAGTCAAACTAGTTTCCCATCTGAGCACTCTATAGTTGAATTGGAGAAGTTACTTTTCACTTACTCTCCTATAAAGCTTTTGTAGTGTTGCTCAGACAATTGACTGCCTCTTTACTCCAGAGGTAGCTGCAATCAAGTGATGGAGGAGTGGTCCCTGCACAGTTAACTCTGAGATCCTTCATGAGTGCGAATGTGTATATATGTATATACACACACACTCTAGATCTAGTTGCGGAGTTCATGTAAGTACAGTATATGGTTTGTCTTGTACCAACCAATGAGAATGAACTATTATTTAGAAAATTAAAACATAACTGAAGCCAGTATTTTTGATCATCCTACACTGTTAGTGATACTGTCATTCATAGTGGTTTGGTGATATATAGGCTGAATAGTTTTAAAGTAATCATAGGGATAATACCACATTATTTACATAGCAACTTTTATCTAGAAAGATGCCAAAGTAATGCAACTCCCCCACACACACTGAAATGTGGCCACCTCTGAAAGAGAAAGCAGCAGTTATTCTGTACCAAAAATACTATGCAGCAACAATAATTTCTGCACCTGAAACTTTTCATCAAAAGAAAACTGAGGTAGTTGGAGTATTGCCCAAGAACCTACACTGATTTAATGCTTGCAGCTCACACTCAGCACAAGATCAGGGTTGTTACTACAAGAATCTAGCTCATTTATTAAAGCAAGTGGGTTTTTAAACTCACTAACATTACAGACACATCGGTCTGATCCACAATTAAGGTTGAAGCTAGCCTTCCTTCATAAGATTAATTCCCTCCTCCTGCCCCACAAAAACTGAAGTGGTACTCCAATCCTACAACTTATTACAGATGGTAGAAAAGAAGAATGCTAGGTGCCTAAGGGCTTGTCTACACTTACAGGGGATCTGTGGCGATCGATGCATCGGCAGTCGATTTAACAGGTCTAGTGAAGACCCACTAAATCGACCACAGATTGCTCTCCCGTCGACTCCTGCACTCCACCCGAACGAGAAGCACAAGGGGAATGGACGGGAGAATGTCTCCCGTCAACATAGCGTAGTGTGGACTCCACGGTAGGTAGATCCAAGTATGTCGACTTGAGCTACGTTATTCAAGTAGCTGAAGTTGCATAACTTAGATCACTCTCCCCCCGTAGTGTAGACAAGGCCTGAAACACAAAGTTTTGCTGAACCACAGCTAACCCACCTGAAGTTTCACACATGTGAATTTGTGCTCAAGTAGAATTTTCTTGAGCAGTTCGAAACATCAGGCAATGGGTCTGGAGACATGGGGATTCCAATACTTTCCCTTAACATAACTCCAAATTAGTTCTCCCTGGCTAATACTGGCGCCTCTGGCTAGTTTTAAGAATGAGAAAAGGAGGGGGACTAGTTAATAAATTATCTGGGAAACAGGAAACATTTCTCTCAGAAGCTTGTCCAATTTTTCATGAAAATTATATTTTGATGGAAATATTCCAACCAGACCTACTGAAGCGTTATTTTCACATACTCAAAACTTTGCAACATTTTAAGCTCTGCATCCTAACTAATGCATTTATTAAGAAGCACATATTGGCTGCATTATGAAATGTGCAACACCCTAGCATAGGCTTTATAAACTCAATGTCCAAAAGCCCCAGCTTTGGTGAGGAAGAGACTTGGCTACTCTCCTTAGTGGGGAAAAAGTGAGTAGGGATAACCATGGCAATGACAGAAGAAGAGGAAGAGAGAGAAAGTGAGCCCAGTGAAGGGACAGTGTTAACAGAGGAAAGAAACTTCACTGAAGAATAGGCTGGATAAAGTGGGTTCATGTTTCCCAATTAGAAGCATATATTCCTGCCCCTGTGAGTATTTCCTCACTGGGCTTCCTGCAATATGGTGGTTTTCATCTCACGTGAGATGCATACATACACACCTTAGAAAATGTGAAGCCAGATAGAACGACACTGCCAGGGAAGAAAAGGGCCTGCATGCTGAACTGCCCAGGCATGTAGATGTGAGCACAGAATGTTCTGTTGCTTGAACCAACACAATTCTCCCAGAGAGTAAGAAGCTCAGTGTCCATGAAGAACAGCTCGTCAGGCATTTTATGAGGGCACATGCAGATGGTTTATAGCTTAATGTTAAGCTTAGATTTCAGAACCTAAACACTTCTCGGTGCAGAAAATCACTGATTAGAGACAGAATCCCATAGATTTAGTCACAAACAAAATACCTGCACAACTTGTAAGTCATCATAGGATCTGTGGAGCTGGCAAGATCTTCACGTAACTGAATAATTATTTTCCTTTACTTCAAAAAAGTATAATTCTCAGGCAAAAAGTTATGGTTGAAGAAAATATCACTTCAGAAAAAAACCGTGTGAGAATACTGTTTTCATACACAAACATTAGAAAGTCTAACTAGAGAGGAACAAAAGGATGAAAAAGTCACCCAAACAATCTCCATAACATTACCCTGAGCACAGCAAGAGTTTGAGGATCATGAGGACTTTAAGAACATTTTATAAGAGACTCCAAAAGTTAAATAGATTTTACTAGACTACTTCTTTCACTCTTTCAGAGATTATGCACTGCCCAATCATATTTATAGACTACTAATTCAAGAAGCCTCTGCACTGATCCACAAAGGTAAATGCTTCCATCTACAATCAGATACAGCTACAGTACCTACAGGTCCAGACCCTGTAAGCCTAGTATCCTCAGTTATGGGTTTTACATGAATAAGAGATGGTGGCATGACAGTGAAATATCACAGTATCAGAGACTCATGTAAAAGTCAACGTGCTGTAATACATATCTGATACATGCCACATGTTAGCTATACAAATACACCAGCTTTGCCAAATGTAATATGCCCTCCGCCATAAGCTGCAAAATCCTTAAAGTTATTACAAAAACTGATTTAATGCTTTGGAAACTATTAGTTTGTAAAATGTTTACATTAAAGTATAGAGTTTACATCAGGAAGGCTAATGGCAATAAGGGAACAGAATTAAGGCTGTTTAGATGACCCGATAGCCATACTTTCCAATATCTTCATTATTGTTTCCTAAGTGGATCCTCCTTGACTGAATTTCTGAATACTTAAATTGAGAGAGAAAAAAAATCTTTTCCTGAAGTGATGTTTTCAACCTTAATTTCTGTTCAGTTTACAAATATTCAGATCCACAGACAGTAAGAAATAGATTCCTGTAGTTTCAGTGTCAAGAGTAAGTGGGGCTGCCTTTAGGAAAGCAGAAAACCGCCTTAGCAAAGTAGTGCAGGTGCGTCTCCGCACATATGCACAATCCTGCATTCCATAAAGGCCAACCCTAAGAGGCAGGAGCACAACTGGATAATATTGCTTAAGTGTTGCCATGCAACTGTGGGGCTTCTCTCCCAAGACTAACCTTGCAGCGAGGTTCCACTCCCCAAAACCAAAGCTGCTTGGAGAGGCACATTTATGGAACAGCAACCTCCACAATGGGATCTGCATATACTGCTCCCGAGTAACAATGTATCTAGAGCATCCACCAGATGCCACAGCTGTGCCCACATGGGGTAGGCAGACATTGAATGGCAGCTGCAGGGTAGATACACAGGTAAACCAGTTATTTTAACAAAATACTTTCAGTCAGGATTACAGCCAGACACTTCCCCATTTGTCTAAGAATGTAAAATCTCAAGTCAGACCAGGATGTACTCTCCATGGGGAAAGGGGCCCCTTAGAAAGGAAAGGGACTGAGCAGAAAAAAAGCATTAACACCACCCTTCTGTATGCACCTCTCACTATCTTATGTGCCAAAGAGCCTCCCACAGGACCCCAAATCCTACTCGTCTCTAGGGCCTGCATCCATCAGTCCCTATAGTCCCCCTCAAATACACACATGGACTGTTTTCAGTTAGACTCCCAAATGTCTCCCTCTGCAGTCGGCAAACCAGCCTAGGCTGTGCCTCAGAATGCAACTTCTCCACAAAGACTTTGCATTCTTTAGGTGTGGTGCTGCCCTCTCCGTCTTGGCCACCCACCCAGAGCTCCCCTTCAGTGTGGTGTCAACCCCCTTACAGTCTACTTCCTCCACTTACACACTCAGAAGAGCTCCCCCCCCTCCCTCAGTGTGATGCACTCCATACCACCCCCTTCCCCAGCCATGCACCTGGAGGCACATCCCCCTCAAACCTCCCCCTTTAGCATGATGCAATCCCCCCCCTAATCACTCAACTGGAGGCATGCACCACCTCAAGGTGATGCAATCCCCCCCTTCCCCAATCACCCAGGGGCACGCTCCCCCCGCACTCCCAGCATGATGCAATCATCCCTTTTCCTCGGTCACTCACCTGAGAGCATGCTCTCACCAGACCTCCCGCCTCAGCGTGATGCAATCATCAGTCCCCCGTTCCCCCGTCACTCACTAGACCTTCCCCCCTCAGCATGATGCAATCCCCCTGCCCTTCC